>NC_050533.1:24637470-24677101 GCF_002922805.2 Oryzias melastigma
TGCTTGCCAAGCTGGGAAGTGTAACATCTTTTTGTTTATTAGGATGTCTGGGTTGTTCCAGATGGGTGTCATTTTACATGGTACGACAAATATAGTCAAAAACCGCCAGTGTGCTGCCCCCTACAAGTTGAAATGAGGTATTGCATTTGAATTTCCTGATTTATGTCTATTTTAGAGTTTGGCTAATGTTTTAGCTACATGCTAGCTATTGTGGCTAAGTTTGGCTTTTTTCAGTTTTTTTGTCTATTTTAAAGTTTAGCCAATATTTCAGCTACATGGTAGCTATTTTGGCTAAATTAGGCTTTTTCCATTCTTTAGGCTGTTTTGGCATTTAGCTAATATTTTAGCGAGCTATCAGCTTCGGGGTTTTCAGCTATTAGCTTAATCAATTTCAGCTATCAACTTCAGGGTTTTCAGCTATCAATTTCAGCATCTTCAACAGCCACATTCAGCTTGCAGCATTCACACTAGCATTATTGCAGGTAATGCTATATATATCGTTTTTATTTGTTTTAGCCTCTACTTTCCAATAACTTTTGAGGGTAAACTTTATTTTCATCCTCTGTAAAATATCTGCTGCTGCTTTTAACTTTTTTTTTACTTTAAATTTCATGTAGGGACCATTAAAATGAGATATAGATTTTTTTTCCTTAACACAAAACAGTCTAAGTGGAAGCTACAAAATCAGACACCAACTTCAACCTTCTCTGACTTTTGAGGTGTCACTAATAAATACAAAAAAAAGCTTATTAAAAGTGGCATTTTCTAAATATAATAAATGTGAATCCATCGTTTGAACAACTTTATTAGCAGCATCCTTGTAACATTCGACAGGCAGTTGAGGAATACTTTGCACTATTAATTTGGTCTGTAGAGACAATTGTCACAATGAATCTATATTTGGAGTACAGACTCCTGTTTTTTGTCTGCAGGTTTCTTTTATTTTAAAGTTGAAGTCTCTTTATCTGTTTCCTCACCAGATCTTTTCAAAGAAACGTACCAAATATTCTTGTTTTTTGTTAACTTTCAATGTACTGGTTGGTGGAGTCGCTTTAAGAAAGTAGTGGATGTATTTTTGACGAGTGATCGAGCAACTTGACATGTGTCAAGAATGAGTTGGGTGTGATGGAGAATTTTCCAAAGTAAAACTTCCTTCAGAACCAGATGGTGAATTCAACAGAAAAATGTAGGTCGTATTGTTTTTCTCAGTGGCCCGGTACCAACTGTCCCGCGGACCGAAAGCATTTGTATTAACTGTCCTCACTTGTGTTTTACTTTCAAACATGACTGAAGGCATACTTCCATCCTCTCTTATCTCGTTCAGCCCCTCAATTTGCTTGTATTTGAAAAAAACTGTCAATCCATCAGCTCATTTCTTAAGCATTGCTTGAGGAGTTATATTATTAAAACAGAGCTATGAAGCACAAAAATGATAACGTATAATGCAAAAAGTTTGTGCTCTGCTGGGAGATGGAAATATTGTCCTAAATTGTAAAAGTTGGACTTCCCAGGTGCCTGCAGGCAGAGCTAAAACAAGAGCAAATTTGATAAATTAGGATTCGTATCTGCACTGCAGGCGACAACCTCCTGCCTTGTTTTAGCTTTGAAAAAAAACCTTCTTGTTTCTGTATCTCATGAGAAGACCGACAGGCTGTTGCTTCTCCATAATGAACATGTTTGTTTATTGCAATTATGAAGACACCTCAGATTACTCTTGTTATGATTTATCAGAGTTAAACTGCAGCGCGTGGCACCTTCAATTATGCATTCAATTTATTTTTTTCAATTTGCCTTACAAGTAAATAAATGCATTGCTAATGGTTTCTGAGCTTCACACTTGTTCATCATCGAACTCTGGCAGCAAACGCTGCTGCTGCTGTTCACATGCTGTTTGCTTTTGTGTGTTTTTGTCATGGGATGATAATCTCCAATCTGTTTAGGGGTCCAGGTGCAACCCACCGAGAGACCTCTCCTTTCCCAGAAACATGCTGATTACCAGACAGTTAGAGTAAACGCTCACAGCTGAGCGTGATCCCAAACATGGCCTTTATCTGTGCGCCGCGTGCCTTTCTCTGTGAAACTCCCAACATTTATCTCTCTCTAGACAACTCCAGAACTCAGCCCTCCAGGGTCACTTCCAGCACCAAATAACCGATCTCTGAATGTGCTCATCTTCAAAGAAACAAATTAAATGTTCCCTGGTTTTCCCGGAAATCGTTCACAGCATCTTGAAAGGAAATATCCGGTTTTAATTCCTGTTCTAAAGGTAACAACTTGAATTCTAAGCCCCAAGGACGTTGAATAAAGAATCAGACTGTTTCACCTTGTCTTGAATGTCCTTAGATGAAGACCAGTCACAAGAAAAACTATTTAGTGTAATGACAATTCAGAAATATTGTCTGCCATGAGGGTTCATATCATGATTTCCCTGAGGAAAATTCTTATTTTCAATGTCAGACGTTACATTTCTCTTTAAAGTTCCACTACATTTATCTTTAGATCTATTATAAAATCCTTCCCAGTGGCCTTTTAATGATTATGCCAAAATTAAAAACCCTGTGTCGTTTCCTATAGTTTCTACAGAGCAGCAGGAGCTCGTCAGAAGTTCACCTCTGATGTGAGTGGGACTGTTGGCAAAGGTAAAGCAAGCCCACACTTCCCGTCATCCATCTGTTTATTAGGGGTGGGCACCGATTGGGTTTTATTCAGTTCCGGTGCCAAAGCCGTTCTTTGGTTTTGGTTCCGAATCGGTGCCAATTTCAGTACTTCAGTAATAAAAAATGATTCCTACGTCTTCCCCAATCAACACATTTTCATTCCCAAGTCGTTACATATTAACGCATGGTTAAGATTTCCACGTCGAAAGAGGTTTTGGGTGTCGTTGTTTTTTGGCGTCCTGGCTGTTCCCATTAAATGAGGGGTTACCGGGGCTTTTATCTCATTTGGGGGGTGTGTCTGGATGACAGCCGCTTCTCCGGTGTTTCTTTGTCTCTGTGACTAGGTTTGAAGGCTGTCCCGCATTAACCCGAGAGCGGGAAAAATAGGGGACCTTTTTCTATTATTGACTCGACGAAAATAAGAAAAAAAAAACAAATCACAGTTCAGGAGACCCGAGCAGACTGCCCTGCTCCCCACAGTGGCTGTCTGTCTGCCAGTGCATTGAGCGAGCGAGCTCCACTGAAGTCTGGGAGGCTGGCTGCAGCCAGAGAACCGCCACGGTATAACTGGACAAAACACTCATATTGGATTAGTATTTTACCTGCTGATCGGGTAACCTAACATTAGAGGTGCATCACAAATGGTGAGTAATATTGGAGCTATCTAGGAGTACAGTTCTGAGCCAGATACCAGATCAGACGAGGAAAACAAAGACGTTCATGGATCTATTTGTGTACAAGTAGATGCATTGGAAGAGAGCGGAACAGGGAGCTTGTATTATTGCTACAAATAAGATATTTTCCCAAAAGCATTTTTTTTTTAATTTGTGATTCACATTGATTTGAATAATGAAATACTCGGAGAGTCACTTTTGATCTTAATTTCTCTATATGTCCTACATCATCAGAAAAACGCTACAAGAACATGTTAAAAACAGTATTTTCTTTGAAATGGGTCTTAAGAGTTGTTCATTACGGTACAAGTCCTGCTGGTGTGTGGATTTGTTGCGTTTTCTCACAGCAACATTCAATGTGGCCTCGTAGAGTCATTGATACTCAATACTATCAGTTTATTCAACTTTTGCAGGTACTTATGTCAACAAAGACTCGTAATAACATGAGCAGATACCCATTCCACAGCCTCCTGGCCCTCTTTAAGACCCTACACTACAAATACACTAGCAGTAAAAGTAATGAAAATAACAAAATGAGGTGAAAATGACCTTGTCATGGGCTGGGTCAAAAATCAAAGATGTCTGCTTTTTTTTTTAATTCACCGAATTGATCCTCAGTGAATTAAAATCCTGCAACTGAAAGTGGATTTAGTTTTAGATTTTCTCATTGTCATGCAGGTGTTTTAAATTTGAATTTGTTCATTTCACTTTTCTGCTGTTAAGCACTTTGCGTTGCTTTTTACTGTGTATAGTTCTCCACGAAGACATGATTGTTTGAATTTTTCTCATGCTTTTGTAAAAAAAACATGTTTTTTAACAAGTTATAGGAATAAGGTTAGAACATTTCTTAAACTCCCATTCCAACCTGCAGACATTTCAGTGTTTTAGAAGTTTAAGAATGCTAACTAGTCACTGACAGAGAGCTTCAGTGAAAATGCTCTAAATAATGATTTTTTTTTCTGAATATTTTCTTGTTCTGAAAAAGTAAAAGTTTCATTTATTTGCTGTTTGTTTCCATCATTTCCTGTTTTGAGGAGTTCAGATCAAAGCCCATGTGAACACATGTTAGGCATTAGCACGGACATTCTCTGTGGGTTTTTCTGATGTTGACCAGCTGTCCTGCTGTTTTCCAATCACTTCTAAAAACATTGCACTTTAGGCTAATGATGCCTACTTGTGCACTGAATGTGTGCTTGTGTGCTGTACATGCATGAACAATCTTCACTGCTGTGAGGAAGGACAACTTCAAACACAATGACGTCCTTCAGTTCTCTTTCTCCACAGACTCTCATTACTTTCTTTCCTGTGAACTCCGGTAAACACGTTTCCTGCAGCTGCATATACTGATCCTGCAGCATTATGACAAAGTTGCCTAGATACTACCTATTGATCATCACATTTCTATGCCTCTCAGCCGCTCCCTTTTAGGGATTGCCATAGGAAATCCTCCTCTATCTAATCCTTTCCTCGCCATCCTTTTCACTTCAGCCAACCACCCTCGTGTCCTTCTTTAAACCTCAGTGAAGCTCCTCTTTGCTCTTCCTCTGGACCCATTTCCTGGTATCTTCAACCTGATCCTCCTATCACCAACATCCGTACTGTTCCTTCTCTCAACATGTCCAAACCACCTGAATCTGCTTTATCTCCAAAACATCTACCATGATCTGTTCCTCTGATGGATTCTTACCTGATTCTATCCATCCTGGTCCCTCCCAAAGAGAACCTCAACGGCAGCAAAACTGTACTTTGACGGCCGTGCTATACTGCACTTCAGGCCTTTAAGGAGGGTATAAAAGTGATATACAAGTGTACACTATTTACCATTTGACATCCTGCTATGGCACCGAATTGTAAAGTTGTAAGAAGACTGTTGCACTGTAGTAGAACTATTCTCTTTCTCATCAAACCAACATGTGTCCTTATGACAGTCTTCTACAGTCTCTACAGCCTTCATTCAGATAGGTTGCATAGGGTCCATCCTAAAATGTCTGTTGTCTGTTAGGAACCTCATTACTGTAGTGATTTGCAGTATATCTATCCTGTTTTCTTTCTTTTTTTTAAAGATTATGTATCATGTTGTTGTTGTTTATTATTATAGTCTGAACTAAGTTTGCATTTTTCTCCAGTTTTATAACTGTTTTCTTCGTTATTTAAAGCCCTTTATCATGCTTTCGTTAAGCACTTCAGAGTAAACTATAAGCATAAATATGACCGTATATTACTTTAGGCACACTGGCTTCATTAAAGGAGACGCTCCAACAGTTGTTCTGCTTCTCCTGGAGGATGTTTCAGTCTGGCCACTAGGTGCCGATCACGCTATGACATTACACATTATACTAGAAGAAGAAGAAAGTATGAACCAAAAAAATGTGTTTTAGACCCTAAACGGTTACTTTGAAAAACGTTTCCTAAGAAGAGAAAATTCATGTCTGTGAGTTTATAAAGATGTTCATTTATTTAGGAATTTATGCTTAGGAAAAACAGAACGTTAGCATTAGCTGTCCTATTGTAAATTCTATTATACATTAGCATTAAGCTAACGGAGTTAGCATTATGTCTACTTTTATGGATTAATTGTTGATCTATTAAGCTTAGATTGACTCAGATCAATAATCAATTTTATAAACCCAGCCCTAGCTCTAATTTCTTTTTGGTCATTAGCTGATGATAAGAATGTGTGCACTGCTCTGTTACCTGGACCAGCCTATTCTGGAGTGTAGAGATTACTAGTTGTAGCTCTACTACAGAATACTTTATTGTTTTCCAGCATTTTAAAATAATAGGAGGGATGAGGAGGGAATGGAAGAGACAGACGACCTTCCTGGTCTACTTTTTATCCACTCGATAACCCTGAAACGGCGGTAAAAAGGGGAGTGGAAAATGTGTTCACTTTCTTCATGTCTCATCTGTGTTGAGTTTGTGTTGATCCTGAAATTAGATGACCTATTCTAGCTGATTTTCCTTTTTCACTGGATCACATTTTCGCAGGCGTGACCACAGTCTTCTGTCCCCTTCATGTCACTGTCTGACAGTAAACAATAAGCAACTGTTGACTGAATGCAACAACTTTGTTTTTGTTGATATAATCTTTTCCCTAACTCTCCAAAAAGCATCACAACTGTAAATAATCTGCAGCAGTTCGCTCATGCTTCCTGTGACAATCAATTCTTAGCACATAGTGATTTATGTAAACAGATGATTTTCCTTTCTTACAGGCAGACAGTTTGCATCGTGTCGCTCACTTGAGGCTAAAAACAATCATCCAGAGATAAAGTGGCTCTGTAATGTGTGTCCAGCAGCCATATTTGATTGCAGATCTGTGCAGGTAAAAAAGGATCTTTCAAATGTGTTTTAAAAGAGCTGCATCATAGAAGGAGGGAGCATTTGAAACACACACAGCATGGTAGCATAAACAGAAGAGAAAAATAGTTAACAGGCTAATGCTAAATCTTCTGCAAGCTTGAACAACACAAAAAGACATAAAATAATTTTCTTAACTTTCATAATTCAATTTTTTAATTCTCTGTTGTCTAAGCTTTTGTATTCTAAACTCTCATCCTATTTTTTTAAGCCCAGCAGTTCACACTGGCTCCTGGCACAGTTTAAAGAAACTGCACATACTGTATATATTTACTTTATTCATTTTTTAATACAGGTTTTAGATGTGAATATTTTAAACAAATGTATTCCTTTTGGTTTTATCTGTTTTGTTTTATACAAAAATGTCATGTTTTAAAAGGTCTACACGTCAGGTTATATTTAGAATCTACAGTATGTGTTTATGAGCATGGCAAAAGCAGTCTTTTTTTTTCTTACAAGTAAAAGATTAGTTTTTATCCGACTGGATAACATGCGTGTCACTGTTAAGGTTAAGCAGCTTTAAAATGTTTTTTTTTTGTACAAAAAAAAAAAGAAGGAAAAGAAAAGACAAAAAAATAATTTCTATGTCCCACAACAAGATACCCACTCACTCACTTATCTTTACTTTTATTCTGTGACTGTTGGGGCAGAATGTTAAATACTTTTTGTACCAGGACGAACCCTATTTGATCTGCCTTAATCCTTGGTCCATAGACTCAACAAGATACTGGAAGCTTTCCTCAGAGAGTTTGCTCAAAATGGACTTGAGATCATCACAGTTTCTGTAGATTTGTCGTCTGAACACCCATGATGCCGATCTCCCTTTTCACCACATCCCAAAGGTTCTATTGGGTTGGGATCTGGGATCACGTGGAAGCTGACTTCCACTCCAGCAGTCCTGCTCAAAACTCAGACGTGGGTTTCTGATGGACTCCTGACAGTCAGCAGAAACTATGAAAACAATAACGTTTATATATATATATATATATATACAGTATATATTTTATTTTATTTTTGGCATAGTCATAATAAAAGACCACTGGGAACGCTTTCACAATAAATCAAAATGAAGTTCTTATGCAACAAAGATTTATATGCAATGAACATTTTTGGAAACTTTCGAATTATAAATTGTGCCATTTATATTTTATATCTTTATATTCATATTTTATTTTATATATTTATTTCAATGTTCAACTGCTGCCACAATTGAGTGTCCTATTTAAAAGCAAAAACTGGCAACTCCAAAACTGAGGGCAGACTCTTATCAGGTTTCCTTTAGATTTCAGAGAGACTATACCAGTGAAACTTCTGCAACCCTTCAATTCTGTGATTATAGGCTGTACATTCCCATAATCTGTTTCACTCATCATCTCATGGGTGGTGCATATGCCAGCACCATTTTGTCTGGGTTTATTTAACTTCACAGTAAAATGAAAAGGTTATTCTGTCCATACTCCTTGCCTTTAGAATGGCCTTAATCCTTGGAGGCATAGATTCAACAAGGTACTGGACATTTTCAGAGTAGATCCATGATGCTGATCATGTATGTACTCTCAATGATGCCAATGTTCCACTGAGGGCTGTGTGAGCGTGCATTCAAACTGGACACGTTTGATCCACTTAACGAGAACCAGTTTCCCCGATAACGAGGAACAAAGTTTCAGTCTGAATATTCACAAATGAATCCTGGTCCCGGACCAGGAACTGCTCTTAGACCTGTCTTTTGTTTTGGTCTGAGATTCCTCAGTCTGAATACGATCCGCTCCCGGACCAAAATATCTGAACCAAAAGCAAAAGAACCAAAAGCACTGTTTACATCACATGACTACCGTAGCCGGTAGTCATGTGATGTAAACAGTGTTAACAGTAGACACCTGTCTGAATCCAGAACAAATGCAATCTGTAGAACTCAATCCGGAACAAATGAGTCAATCTGAACCAATGAACCTTCCTAGTCTGAATAATCCTGACTGTTGCAGTCTTTTTATAGTCTTCTCTGCTATTTGATGGCTTAAAAAAATTATTATAGTTTGCAATATGTTGAAAATGTGGCAGTAAAACTTATTCTTCTCATTGCACCATAGTCATCTGACCAGGTTTAAAAAAGTGTTTTGAATTCCAGAGCGCTGAACAACAAAATGCAATCAGAGTTGTGGTCCATACTTTTTAATTTAGCATCAGAATATAGACTCTAAATATCTAGTGGACCCATTCTGCACTAAGATTTTATAATCACAGTCACAGTACACAATATTCCCGCTTTCAGATGAGAACTCCTTCTTCAATTAGGTCTGTCATGCTCTCAGACTGAATCTATAACTGTGTAATTGCCTCTATATCTTTAAGTATCAACCAGTGCAATTCCACACATTATTTCACACACATGATAAGTGACTGGAGGAAACCAAAGCTATTTTAGGGCTGTTGTAAATGTTACGGAAGCAATGCCCTAATAATATCCAGTATCGCTGTTGGAGCTTATTCAAAGCTCCGTGTTGTTTTAAATTGTTCATGGTAATGATTGTGGAACTTTTCCCATCTGAATTTGTTGAAGTGAAAGAAGAAACTCACCCAGGAATTTAAATGTGAGGATGAATTCAGTTATCACCATCACTTCACTGGTCTCATGGAGGGGGTAAGTCACACTGGTATTTTGAGAGCCTTTGATCTATGACAAACCCAATCTCAACGTCAGACAGAAATCATATCGGAATATTGCACATTAATATGCATTGCTTGTGTTAAAGGTTCCAGTAATGGTTACTAAATGAGTCAAACCTCTTTCTTTTGATACAAATATTTGAAGTAAAGAGTCGTGTTTTTGTATAACCTGTCAGAGTACTTGTAGCAGCATCAGAATAGGGAAGAAAGGAGATTAAAGTGTTTGAAATTGAATAAAGTGTTTGAAATACTTGGTTTGTAATTGCTTATAGTGAAAGGGAATAAGTAAGATTTATTTACTACTGTTTTGCATTTCTGAGGTGATGGCCCAATCCAATTTCTTCCCTTTTCCCTAGCACTTCTCCTTTCCCCTCCATTTGAAGGGGCAGTTTAAGTGAGAGTCTGTCCAAGAAATGTATTTTTTAAATCTGACCCCTCAAACGGAGAGATACAAAGTCCTCCCTCATGAGGCTACACCGTGTCACGCTGCGAAGCGCTTTTCTTCATGTGGGTGCGCTCTGATCAACAGACGTTTACATTTTAATGTAAGTAATGAGGTCTTTTTGTAGCATGGCCTTTTTAAGGTTATAAAACTGCTGTTGCTATGTACCGTCATGGCCAAACGTTTTGAGAATGACACAAATATTTCAACAAGGTCTGTTCCTTCAGATGTTTCTATGATATAAAGACATACAATTAGAAGCATTTCACAAGTATCAAAAGCTTTTATTGAGAATCCTGCCCAAAAGGATCAGCTAACATGATGGCAGGGCTGAAATGCAGTGGAAATGTGGATTCAGTGATAGAGTTAATTTTCAAGGCAAATAGGGACTATGCAAATTATTGCAGTTGAATGGACCACTCCACATAACATTCTGGAGTATTTATACATTTCCATGAAACTGCAGACTTTGGAAAAATTAATAGTTGTATCTTTCTCAAAACTTCGAACCATGACTGTATATTCAAGTTTTGCGCTAAAGCTAGCGGACTGGTGATTATTGATGATGTAATCGACAAAAGCGACGTCTGAAATATTAGACGCAATTTTTTCATAACTCTCTGTTTGGAGGGCCAAATGAAGGGGAAGGGACGAGGGCCAAGGGGAAGGGAAGAATTTGGATTGGGCCGATAAGTACAAAGAAAAACAGGAAATAATGATTCACAGAGGTTCCTGAACATTTATTTATTTTCTCAGACAAGTATTAACATTTTTCCACCTTTTAATTCAGTGTAAACTCCATAGAAAAATAAGTCAAGTTTCATAGAATGAAAAAAAAAAAGATCTACATGCGATGAACGATTTATGTAAATTTAACAAACTAAAGCATATTCTATAGCCAGTTGGGATGTAGAACAAAAAAAGAGCAAAAAAAAAATAAACAAAACTGCTCAAAAAAAATCTGCAAAACTTCAAGGCTGTGAAACTACCATATCTTAATATGGAATAGGTGTTTGATTTTACAATGTAATTTAAGTTAACTCAAGTTAACAACAACATTACATGGTTTGGTTCTAGTGCTGGATTTAGTCTGCTAAACTGTTCCTACAAAGACTGTAAACCAAAGTGTCCACGATAAAATCCTGTTGAGGCTGGACTGATTAAGGCCTCAATGGAGCAGTGGAAGCATTCAAAACCAGAACACCACCAGACAAAATTGGGACAAAGATTATTTTTGTGGGACAATGTGGGACATGTCACTTTAGTGCTGCATTGTAGTCTATAAAAATGATAAAGTAATTATATCGGTTACAGGATAGTGAGGTCAGATCTGTCAGCCAGGAGACCTAAAGTAGGTAGATAAAGTAGAGTTATGCATTGAAAGAGGACATGACAAAAGTTACAGTGAAAGAAAACACGGTGATGTGATGAAAAAGTAGAGACAAAAAGAAATTGTCTCATTCAATTCTCTCATAGAGAATCTGAACTTGAGTTCATTCAAGTATTGATAATAACACCATGATAATCAGTTCAATAAAGTTAACAGCATTGTAAAGGCAGAAACTGAAAAATGTGACCTAACATTGTTATTTTACACCATGTTTATTAAAACACTGGATAATTCTAGAGCTGGGTATCGATTATAATTTCCAGAAACAATTTGATTCGATATTTTACAGCCTTGATCGTTTTAATTCCGATTTTTTTTTTCGATTCTTCAATTCAATTCAATATTAAGTTTACACATTTATACACATTTGTTTAGAAATACATAAATAATCTACTATATGATTTGAATACATTTATATTAATCTGATCCAGTTCACATCCTGTAAATGTATCAGTGAAATAATGAGATTGTTAATATCATCCAGAGTTACATGGATTCTCTAAAGGAGAAGTTCTAACTAAAATGTTCAGATCATTAACATTGGAAACATTGTTCTGCTTCTCCTGGAGGACGTTTCAGTTTGACCACTAGGTGGTGATCACACAATACCATTACAACTTATACCAGAAAAAGACAGTATGAGGAAAAAACTGTATTTTAGACCAAAAATGGTTACATTAAAAATGTTTTCTTAAAAGAGTTTGGAAAGTTCACGACTGTGAATTTCTAAAGATGTTCATTTAGTCAGAAATGTATGTTTAGGTTGACCGATTACTGATCTATTAAGCTTTAATCGATTTGAAGTTAACCACGGCTGTGCATAAGATGAGACCTGTGATGGAAAACACTTTCCTGTTTTTTATGTTTTTTATTATTGTATTTACAAACAGGTACAAAGTCTTAAAGAATTTTTCATAGTTATTGTACACCACTACATGAGACAGATCTCAGACAAAATAACAAAAAAAAACACAACAAAAACAGTACAAGACTTACATAAAAAATAAATACACATTACAATATAAACCAACAGAACAAAATAATAATAATTAATACAATAAAAATAATTGTTGCAAAAACAGGGAAACCATGACCACTCGCCCTCCTCTCTCTCACACAGACAGAGGTACATTGCACTGTAACAGATAAAGTGTTCAGTCCATGAAAAATGTCCCATGTTTTGTGGAATACCTTAAGTGAGCCCTTTCAGTGTAAATCAGATTGTTTTTCAAGTTTTAGACTATCAATTGTTTCTTTAATCCACATTGTGTGGGATGGAGGACTCAAAGATTTCTAAGTAAAGCTAGGCGCCTTGCAAGCAAGGTAGCAAAAGAAACACATCAACACTGAGGAGGAAGACGGGACAGAGGGTGGAGGTGCATCAAAGATAGCTGTCAAAGGATTGGGCTCTATTATTTTATTTGTGATCTGGGATAACAATCTAAAAATGTCTTTCCACAAAGAATGTAGAGCTGGACAAGACCAGAACATGTGGAGTGATTTGCTGGTTCCTGGTGACATCTGTCACAAGCTGGGTCCACATCCTTAAATTCTAAAGCCTAACTTTTGTTCTGTAAGTACGGTGGAGAATCTTGAACTGGACCAGACCATGCCTTGCACAGACTGAGCATTTATAAACCCTCCTGAGAGCTACCTTCCATCTGTCCCCAGGGATGTCCTCTCCTAACTCTGTTTCTCAAAGCTCCTTCATTAAATCCAAAGAATTGCGACGGAGGGAGAAGACATGAGAGTCGAGGTATGTCATCATTCCCTTCAGAGAGGGCGCAGGCCTAAAGAGTGTTTAAGGGTCACTTTGTGGGAGCATTAGGGAACTGAGGGGAATGTTTTATTAGTAAAACTTTGGATCTGAAAATATTTGAAGTGGTGTTGTCTGAGTAGACCAAACTTTACAGATAATTGTTCGAATGATGCAAGAGTGTTGTCAATGTACAAATCTTGTATGGATATTATACCAAGAGCAAACATGCCTCATGGGTTAATTGGTGACTCTTAATTGCCCCTAGGTGTGAATGTGTAAGTGAATGGGTGTGATTGAGGCTCTGTGACAGACTGGTGATCTGTCCAAGGTAAACCTTGCCTTCTCCCCCCGAAAGGGACAAAGCGGACAAGAAGATGAATGAATAACATTTCTAATGTGACAAGAAGAGGGACTCTGTCACATTCAGCAGTGTTTGCCCCTCCTCCTTTGCCCTCACCTGGTTGCCACAGCTGCATCACGTTGGTCATCAGTCCTCAGGTTATTTAAGAAATGGTCTTTTGGTTTTTCAGTGTCTTGTGTTCTCAACTATGTCTTTTTGCCCTCTCTATTGGAGTTAAGTTATTGTAATTAAATCTCTTGTTAATCTGGGATCTGGTTTCGAGTCCTTCCTGCTCTTGGGTTCCATCCTGATCACCAGCTGTAACACTCTTAACTGGAGCATGGGTCAGAGCTGACCAGAAGACACAGCCTCCATCTCCAACCAGAACAAAAAAGAAAGTAGGTTAGATGGTATCCAAAACTGAATTATTCTAAGATTAGCCACCCAAAAATATAATGTTATGCTTGGTAGAGCCATACCTCTTAACATTTTGGTTCTTTGTAAAAAGATAAACAAAAATCCGAAATGTGCTCATAAAATCTAGTAAATATTTTTGAAGTTGGCTAAAGTTTTGGCGTACTTGATGTGAAGAGTTAATCTAAATAAGAGTTTGTCATACTTTATGGGGAAATAATCATTACAGCTGTGTCAACTAACAATGTTATTTACTGTTAGACTGATTGTGTCATCCATAAGAATTAGGAAAGAACTTCTTATAAGTTGGTACATTTTTCCTATTTTAAAGGGTAACTAAACAGGACAGTTGGAGGATGACTCGACTCTCAGCACACATTCGAAAAATGCATAACAAGTAAGGGGGCAGGGCTTGGGGAGGCGGGCTGAGTGGGAAAGGTGTGGTCTGGATCTGTGATTAACAGGGACAGTGATGTTAGCTGGAGATAACTAAAGGATATTTTCTTTATTGTCTATATGAATATGTATATATATATAAAAAAAGAAAATCTAAGTTTATGAGGCCCAAGCAGGCTGCCTCCCCATCCCACAGCAGCTCTCTGTCTGGCTGGACAGCCAGCTTTGCAAGGGGCAGTTTAGCTGGCAAACAAGCTCTCACCGTAGCAAAGCGACCTCCACCGCACTTGGCATAGCGGAGCGACCGCCGCCGCCGCTCTCGGCATAAGCATCGCAAAGTAAGCTCCGTTCTTGGCATCGCAGAGCGACCTCTGCCGTTGTCTGCATCAGTATTGGAGAGTGAGACCATAATTTCAGGAATTAAATGAGTTTATTTTAAATTGCCAAAAATTGGGCAAGGACCAACAGATGCCACTTTCAAAAATCCAATTTATAGAGATCAACAGCCCAAAAAAAGTATATGTAGTGTTTGGTTACCCATTAAATACTGTTAAATGTTTTAACCTTCAGTTTGCCTCTTCCACTGCTAACTATGCCATATATTAGATTTGTTTTTTTGATGGAAAAGACTTTTTAAAAAGCTAACGCGTCTTCTGTCATTTCGGGTAGTAAAAAAAAATGTTATTTTTAAAAAAGCCTGACTCTCAGAACATCATCATGCAGCATGTTTTCTGCTCCCCATTGACCAAAGCTAACATTCTGTGTGGAAATGGAGCTGACTGCTGGCGCACGCAGGCGTGGGCGCTTCACTGATGTTTGTGACAGCTGATTGATTTATTCATCTTCTTTAGCTCTGCCTGCCCGGCACCCACAAGCAGCAGTTTTGATGTAGAATCCTGACAGAGGTTGGAGCCTCACTGGAACAAACACATTGTGCTGATTTTTGATGAGACTCCTCTTCCTGTTATAACTGAAAAAAAGAGAACTTCTCTTCTAGGAATTTCTCTGTATAGAAAGTGTATGAGGTTTTTTTAACTGGAAAATGTCAGGATTTTTTGAAAAGAAATCATATATTTGTTTTTTTTTATTCACAAAACATGGAAACATTTAGTATCAATGTTGACATTTTACTCTTAAACATGCTTGCTTCTGCTGTATTAAAATGTCTTGACTTTTAGATGTGTTTTGTCTTAGATGTAACTTTCAGTATGCAGTCAGGTTGGGGTGGACCTATAGGGGTGATGCAAAACTTTATGCAACAGACACCAATTAATATAACTTGATTTTTTTTCCACTACTGTGATTTCTTTCACAATTGATGTCAGATCTATATAGTATGTCATCCTTATTATTATGTATGCCCATAAGGTTCAGCAGCAACCAGTCACTGTGAGGACTGTTCAGAAATGGTCTTTGAGTTGCCTGCTTGATGCCCTGGAAACCACCGACTGGTCTGCTCTGTATGAACCCCATGGTGATGACCTGGATGGACTTACAGACTGTGGTACTGATTACGTCAAGTTTCTTCACGAACAATATGGCGTTTTTTATATGTCAAAACTCCACGCAGAAATAAGACATCTCCAGGCAATTATCAAAAAGAGGTTTTGGTGACGAATGTTTGTGTGTAGAGCTAAAGGTTTGGAAAACATGGTCAAGCATTTAGTGTGAACAAGTCACTTCAAGATTAGCTGATTCTATTAAAGCATTTTTAAAGACTGAAATGTAAATTCATTTTTTGTCATTACAAGAAAAAAAAAACAATCTGTTTAAATACATTTTTTTTCAACATTTGTAGAAATTATTTTTTTGTGCTTACATCGTCTATAATGCAAACTGATAAAGTGAACAAAACATAATTGGAAATTTTAGAACATATCATTAGATCCTGATTTATACATTTTATGCTAATTGAATTACTCACATTCTATCATTTTGACTGGAGCCTCTTTGGTGTATTTCTTCACTGTCATCATGGGCCTCATACTCCGTCCTGTTTCTGTCTTGCTGAGCGTGGAAACTGTTCCATGACCTGGCTGATCTCGCAGCAGACTCAGCCTTTTGTGACAGGAACCTTGCTAACTCCCACAGGAAGAGCATTCACAGCTGTGTCCTTCTGTTGGAACAAAAACACGAACCACAAATTCTGACAGACTTTATTAGGTAAGGCATTAAGAGAAGATGTTGATATCCATGGTGAAGATTAAAGTTAAAATTTCAGCCTCAGAATGCTGAAATATCGCATGGCCTTTTATATTATAAAAACACCTGACACAGGTGATTTATTTCTCAAACCATTTCAAACATGTGAGGCACATGGAGCAGGTAGAGGACCAAGTCAGGTCCTGTAGATCTAAGAAACTCATGCTGAGGAGGTCTTTGATTATAAATGACACGTATATGACTGGTTCCTTAGAAATCACATCAGCTGCTTTGAGAAAAGATAATAAAAGCTTTTCTGTAATGCACATCCGTGCTCCAAGATTTTCTACTGTTACCATCCTGAGTGTGGCCCAATTACTGTGATCAAAGCCTATTCCAGAACTAACAGGAGCAAGCTTTTCACTTCCAATGCTGTAAAGCCACTAATGACATGTGCTGAGGCAGCACAAGCTGGTGTCAGTGTCTTCTGAATGGAGCCATTTTAGTCAGCCATGTCTACTTTATTTACCCACTTCATGGAGATGTCATCCAGGGTTGGTTTTTTTAATGAAACACCCGAAGAGACTCTGTCAGAGACAGTATTTCACGAAATACTAATTTGTGACTGAAATGTCTAAATATACACACATGTATATGTGTGTGTGTGTATAAATATATATTTATAAGATATACGATATAAAAAACTGTTGGCACACAAAGAGAAGGGAAAGTTCTTTCCTTTTTTAGTTTAGAGTCAACAAATGAATGAAATATATTAAGAAACGTGTTCAATATTTGTTAAAAAGCATGAACCTATATCTGCCCCTCTGTTAGGTTAATAAAAACCCAACTGCCCTGTCTATTGTAAGCTCAGAAACACTAAACTGAAGGCAAATCAAGACATTTTACAGCAGTTATTTATAATTCCATAAAACTGATACTAATTAAGATAGTCTAATTACTTCTATAACAAGCTTCTTCCCACACAATAAAGCTTTCCCCTATTGTGTGAAATAAAGTGATTTATCTGCAACACATCTGAAAATGTTTGCTGTACTTGAATTTCACAACATCATTCCTGCTGGAAGATAGATGAATAACTCTAGATATATGTAGGTCAAGAAGAATCTCAGCTCTTAGTGTCTCTATGGATTAATTTAAACATGTTGGTCACCTGCAGAAGACAGTGTATAGAAGCTAAGTAAGGCACTTCAGATTGCATCTAAGTGTGTAAGAATTTATTGTTCGTGTTGAAACAGAGGAAGTGGCTGGTACTTTAGCGCTTGAAACAGGTTCTTTAAATGTAAACATGAATTTTAAACCCAGGTTTCCTTCAGAAATAAAAGCCAAAAACTAATAAGGCATTTCCCCCTTATTTCTGGGGGTTAGGGACCAGAAACATCTGTGAAATCCGTGAATATATTTGTGGATTTGGTGTATTTACATATATGGAGACCCCCAACCCCGCGGCCGAAGAATGTCAGTTACCGATCTACACTCATCAAAACACTTCTGATCATGTTTTGTAAAACATTTATTGAGGAACTTTGGAGTATTGCTCAACATCTAGAGGATTTTTTCTTATTTTTTTAATATTTTTTATAACAAAAGATTACAGCAGCTGCAGCGACAGCATACTTTATGACGCAGACGAGGAGGTTCTCTCTGCCTGTCTTAAACGCCATGAGCGCTTGTGCTCTTAATAAACACCTGCTTTGGATGATAATTATCCTCCGTGATTATCTTCTTCAGCGTATCAGGATTTTTTCTGCCGCTTCTGGATCATCTGATGCCATTTCTTCTTGGAGGGGCATGGAAAGAGGAGGGGGTAGCCGATAGTCGCTTCCCCTCCGCGTTCTGGAAGGGGCTCCTGTGTCCAGAGATATACCGCTGCACCAAATTTGGATGTAAAAATCTCATAAAAAAGTCTTGAGTTGTAGAAGTTTTTTTGACAAGCTGAAACATGAGTGAAAAAAAAATCTTTGAATACGTGAAATCGCAATTAAAGAAATGCGAAAAAGCGGGGCAACACTGTTTAAAAAATGAATTCATGGCGTGAGAAGATTGTAACAGTTCATATAAAAACAAGAAACTACAGGAACTGGGAATGTATGATTATTTGTGGGGAAAACATCAATATTAGCACATTTGACATTTATGGATATTCAACTTTGCCAAATTGGCAAATATTTTTATGACTGCCGACACTCCTGAAGAAGGAATCACAGCTGGTGTTGTTTGGTCAACAGGTCAGTCCAGTAGAAGGCAAGGCAAGTTTATTAGTATAGCACATGTCATGTACAGAGACAATTCAAAGTGCTTTGTGGAAAAAGAACTTCACCTGTTTGCACAATCCTGTTTGGTGCTTTGATGAATTATATTTCAGATTTTGGCAGTGGCTTCCTTTTCTAAACTTTTATTATGAGTTCAACATAGATGGGAGTTATTCCTGCAGTTAGTAAACAGCACTGTCCACCTGCAGGTTCCAGAATACATTTATAACAAGAAAAAGACAACCACTTTTGGTTCTAAAAGTTTACACAATTTAAGCATTCAATACATTTTTTCACCAAGTATGTCTGTATTTATTATTATAATAAATAGATGTATTTCATTGTGTTGTTCTTAATTTAGGGTACTTTTAATTATTTTCACCGGTCTTTCTGAGTGACTATACCTTCTTTCTTCCACTAAAACCAATGACTGCCTACAGCAGATAGCTTTTCTGATGTTCTCCTGCGTTATTTTTGCCTCAGAGGTTGTTTTCCTGTCCGCCCATACTGCAACAATTAAGACTTCATTTCTCTACTCACTGTTGAAAATTTCACTTACCTCCAATGTATGCGGTATGTTTGCTTCATTTAAGTGGGAACATTTCCATATTAGATTCTTGGAAAATAGAGAGGAGTCCTATTAACTTGGAGAGTTGTTTGTTACATGAACCATGAAACTTTCCCGTAACTGAAATCAACAAAGAAAGCCAGACTAAAGGGCAAAAACATCCTAAACATAATGTTGTTATTAAACAGTTAAACAGAATTTATTGGCCATTGATATCTAAGAAATGCTTTTGTAAAAACATTAGACCTTTGCTGTTCCTAATGTAACGTGTATTCATGAAATTATCAACTCAGGAAATCATTTGTTCTTGAACCCAGAAGATGATTTTTTGTTTTATGTGTAAGAACATAACTAAAGTTAAAATGTATATATAACCATGACAATACATAAACAAAATCCAACCTATTCCTTCACCATTTATATCAAATATTTTTAGGCATCTTTTGAATATTTTTTTTTTTTTTAAATTCAGTTTTTCTGGCTTTTCTTTATCTTTTGTGCTCAAGACTAACCTTTTTTACTCTTAGTCATAGCTTTTCTTGTTTCTATAATATAAGTAACAAGCTAAGATTGAGAGCATGATTCAGTCTTAGCTTGTTACTTTAAGAAACCTTAACAGAACAGCTGTTGTTTATTTCATGGAGGCCAACTCCAATAAAGTCAAGGACAAGAATTACATTTACATGTACAAAGAAGATGGAGTGAGATCATTTTGGTGAGAAGTTGTATGAATTACCAACAAATGGAAGAAAAACAAAATAACTGACAATTCTCCCCAGTTTGAACCTACATGTAAAATTAAAGTGCATAACCCTTCGGCTCTCCTTGGCTTGTTTACATTAAAAGTAGGGTCATCTGGACCCCCCAAGACAGTGCGCTGAACTTTTTTTATCATTGATTTTTGAGTTTCACTAATGTCCATGGCAGACATAAAATCCTGTCCACATTTGTCATGGAATGAATCACACATCAATATGTGGTTGGAGTCATCTGGACCCCAAAGAGAGCGGAAGAGATTTATTAAAGTTTAAAGATTTTATGGTGTAAGTGAAAGGTAGGAAGTGAATGTGACCAGATGAAACAAGCTGAGCAGACATCACCCTGGAAAGATGCTGACCGTGACCCCAAAAGCACTTTGCTCACTGTTAAGCATGACAGTGGAAGCACGTGTTTGGGGTTGTTTTCATTGCTAAAGCCAAAGGCCAACTGCACAACGATAAAAGAACTGTCAAATTTTGGGAGAGAGGTCCCAGTGAGCATTTCAATCTGGGCCCCACGTGGTTTACCTTTTGGGGTGAGTTGGTGGGCCCCACGTGTTTGTCCGTGGGTTCTATCGTGGCCCCATCTACATTGCCTTAGGTGGGGACTCAGTGGTCTGGCTCCCTATGCTAACCAGCCATCCGGTGGACAGCGTCACGAGCTAAAAAGCTGCCTGGCAGACAGTGTAGCGAGTTAGCGAGCTCCGCTGCCCATCGAGTCAGACTACTGACTGCCCATTCAAGCCAGTGTGAGAAAACACAGGTGGGGCCACCATGGAACCCATGGACAAACACGTGGGGCCCACTGAATCAGCCCAAAGGTAAACCATATGTCCCCACATTGAAATGTTCGTTGGGGTTCTTATAGAAAATTGGATGTTGAAGGATGTTTAAACACAGGAAAATGATTTACTGTCTCTCACTGTTCAAAATAAGCCTTCAATCAACGTTTGGATTCAACATTCCTGTGACTGAGTGCAAACACAGCAGCATATCGCATACTTTTCCCTTCACTGCTTTTCAGATATTCAGGAGGACAGCTCAAAGAGCACAGAGCTGATTTGATGGACACTGAGATGTTTAAAGAAGAACCTGCAACCTTCAAATGAAAGAGACTGCAGAGAAACATCCAAACCACCAGAAACTGAATGTGGAGCCTCCTAAAATACGAAAGGAAGTGGCAAAGAAGTGTGGTCTTCTCGGCTTTGTTTAGTGGTATGACTTAATGAAAATATTTCTCCATTTTTAACTCCAAATTGTCTAGAGCCTTTCAGATATGGTACTGAAATATTAAACTGTATAAAGGGCTAATTACTTATCAGACTCGTAATGAAAATGTTGACAATGCAACTTCAGAGCTGAAGAAAATAGGACCTGTTACGCCTTTTTATGAAGCCCTTGATGAGTATTCTACAATGGTATATTAGGGAAGGCCTGAGTAGTGTCAGGGAGAATCCCACTCAGGACAAATCTAATTTCTCTGCATCCAATTTACTCCCTGAAATCAGGCTCATTACAGTGTAATAGCCACCCAGTCCTCCAAAGAGTTAATATCCTTTTCATTCAAAAGTTGTACAAATCCCCTTCTGTTCCCCAGGCATGTCAAATGTGGCTTCAACAGCAATAATGAAAGTAAAGCCCCCCTTCCAAAATGCAATTACAGTGTGTAAATTATAAGCAATTAAACCCTGCAGTAATAATGGAGGCTGATGGACAATGGTAGCACTTCATTTGTTGGTACCGTCATGGCAAACATTTTCATATCAGTATAAAATAAGAATGAATATTGGAAATGTCCTATTGTTTAAACGTCTTTTTTCTGTTTTTATTAATAATTCAACATGAAGAACATCAACTGATTTAAGAGGCTTATTGGGGAGCAACAGAATGTTCTAAAAGATACAGCTTTGCCAAGATTTGTTTGTGGATCAGTCTTTATTCAGTAATATAGTGTAGCTTTAAAAGAAGCCACAGATCACCATTGTAGGATGATCTGATGTTGTTCATTGATTACACTTTGCAGGCCCACAAACGTGTGTGTTGAGTGAATGTGGGAAGTGTTCGATGCTTCATGAGTTAGTTTCATTCAATCACACATCCAACAAAATCCTGTGTTTTAATTCAAAGGAGAAATGTTGGAAAAGCCATAAGATGCAGAGCAGAAATGAAGCAAAAAAGAAACAGAAATCCAGCTGACACATGCCATCAGTGAGCTGACGTTATTCACCTCAGGATCTAACAAGATGACAACCAATAGCAAACCAGAGGGAAGCAGGTGACAGATGCACCTCACACCATGTAGCTGAACAGAGCTTTAGTGCCATTCAAAGGAAAAAAATGAATCCACATTATGAACTAACATTTCAAATCATTGGATATTTGAGTTCCATATTCCCCATCTTCACAAGGAATACTGAGCAGAGGCAAGCCCAAGTTTTTTCTTTTCTTTTTTTTAACTTCTGTAAGTATTCAATGGTTGTGAGGTCATGTCTGTGTGTGTTTATGAAGGGAGGAGGTGGGTAGGGGTGGATTGGGTTTCTGTCTTTTTACTGTTTGATTAATTTATTTGCTTGTTTCATTTTTTTTTTTTTTATTATTGTAAAGCGCTTCGAGCTGCGCAAGTATGAGAAGCGCTCCTTTATAAACAATGTCTGATTTGATTTGATTTGATGTGAGGAAAAGTTGGGTTTAGGATTTTTAAAGCATTTTAAGCTCTACTTCAAACTCTACTAGCCATTTTTAAGTAAGATCATTGAAAAAGCTGTTTTCCGGGGTCCCTGTTCCCCTCAAGTACAGGGTTGTGTCAGGAAGGGCATCCGGCGTAAAAACTCTGCCAAATCACTGATGAGAAACAGTGGGTGATGTTATGCTGTGGCGACCCCAAAAGGGATTAGATTGAAAGAAGAAGATTGAAAAAGCTGTTTTCCATCAGTTAAATGAATTCCTAATAAAAAACAACTGCTATGATGTCTTCCAGTCCGGCTTCAGACAGAACCGCAGCACTGAAACGGCTCTGACCAAAGTGACTAATGACATACGATTGAATACAGACAGTGGAAATATGTCAGTGCTAGTTTTACTGGATCTCAGTGCTGCGTTTGATACAGTCGACCACGCAATACTACTGAGACGACTGGAAAACTGGGAGGGTCTCACTGGGCCAGTACTAAACTGGTTCAAAACGTACTTAGAAAACAGGAAATATTTTGTGTCAATTGGTAACTTCACCTCTGAGCCAATAGAAATTACATGTGGAGTGCCCCAAGGCTCCATCCTGGGACCACTTCTATTTAACATCTACATGCTCCCACTGGCTCAGGTTATAAAGAACAACAACATTAGTTACCATAGCTATGCAGATGACACACAGATATATATTAGACTGACACCAGGAGACCGAGGCCCTGTACAGGCTCTTGGTAAATGCATTGAGGACATTAATGACTGGATGTGTCACAACTTACTTCAATTAAACAAAAACAAAACTGAGGTTATTGTCTTTGGGGCTAAAGAAAAAAGGTTGAACGTCACTACAGAGCTTCAATCTATTCAACTAAAAACTACCAACCAGGCCAGAAACTTGGGTGTAGTCATAGACACAGACCTAAATTTGATAAACACATTAAGGCAGTCACTAAATCAGCCTATTATCATCTCAAAAATATCTCAAGGATTAAAGATCTGATGTCTAAGCAGGACCTGGAGAAACTAGTGCATGCTTTCATCTTTAGTCGACTTGATTACTGTAACAGTGTTTTTACAGGACTACCAAAAAAATCCATCAGGAAACTGCAGCTTATTCAGAACTCTGCTGCTCGGGTTCTCACAAGGACCAAGAAAGTAGACCACATCAGTCCAGTTCTGAGGTCTTTACACTGGTTACCTGTCTGTCAGAGGATAGACTTTAAAGTTCTGTTACTGGTTTATAAAGCTTTGAATGGTTTAGCACCAAAATACATGATTACATGATCGTTTACTTTTAAAGGTTGCCGACTCCTGGTTTAGAGACTGATGGAGAGACAGGAGGCAGAGCTGGAGGTAGCAGAGATGAAGAAGTTGAGGTTCTCTTTGGGAGTGACCAGGATGGATAGGATCAGGAATGACTCCATTAGAGGAACAGGTCATGGTTTATATTTTGGAGATAAATGCAGGAAGGCAGATTGACATGGTATGGAAATCCACTTTAGTGCAACCTCCTGCTGTAGCTGGTGTTGCTCTCATTGAGCTTGGTATGCAATGTCAGAACTAAACATCTGAAGTTGTTTTGAACTGAACACAACTACAGCTAAAAGTTTCCATATTTTGTAGAATATCTACAGAGAACCAGAACCATGCTGAAGGTTCCCTCCAGAATCCCAAATCCTTGCTAGTCAGGATTCTGCATCATTTTCCCAACCTTAATGAGAAAATGGTTCCAGTGCTGTTCTGCTTTTGTTCTTGGGTCTTTTGTAATTTGCTGAATGTACTAGATTTAGATCATGTGAAAGGCACAGAACCTCCATGTTTTATCATCACCTCCGTTTTTTACACAAAGGCCCACTTTTATTCTCTGGAAGGATGTAGATGGTTTCACTGTCAGAGAGACTGTCAATAAAGGTTCTTACGATATGTCCATGACTCTTCATAAGGACTGTATCACCTCATGTTTCTGCCTTTACATACTGATCAAACTCAGTCAATGGCAGCTCAGATCTTGTCTTGCTAAGAACACTGAGGATGAGAACAGTGATTTGCACTGCAGTGGATGGTGAACAAATCCTGCAACATCAGCAACTGTTCTGTGGCTGCATTTCCACCAGGAGATAAAAGTGTCTGGGGAACAAACATGAGCCTCATCATCAGAGCAGCAGATTGTTTCTGTGTTTTGCGTGCAGCGGCTCCCTGTCACAGAACTGCTGCTTCATCATGTTTCTTCAGATAGTGGAATGTCTACTTGGAAAATGTTAAACCCCTAAATGCTGGCGGAGGTGTCAGAACTATTCCATCTATTCGGGTTTCCAACAACATCAGACTCTAAGGGAAAGAACACTCCTCTTTCTCTGTTACGTTCTGCCTCTTTTGGTTTTGATCAATGCTTGTTGGGCTTTTGTTCTGGGTGTTTGAGTAAGAAAAACACCAAGTTAAAAACAATTGTTAATGAATCCATCTTTAGCTTAGATTGAAAAATGATCAAAACTTTGAATAAACCTGCACTTCTAATATTGCCCAAAGCGAGAGTTAAAAAGAAACGATAATAATTTTATTACACAAGTAGAGCAAAACTACACATGCAGAAAAGCTCCAAATAGAAAAGAAAATGACGACAGATCAGACCAAACCCTGAAAACACCTGCTCGCCTCACTGTGCTTTAGACTTTCATTAATTTATTGCTAAAAATAAAATTTTTAATTGATCCTTATTTATGAAAATAAAGAATAACAACAGTAACTTTACTGTAAATTATTACCAATGTTTGAATAAGAAAGGATGACCATTAAACAAATGCTTTATGTCTTTTGCATCCAGTGTTCAAGAATGAAACAGAAGTTGTGTTATCCAAAACGCAATTCCTTGAAGTCACTTCAAAGAAATAAATGTACTTCCTGCGGTTGCAGTTTAAATGGTACCCACATTTGTCCCCTAGTAAAAAATTACTAGGAGGGAAAGCCACCCAGCAAGACCACATGGGTCTTCTTCTGTTTAAAACAAACAGAACACGACCAAAACTCAGCTAAAGTACTCAATCCTCTGTTCTGTGTCCTGTTTTGGTGGGTCTTCCCTTCTGTTATAACTCCAGCACTGGGTGTGTTCTTTTGTAACTTGAGTTGGAAACATCCCATTTATCCGCCTGGCTTCATGGTCTCTTGGGGTGGCTGGTCATGGCCAGGAGCTTCGTTTGACAGTTTGAGCATCTGGGTAAATCTCTTAGGCACAACATGAACCGAGTATGAAAGGATTTGTGATCATTTCCGTATTGTTTATTTGTATTGAATCCTTTCTGTTAGTAGGAAAAAAAGAAAACACACTTGGCCTTAAAATATCTTTAATTCATTGTGTTGAAAAAAAATTGGAAAAAATTGATATCGTGACTTTAAAACTATGAATCGAATCGTGGCTCGACTGAATCGTTACATCGCTAATGGCAGGTTTTATTTTCTCCCAGGTTTCTCTGTGTGTCCTTCAATCTCATGTTGCGATGGCAGCTGCCATTTGTGGATGTTTGAGATCCTAGTTGCTTTGCACAGAGCATTATCAGTTCAATTCATTTCAAAGCATCCATTCACTCCACATTCTCTGGCTGTAAAGTCTTTGACATGATACTTGAGTAGCACCATCCCAACAGAACCCTGTTCTCCCATCTAGTTCCTTTCCGTTTTGTTCCAGGGTTCAGGGTCCTCTGGTTCTCCTGCACCTGATGCAGACCTCGTCTGGTTGAGTGATGTCAGAATTACGTGTTTAGTTGTTTTTCATTAAACAGGCGGTACCATGAAGGTGGTTTGTATTTAGTGGATGAGATCACAGATTTAGGACTTGCAGTAAAAAAAGCCTTACATGCTGCTCCATGTTAACTCAAGTTCATATTTACAATGTTAGTCATTATGTAGGCATAGATATTTTTGAAGAGTGAGACTCTGTATTAATAGACCCTTTTCACTGTGAAGTCAGACAAAATGGAGACAGGGCCGTGGGTGTGATACACAACTTCCGGTTATTGGATTTGGACCAGGAAACCAAAGAACTGAACACTGTTTGACACAATTTTACATAAATAATTAAAGGTAACTTTACCAATTTCAACAGAGAAATGTATTTATTGTATTTATTTTATGAATGTCCTGCTGAACTGTATTTTTATATCCTGTCTTAGATCGTTCACAAATCTAAATACATATTTGAATAATCTTCGATATTTGAGGTTTTATCAAAATATTGACCTTTCATTTGAGCAGATATTATTCTAACGGGTTCTATTTTGGCTGATGTTATTTGCACATATTTTTAGCCAATAAAAATTCATGTTGTCCGCATTTAATACCTTCAGCAAAGACTCACATCTCTGCATTGATCGTACAGATTTTAATCTCTCCCCGGGATAAATGTACTTGTTGTTCTACAGATATTTTAGGGGATAATTGTAAAAACAGGAATAGTTTGTTTCAGTGAAAATGTTCAGAGCAGCTATCGAGACACGTAGTTTCAGCCTTCAAAATAAGAGCGACCAAGTAAAAAAAATCATCTCAGGGTGAATGTATTTAATAATATTATGTGGAAAAATGTAACTTTTCTATGTTTTGTAACGGTTTCCATTTAATTTAATAATGCTTTTACCTTTATTTTCCCACAGATCAGACACAGTTATAAACAAAAACAAAGAGGAGTGATGTTAGAACCACAGATGAGCTAACAGCAGCTCACTGACCGCAGTAGAAAACATTACAGCAGGAATAAGTTTGACTTTAATGTCAGACACGCTGGAATAGTCTGACTTTAGATCTGTTTTCAAGGATTATGTCAGAACAGAAATTCAGGAAACTTTATATTGGTCAGAAAAGATCTTCTGCAGCTCCACGTCTCATAGCCAAAGCTAACGCTAGCGTTAGCACACATTAAAAGAATAAATCATAATTACCTTCATAATCAAACTAGCAGCATTCACTGAAGTACTTATAACCTTTGTCTAACTTTAACGGGGTTGTCAGAGAGAAATAATCCACGACTCGTTTAATATCATCCAGAGGAATTTAGAGAAGTAGCTGAGCTGCTGTTCTGACTGCAGACAGGATTACTGACATTTGTACTTTGATTTGTGAACGGATCAAAGTAAGGGGAAAACGAATTCAACCAGGTAGGACATTTCTAAAAAGTATTGTACAAATTTCGGTTATAATTGGTTACAGAATTTAGCTGTCAGCTTTGTCATTCTAAATTATAGACTCTGGACATCACTCTGCACCTGAATGATGCGTGACGTCACGTGAAAAGGGTCTATATACTTTAAGGTTACTAACAGGGTAGGGAGAAAGATTACTGTCAAAAGGAAGCAAATGCTCAGACACACATTTGTGCACACTTTGAAAAAAGCATTTCATGTTTGATGTGTCTGAATGTGACTTTTCTCTGTTTGAATATGACTTTAATTGCTTTTGAATATGAAATGATTATAGTTACACTTAAGTTATTGCCATTTCTGATAAACAGTTATGAACATACTTTTCCAGGACTGTACATTTTAATGCATACAAACTTGGCATACATGGTTGACAAATAAAGTGTTTGATTGCAAAAGAGCAAAAAAGTTGATTTTAAACAACAGCTTTGTGTTTTGACTAGATTTTGTGATGCATCTGTAATCTCTCTGTCCTTTTGCAGCCTATGAAGTAGATGCTCTGTTGGATCTGAGGGATCAAAGTAAAACAGAGGCTGCAATCTTCAGTAGTGGCTCTTGAACTGGCACTGCCCTGGTCAGCATACTGGAGCAGTGTGGTCCTGCAGATTTGCATAAATAATGATAAGACTTCAGCCAGTTCTTAGTGTCTATTTTGCTCACAATCAATCTCTTTTATCAGGATGTGTTTCATAATTACAGCTTGAACGTGGTTGGTTTTCATGCTCTATGCGGCTCAAAACTATTCTTTCTTTTTTGTGTAAATGTATAAAAATTTTAATCACGTTTTCAACTCTCATTCCATGTTTGAAAGGCTGCAGTAGCATTTTTATTATGAGTTTTTTGTCTGGATTTATGTGAGAATGCCAAAACTCAGCCTCAGTTGTTTCTTTGCGTGGAGAGGTTCATTGTTGTGTTTCCCCCTCACTGTTGTTATTTACCCAAGCTAACAAGGTTGGGACAGGATTTAGACTCCTGAATGTCATCCCGGTTTTAAGGAACCAGATTTAATAAGCTCCTGTCAGCTTTAGTTCAGCACAGAATTAGTATGCATGAATACGCATAAACACGTCTTCCTCACATATAAAGGATTAATAGCTGTGTGTGTGTTACCTGCTTTAGAGTGGCCAGAAAAACCGATATTTTTTAGTTTTCCAGGAAAGAGTGTTTTTTATCAATATTTTTATGTGCCAGGTGGAGTGAGTTGCTGCACTATCAAAACAGTAGTTTAAAATACCTCTGCTTTAATTACTCAATTTGTATTAACATTATGTAATCAACTCATTCATAAAGAGCTGTGCTCCTTCTTCATCTGAGAGGTTCATGCAACAGTGGAGCTTCTTGACCCACTTCCTGCAGTTAGCTGAGTCAGATCAACCCTGCACACAACATCCCATGTTACACCTCCTACCTCACCCTCTCCTTCATCTGCCCTCATCTTCCACACACCAATACATCCCCATTTACTGTGGCCGACAGTGGGTGTGAACACTACCACAAATAGCTCTGGGTCATCAAACGAGGGCAGAGCTAACCAGAAGGGGAGAAGCACCGTCTAGTATCTAGAACATATGTGTCAAACTCAACCAAAATCCAAAACACACCTTAGGTTGCAGGACGAACAGGATAAACATTTAATAAACACTCTAAAACTACATTAAAAAAAAAAAAAAACTTAGGTTAGCCAGAACAGCTAGCATGTAGCTGAACAAGAGCTAGACTTCAAAATAGCAGAAAAAAATGAAAAAAGCCTAAATTAGCCCAAATAGCTAGCGTGTAAATATTAGCCTAACTCCAAATTAGCCTAAAAATTTGAAAAAAGGCTTAATTAGCCAAAACAGCTAGCATCTAGCTGAAATATAAACTACACTCCAAAATGGTCAAGAAAAGTTTTTAGTAAATGACATAATTGTCCAAAAAGCTAGGCGAATGCCAATTTCTAAAAATCAACTTAAACCTTAAATAACTTTTAATATTTTACTCTCCATAAAAATATATGTTATCCAAATTATACAAGTTAGAAATAAGCGCGAGATAACATCGGGTCATTAATGACAAAGTTGTTGGTTTAAATCTCTGTTGCTGGAGAGGAGAAAAGAATGACTTTGAAATAAAATGTTTTTTTTAACTATCAGAAGATGTTCTTTGAATGGTGAATAATGTGAACTACAATGATCAGATTATGGTAATTAGCTTATTTGATCCAAATTAAAGCAGATTTTTCTTTTTTTGTTGTTGTTTTGGGTGGATGAAGGTGATTCTCAATTAATCTGCAAAGACTTTAATTTTTAAAACATTTTCTCTTTTTCAACTAAAAAGGCAGCTGCGATCATAACAGGTCACAATTTTTTATGAAGAAAACAAATCAGCACATTTTTTTTCCCCGTTTTGGGGGGAAGCTACAGTCACAATTATTACCATTTTTGCTTAAGGTTTATAACTAGCGTAAAAAAAAAGAATTGTCCAAGCTTGTATATCTGACCTGCTTCACTATTGCTCTTTGACTTCCAGTTCCAGCTAACACAAACACACACTCACAGGAAGTTCAACAATATAAATGTGTTTTGGACTGCGAGTTGAACCTGGTACCATGGTAAGTGGCATTTGCTTTTTAAATTAACTTATTTTCTCCTTTCATTTCACACATTCTACAGTTTTCCTCAGAGTGTGTTATGACATTGGCACATGCACAGGTTTTCCCCTGAGAATTCAAATGTGATGGAGACTTCCAGTGAGCTGCATGAAACAGAAAGGAGTACGAGTTTTCACTGATCTGAAAGTTCTGCTAAATTCCTCTGAAATACTAAAACAGACAACTTTGGAGATTTTCTACATTTACGTTATCTCAAAAGGAGCAGCCGCAGAAAGGTTCGCTCTGGAACATGCAGAGATAGTCTGTGTGCACGAGAAGAGCAGGAAACTCTGCAAAGAAAGCCAGAGCAGAATTGAAACGGAGAGAGAGCGTTTTGTTTGTGAGGCGACAGCGCTAACTGCCGCAGCCTACTGTCCAAACTGTCAGAGATAACACAAACACAGACAACCATTTATGCCTTCAACAATGGAGAGTCATCGACGTCTTAAGTGTCCTGACACAGTTAGAGAAAACCGCTCCAGTAGAGAATCCTCCAACAGCTCCAACACAACCCAGAAATCTGACTGAAGCATTAGCGGCAGGAACTGTCAGCAGCATGGTCTGCTGATCACAAAGGGATATTTTTCAGTACTGAAGCGTGAATTTCAAGGTTTTCCATCAGCAGCTGTGGTTTTGTTTCTGTCTGCTGCAGGATCGTGTCAAGCTGCTTTCAGAAACATGACAGCGATTCAGAAGACAGCGGCGTCCACCTGTCACTGGAGCTGAATCCTGGAGAACTCGTTTTGGATGCATGGGGGGGGAGTGGCAGCACAGTGATGCTGCAGACAATTTAGACATAATCATGACAACACGAAGGGTCGAGGAAGAACTGAGACTGTTTTAGATGCAGACATTTAAACAAAAATACAAGGTGACAGCGGTCTGTTGAGACTGTTGTTTGGTTTTAGAAGAAATCTGCAGAAAAGATGATGTTAAACATTTCAACTTTACTGTTTATGCAAACAGAAAGTCTAAGTTTACATGTATATATATATTTATGATGGCTCACTCTTTTCATTAGTAAGTATGATTGAAACATAAATGCTGTTTGAATTTAATGTTTGCCTATCTTTATTTAGTCATTTTTTTTGTTATATAAAAAATATTTCTTTTTCTGTTTCTGTTTGAAATAAATCTAAATCTAAAGAAAAATCTGCTGTTTTTTGTGATTTAAGGTTAGATTTAAAGTTCTTTATTTATTTTGTAACTCTACTATTCTGTATTGTAACATAGAGAATTGTCCTGTATTGTACTGCACTGTATCAAAGTCCTTGAAAAGAGCTCACTTCTGTGTGTAAGACGTCTAAAAACTTTCAATTCATTGCCAATATATGTCTTCCATTGCTCTTCAAATTTATAATAAAACTGTTAAATCAAAACTGCTTAAAATTGTTTAAAAAAAAAAAGAGTAATCGTTTTAAAAAAAATTAGGAAAAATGTGTTTACCACTATGAGTACCGCTGAGTATGGTTTGGCAGAATCATTAATCATTAATTTAATGCATGCAAAACGAGTTCTCCAGGATTCAGCTTCAGTGATGGGACGCCGCTTGATTTACTTGATTTAACATTTAACTTTTTATGTAAAAAAACTATTATTTTATCAAACAATGACCATAGTTGCAGCAAAAAAAATTCTTAAGATCAAGTAAATTGTTAAAAGTAAGCTAAGTGACTTGACTGAATTTTTTTCAAATTTTTTTTAAATGTAGATACAATTTTAGCCTAAAATCAAATCAGAAATACTAAAAAGATCATCACTATTCTGAAAGTTTAAATTAAAATATTGTCTTGAACTTGACTGTCACTGCTCTTTTTTTCCCTTAATCTTCCTGCTGTTTTCCTTTCAGATGTATTGTTTCTGTTAATGTATGCATTTGTTTTCAGTACAAAACACAATAACTTCTGTGATTAAAGAGGATGTGGTGAAGAAGCATCAGTGCATTTGCTGGTTAAACCCCAGCTCTGGACATCGCACTAATTTCCCCGGGGATGCAGTTTTGTCGAGCGCAGCTGAAGCTCAGCAGGACGAAGGTGAGTCAGGAGGCAGCGTACAGGCTCAAGCAGCACTCGGACATAGAGATGTGGTTGGACAGGATGTGGGGCCTTTGGTTTAAGTCTAACTCAGACGTCATAGTGCAGAATAACTCATACGAGAAAGCTGGTTCTGGATTACATTTACAAGATAGATGGAGCTTCAAGATGTTCAAAAGCAGTTTCTCATCAAAAAAGAGAAAAACAGTTTTTTCTCAAGTAATACAAGGTCAGGGGATGAGAAAGAAAGTTACAGAGAAAGCAACCCTCTGGAAAGACATATGGGAGACCGAGGCAGAAAAAATAAATTTTTGTCAGAATCAACTGACGACGATCTTCTCTCTCCCAGAGTCTGAGTAGATGGACAGATGAAGAAGATCCACGATGGTTAAAGTTTTCAGAAACAGCTTCCCCTCAACACACTCATAAATTAAGACTAATAGATGAAAGTAAATGCAACAAAGCGGAAAAAGAAACAGAGAATGATGTTTGTTCATGAAAGGAGATGGGTGGAGCCTGAAGTCCTTCAGCTAAATAAATTATTTAACTTTAATTTGAACTGTTTTAATTTTTGTTTGTGTCCAAAGTTAAGAGATATTTAGTTTTTATAAATGTTTTGATGTGATATATGTAAGAGTATATTTACGCTTTGAAGTACTGTAAATATGTTTCATCAAATATATGTTTTGAAACTTTTCAAAAGAGTAATTTTAAGCTTTTATCTCGTTATTTTTTACTGTTGTTTTTTACTTTTTACTGATCCAAAAATGATCCAAACCGTTACCCTAAACCTGTGACACGATCCGAACCGTGAGTTTTGTGATCCGTTACACCTCTACTTGACAAAGATTAAGAAATTATCAATGTATGGATTAAAATGCTTGTTCCTTATTTCTTTCATAGTATTTATTGTACAACTGCAGAGCGTGTAAGATGTTAGATCGAAGGGGACAAAAGTTTTTATTTGTGGGTCATGAATGGTTGTAAAATTTGACACAAAGGGACCAGGAGAATATGTGTACTGTACTGTGTGTAATCCACCTCATTGGAGAAAAAAACTGAAATTGGATCTGGACAAAGCATGCTTTGATTTGGATTAAAAATAAATATATTTATATTAAAAGTCAATTTTGATTGCAGTTTATGAACATTTTATGTCAAAAGTGTGACTTTTGTTTTTTAACGTTTGTGCAAATTGTGTCCATGTTAAACTCTCCTTGGAAAAATGCTGAAAAACACCTAAACCTAAGAAGTTTGTGTGGTGTTGGAATGATTGGAAATGTGACTATCCATCTCAGGAAACACACATGAACATCAGAAAAACTATACATCTCCCTACACTGCATGAATGCAGAATAGTTTAAAAAGGGGAATACATTTATAGCATCTTTAGAGAGACTTCAGAAATACAGAGAAAATAAAGCATTGGAATGTATAATATCATTTATTCAAGTGTGGTGGGCCAGATTAAACAGCTTAAGGGGTCGCATATGGCCCCGTAGTTTGCCCACCCCTGTGTTAGATGATCAGTCTCTCAGGAGGTAAAATTAGTGATTCAACTCAACATCACTCTGTCAAGTTTGGTTAGTTTTAGTCATCTATAAAGGCTTAACCTTGGAACAGAGTCTTTTCATCAGTTCATAAAATTCTCTTACATCTTGTTAAAGGTCACTATGCATTTTTTTATATGTCAAACATTAATATTGCATCAAAAGAATGTTGATGAAGGGTCAAACCACAGCTTTATGTGTGAAAATTCCATCTGTGATCTATTAGAATGAATGTTTAAACTCTTCATCTTCACTGATATTAGTGTAATATCAAAACTGAATTTGGGCACCAGGGAAGAGGTGACTGATCGGTTTGTCAAAGAAAGATGTTGCTGCAGTGTATGCATTTCCTGCACTGTTCATTAAATGTCAGAATCAGTTTGAATAGATGTCTCCACCTTTTGTCCAGCCGCAGGAGTTTGGTAAAGTTGCTGTTTTGCTGACGGTCAGATTCCTTTGATCAGGAGACATGATCTAAGATTCTCTTGCCCTTTCTGTGACTAAGCAATTATGACTTAGTGAGGCAGATCTGAAGCTGAGTCAGCTCAAAACAAAAGCCCTGCTGTCATAACAGTATTGGTGCAAGAAAAAACTTGAGCATTTTTGCTGAGCAAACTAGATGAAGCAGCGGTGACCGGCGCAATCTCGACACCTGAAAAAGAAGCTTTTTACTCGGAGCATAAAGAGTCCTCTTCCTGCCGTCCTCCATACAAAATGTCCAATTGAGTTTGAGCAAGAAACTAAAGTTTAAGGAAAGTTTGAAGTTATTGCATGGCAATAGAAACTAAAATTCACACCATTTTTCTGCAGTTTTAACAAATTGAGATATTGCTTCAGAAATCAAGCGTCCAGCACCTTAGACAGATATTTATGGGAAACACGAAGAAAAAGGATCCTTACCCAGAGGCAAAACAGGGAGAATCAAAGTATGATCACAGTGAGGGAGACACCAACAGAGAATAGGAAGCCAATAAAAATACGAGGGGTTACGAAATCACCCGGAGGTCAACAACAAAAGCTTCACAGGCAAAAGTAGGCAACTGTGCCTCAGGATATCAGCTAATGAGCAGGGAACGTCTCTCTTCAAGAATCCATGAGCACATGTTGTAAAGACGAGGCTGCGGGAGGGGGTGATGGTCTGTGGAAAATGAGGTTTCATTAGAACGTGGAGGAATAAAACCCATCTACCCATTTTCTAGTCCTGCTTCTTTCTTTTGGAGGTCATGAGGGGTGTAGAGACTCTGACAGGAGTTGGAGCGCAAAAGGAAAACACTGATCAATATATTATATTTTTGAGTCAATTTTGTGCACGTGCAGTAATTTATGTTCTAATATTATTAATTACTTTAGAAAACAGCTGCTGTCCTTTATGGTTGTTACACGCCCTGGGGGGGGGTAAACCCCGGGGCATAACAAAAGGGGACAATATTAACGAAAACCTGACACCAAAAATAAAAGATACACATTTTATTAAATAATAAAACCCTCTGTCCCGAAATGAAAGAACAAAGATAAAATAATTAGTGTGCTGGTTAAAAAATAAATAAATAAACAAAAGGGAGTCGGCACCCTGGAAAAAATAAAATAAGTCAGGGAAAATGCTGACCCAGCCATGTCAACCGTTGGGATCAGCAGCTCCCTGCTAAGGGCTGCCTAACCAAAACTACCTGAAAAAAATAAAATAAACAAAGCCTGCAAACTAAGACTGCCAAGGTCCAACCCCAAACCAACTTAACAAAACCCAGAAATCTAAGATTGCTGAGGACAAAAAGGGTAAAAAAAAAAAAAAAAAAACTGAAACAAACCATTACCACACAAACTAAAACATAGCCCCCCTGCCTGCCTTCGTATGGCTCCTCTGTCTTAAATAGACAGCAGGAGCCAATTAAGCCAGTATTTTTCCTTACTCGTTTAAATGTGCCATAGTGGAGCCTTTACAGAATAAAGTCTTATTTGGACCCATCAGTTTTCCAAAATGATAGACCTTCTCAAATCTATTTCTTTCAACTTCTAAAGTATCAGATTGCTGCAATTTTTGATAAATCAGAGAGAGAGAGAGAGAGAGAGAGAGAGAGAGAGAGAGAGAGAGAGAGAGAGAGAGAGAGAGAGAGAGAGAGAGAGAGATGAGTTTCAAAACACCTTTATTTTAAAAGTGTATCTCTAAAAAAATATAAGTTTACATGAAAAGGGGAGGAGTGGTCAAAGAGGGGGGGAATAAACCCCAAACATACAAACCAAGAGCATAAAACAAACAACACTGGTAATAATACATAAAAAAAGAATCAAGAAAGCAGCGCGAGTAACCCATCAAAAATTCAACAGCAAACTGACGCTGGTGACAGAGCACAAAACATTGTTGACCGCCCATATTTGAACAAAATCATCAATTGAGTTCACAAGTCTATAATATTCCTAAGCGAGCAGAGAGAGAGAGAGAGAGAGAGAGAGAGAGAGAGAGAGAGAGAGAGAGAGAGAGAGAGAGAGAGAGAGAGAGAGAGAGAGAGAGAGACTGTAGTAAGTAAACGAGCAGAGAACTAGATTGAAGAATCTAAAGCATAAAACCAAATCACTGTAACATAACAGAAACCACTGACCTGTTTGTTAATCTGAAGGTTATCCCGGCTCCTCCCGCTACTGGAAGTTTCTCTGAACTGGAACTTTCTCTGCCATCACTTCTCTTAAATTCAGTCGGTTTAAGGATTTTCTTTTTCAAAGCCTAATTTCCTGCAGGCTTTTTCACCAAAAGATCTATCTGTTGATCTATCAATGGATCTTAATAATAAAATAATAAAAATAATTGAATGTCGATAAATGGAGCGTTAATTAGATGACCTATAAACCAAAACACATTTAGCTTTTCAGACAATCATCTGATGCTTCCTTCTCCTAACTGCAGTCATGCATGTTAATCCTGAGTAACAGGCATCAAGACAGTTTTGTGTGTGTGCTGATGCTCATGGGCCCCTCAAAGCCCAGGGCCCCGGGGCTTCAGCCCAGTAAGCCCCGCTGATAACGCAGGCCTGCTCACAGCACCGCAAGTTCCCATAAATTCCCAGTTGAGGAAGAATACGAATGTTGACGAGGACCGAGCCTTTATCTGGTAATGATAAATTCCTCCTCCACCTACCGTACTGCCACAGAGGGGGTCACCGAGGAACCTTGAGCTGATTTATTGAGCTCAAAAAAGGGGGGAGTTGGGGAGCCACCCCGTGACTGGATATCTCTGCCATTCTTCATGCGGGTGACATTTCACTCAACCCGTTAAGAGAGTCCCTTTGAATCCTGCTGGCTTAGGAAATTTGTGTTTCCCAACTTGTCATCAAAAATAAAACCAGGAAAAGAAATACATCCAATCAAGCTTTATTTATAAAGCTCTATCTAAACAAAAGTTGCACAATGTGTTTCAGGAAATATACACACCTTTCAAACTTTAAAAATTAAAAACAGGCTTTTATTGCTCAAATCAGATGAATATATTTGCCCGAACATAATTTGTCTTATTGACTAACAATGTTTATAAAAGTATAAATACCAGGAAAAACACAAAAAATGAGAACCAAAACATTACTTTTTTTGTTGGTCTTTTTCATTGAATGCGTCAAAAAAAATGAAAGGAAAGCACTTTTGTTTGTTTTTTTAATAGACTGCAATACACTTCCATCTAACAGATTTTTTTGCAGTCAAAACATGATCTTTCTGTTAGCTTTTTATCTGCTGATGATTCCCTGTTCCTCAATGCAAACCACAATGCAGACTGATTAGGATTCACACCTGGACGTCTGACAATGTCAAATCAGGTGAGTGGGAGAAGTACATCAAAATAAAGCTGCACCACCGCATCTTAGACCACTCCCTCCCCAGACCTCTGAGCGCCGCAGCTTTGACGGCGAAGGAGTGTGTGAACATTTCTTTTGGAGGCAGTGAGGCCATGTGTGGACAGAAAACAGTTTGACATTTGCTCTTCCATCCCAGACTCTCCTAAATAAATCATTCTAGTTGTGTCAGGAAAATCTCTAAATAAGCTGCTTTGGTTGGCAGGAAGACTATTAAAACTCTTTCTTCAATGTTAAAAATTCTTGCAGACTTTATTTCTAGAAAAACTTTTGAAAGTTGCTGAACTTCTTTTGCAACACCGGCTGTGTTGATGTTGAAAGTTTTCACATAAAATCAACTACAACTTTAAACTGCAGCCTTTGGCCTCACAGACTTTGATGAAGTGTTTAAAGTTTTAAACAAAAGGCGTGACTCCTTATGTAAATGTACAATTTCAGCTCACTGAACAGCAGTGGTATCATAATTGGAGCTCAGTTATGGTGCTTTTGACCAGCAGGAACCTTTTCATTGTGGTTTTAACTGCCGGAGGCAATCACCCTTCTTTGTGCGCCTGCATTTCAGGAAGTTCACCCAACTGTGATCTACAGCAGTGCTTTTGTTGGCCTGTTTTCAAAAACTTCTACTGTGGAGTTTTCTTGTGTCAGTCAACACAATACAATCATCAGTCATTACAGTAATATGGTCCAAACTCATATTTACTTCAAATATTTTTTTAGGAGTTTCAGGATTTTGAAGAATAAAAAACCTTGAGACCAAAGTGCTTTACAGCCACAGTCCCATTCACCCAAACACATTCACTCACTGCTGGCAGCTTCGTTGATTTGCTCAGCCACCAACATTTAACCACCAGGAGCATTATGGGGTTCCGTTTTTTAGCGAAGGAAACTTTGACACATGGGCGGCGGGGCAGGAACATAATCAGTGATCCTCCGAGCAGAGGTCAACCGCTCTACTTCTGTGTCACGTCCACCCAACAATAAGTGGGACAACAAAAGCCAAACCGTTGTTGGAACTGGGATTGTTGTCAAGCTTAAACCAGATGGTCACCTGTACATTAAAAGCACCACAAGCCAGTTGGTGCAACTCAGTGTATTTTTATCAGTTGAAATTTTTTAAAATATAGATCACATGTGTCAAAGTCAAGGCCAGGCCCTCCAGATCATGTTATTTTATTGTTATTAATGGTCCAATGTTATCTTACACTTATTTCTAACTTGTATACTTATGAAAAGATATATGTTTATGAAGAGTAAAATATTGAAAGTCATTTAAGGTCTAAGTTGATTTATTCTGGAATAATATTCCTGCCTTTTTGTTATTCATATTTATGTTAAAAAATTACAGTTCCTAAGTTTTAAAATTAGAATTCTGTTAGCTTTTTTGACTATTTTGGCATTTATTAAGATTTTCTAGGCTATTTTGGAGTTTAGCTAATATTTCAGCTACATGCTAGCTGTTTTAGCTAATTAAGGCTTTTTAAAGTTTTTCAGGCTATGTTGGAGTTAACATTTACACACTAGCTGTTATGCCTAATTTTTTCAGTTTTTTAGGATATTTTGAAGTTTAACTATTCTTTACATGCTAGCTGTTTTGGCTATGCTATTTTCTTCTTTTTTTGTTTTTAGGCTAATTTGGCAGTTAGCTAATATTATAGCTGACTATGCATTTCAGTGTCTTCAGATATCAGCTTCAGAATTTTATAAGCAGAATTTATCAAGATTTACCAAAACAACCTCCACCATGAACTGGTGATCTGCTTACATCTTATCCTCCTCCCAATATCAACCCTCTCCTATCCAAGAACATCCGCAACATTAACACTAAAACCCCTGAGCCTGCGACAATTTGCGCAGGGAAGAGCCCCCCCCCCCCCCCCCCCC
>NC_050533.1:24678543-24686438 GCF_002922805.2 Oryzias melastigma
AAACCTGTTTCTCTTAGGTATGTGGATGGGGGGAGGGAGCAGAACTGTGTGCTGTCGTACAACCTAGATCTAATTTGCAATTTGAAGGCCTAGTCGTTAAGGTGATCACCACAACACTACTTTGAGAAGGGGAGGGGGGCATTGCAGCAGAAGCTGAAAGTTCCAGGTGTTAAGGAGTCAAAACGCAAACATGTAAGAAGGTTTTGGTTTCCAAACATAAAAAACTGAAAACACATGACAACATTATAAATAGCTATAAGCAGGGACCTGCATGGGTGAGGGTTTGTGGCAGCATGTTGCTGGTGCATTAGATACAAATGATGATTTCTGCTCAAGTGGTTACCCTTTATATATCAAATATATATATTTTTTTCAAGTATTGTTGGCATACCTTAGGAAGTGTATGTGAAGTATAAGTTTCTGCAGTTTGTAAACTGCATAAAAAACCTGACACATCAGTTTGAAGAAAGCTCGTCATCAACTTCCATCACTGTCTTGTTTTAATGCATTAGATGTGAACCAGACCAATAAACTACGGTGGCTGACATGGCTCATATAAATGCAAAAGCTACAACACAACGGAAATGACTTTTTTCATTCAGTTTCAAGCTATTCCAGCCACATGGCTATGATGTTTTTTTTTTTTTTATTTCAAATCAAGACAATAAAAACAAGAATGGTAAATGGCGTATACTTGTATAGCGCTTTCTACCCTCCTTCAAGGGCCCAAAGCGCTTCACAGTCACAGACCCATTCACCCATTCACACACTGGTGGTGGCTCCACTGCTGAACACTGGCGCCAACTTTCCACCAGAGACAATTCGGGGTTCAGTGTCTTGCCCAAGGACACTTCAACACATGGGCGGGCAAGGCGGGAGTCGAACCCGCTCACTTCTGATCAGGAGTCGACCGCCCTACCGCTGCACTACGGCCGCAATAGTTAGTTAAAATAATAACACAAACATCCACCCAGCTTTATTCTTATTTATCCCCTTTCAGGTTGATGTTCAAAGTTTCAATGTTCCAAGCAGCGCCCATAGCTCAAAACTAAATGAAACTTAAAAAAGTCAGTTCTTCATTTCATTTGTCAGTTATTAAGGTTGTGAATCATTCCTGTTGTGTTGTGGTTTTTGCTCTTGTGTCGAGGCTTTTGTCGTTGTGTTGTCGGTTTTTGTCATCACGCTTCGGCTTGCAACATCCTGTTGTAGCTTTTGTCGTTATGTTGTCGGTTTTTGTCGTCATACTTCGGCTTTTGTCGTCAAGTTGTCAGCTTTCGTCATTGTTGTGGCTTTTGCATTAATGAACCGTGTGGGCCACCATACTAATCTACGGAATCAGTATCTTTTAGATTGTACGACTTCATCATCACTAAATGTGACACGTTTTCTTTCTCATCTGGCGGTATGAACATTGTAGTACAAAGTACTTTAAAACTTTATTCACTATAGATTGCTTGTTATTGTTATTATTATCTTACAATATGACATTCTCAGAATCATAATGTGTTACACAACTGCTTTATTTATTTGATCATTTCTCATGGTCACGCTGAACCATGACATTTTGGGCGGTTAGTCTATATGGTTCGGTGTTGTTTACCATTCTTAGTTTTGGTGTTGTTGTTTTGTGCTTATGTTTTTCTTTCTGTTTGTGCTTCTACAGGGTAGCGTGAGGCAGGAGGCGTGGCTTTCTCTACCTGCTGGCCTTGCACACTATTTTCCCATCTTTAATTTCTGCTCCTTCAAAAGTCTCTCCCTGTCTCCTCCAACCTGTCAGTTCATTTCCTTTCACTTTGGCCTCTTCCTGGTTCCAAGTAAAGCTTGTGTTGGCCTTGGTCCCTGCCTCTGCTGCCAGTCTGATTCCTTTTGTTTTTTTGTCATTGTGAGGCAAATAAACCATCACTTCTAATTCATCACACCTGACTCTGCTCTGGGATCTGACTACTCACCTTGACAGAGTCACTAAATATCTAATGAGTTAAAGAACTATTCATTAATAATTGCCTGACAGTTTCTCATTAGATTAAAACATGTTATTGTAACCTGCGACAGACTGGAGACCTGTCCAGGGTGTACCCCGCCTTCGCCCTTCAGTAGCCGGGATAGGCTCCGGCACCCCCGCGACCCCGAAAGGGACATAGCGGTCAAGAAGATGGATGGATGGATGGATGGATGTTATTGTAACTTCCAACAGTGTATCTCATAGGTGTATTTAAATGTTTTTTTCAATTTACTTGTGAGTTTTCAGTTTTGACACAAAAGTTTGAACACTTTTTTCACAATATCTGCAGACAAGAAAGACCAACAGTAGAAAAAAAAATGGTCTCAGGATTTGACGATATAAAATCCCCAAACAACCCAGCTGTGCTCCATCTCCTCTTAGGCATGAGGTCTTTCAGATCAGGTGCAATAATCACCTGATCTGTCCTAAAAGCTGCAATTAAGGACTCAGAAATCTAAAGTTATGAGAGCTTTCTGTTCTAAGGCGTGTGATGTTAGAATATGAAGCCTTACACAAAGTCAAATTATAATATATAACAATAATCAATTAATATTATATATAATGTCAATGTCTGATACTTTTCAGTTTATTGCTTTTGAGAGTCCCATAAAGAAGCTATCAAGCAATAAATGAGCCTTCACTTTTTTATCTGAACAACATTAAATACCAATTAATACTAAAAATATCAGGTTAGTTTTGTAGAAATACAGGCGGTCTGCAACACACTTTTTAGATTGGTTAAGGTGAACCTTAAAGATAAACTATATAAAGGTTTTTACATTCCAGCTGACTTAAGGAGATCTTATTTGTTCTATACTTCCTTTAGAATATTTCAATTCTAAGCAAAACTTTGCTAAAAAGTCAGATCCTTTATTATCTTCTGCTGTCCACAGCTGCACTGGGAGGATCCGGTTTGGAGGAAAGGTGTCTTTAAAGGAAATTATACAAGCTTCTGTGTCAAAGTAATTTCTGCAATAACATATACTTTTGAATAAAAGCAGCAGACACCAGGCCAGAGTAAGATTTCTCACGAGTAAATCTGCATTGGTTTGATCATCAACATCAAATCTGCTGCCAGTTTGCAGAGACCCTTCATTTATTAGAATTTTGGTTTCCTAGGATACAGAGAAGACTCCATCTAAGATTATTTTCAACAGTCATGCATAACATCTTTTTGCAGACAGACAGTCGGGCGTGAGAAGGTCCTAAGTTCCCACACTTCTGCGTCTTCTCCAGGTGGCAGGTTAAGAAAAACAAAAGAACAGAGTAACATCCGTCACATGCAGGTTAACAAGTAAAGTAACCAAAAGGCTGTTAGATTTATAAATATATACATTCAACATTCTGTCAAACGTAAAAAATAATTTTACATAATGGGAAAACACTAGATTTATGTTTCTGCTTTTATTTGTGCCACAAAAGAACTCCTATGGATGCACAGCAGTATCAAAATAAGACTTTGTGGCTCCTAAGTTGTGATCAGTAGAAAACAAGTCCAAATGGTTCTTTACTCTCAAAAGTTGCAGAACTGTGGTTTAGACTCTGTAGTGGTGAAAATCCTTATAGTGTTGCAGCTCATACCTGCTGTCCACTAAGCTGTTTGTCGTCTCATCGCTGATAGCTGCACAGTCCCGCCTGAGGAGGTGCTGGCCACATGCAGCTGCACCAGATATCCCATCTCTATCCATGAACGTTTTAGGAGTTTAAGCTAACTTTTGTAATTTTCCCTGCATTTCCGTTGCCTTTGAGTTAGAAAGGACAACAAATAAATGTGCTATGTGTTATTTAAGAGAATGTTTATAAATGTTCATGTTTCCATCCACCTATAAGGTCATCAGTTCTGGGTCGTGACTGAAAGGATGAGGCATACACAAGAGGCAAGGTGTGTGGACGCTCCTGTAGAGAAAGGAGATCAGTCACACAAAGAGAGCTCAGAGAAGCCTCTCCAGAGAGGAGCCAGCTGAGGGCTGGTCTTTGGACCTCATGATCAAACATCACGGCTGTGGAGTGAGACTTATGTAGCGATTCTGTTCACAAATCAGCATCAAAAATTCACGGATTCACCACAATTCTTACTATTTATTCTATGTATAAATGGTATGTCTTTTTACTTGATGAATGTATTTAATCACCATTATTTATAAAGGTATACCTTTTTCAGAACAAGAGATCAGAATTAAGAAAACATAATTAAAAACAAAGATTTAGAAAAAAAGGCAGGCTGTCCTGGGAGCCTCAGGCCTGCAGAGAACATGCAGGTTTATAAGAAGAGACTCAACACCCACCTTTTCGCTTTATGTTTCTATTTTTTTTTTAATTTTTTTTGTATTTAATTGTGTTTTGATTTTTGTTTTCTATTTTATACTTTTACATACATCTTATTTATTTATTGTTAACATCTTTCTTTTAATGATTTTAGTCCAGGGTTTCCCTGTAGGGATCCTTGGAGCCAGGGCCTGTCGGTTTGGTGGGTGGTTGTTGCAGTGGTTCTCGTCCGTCTGGGGCAGCTGGGATCTGACTTTGCAGGGGTGGGGAGTGGACCTCGTTGCTGTCCGGGTCTGGGTGGACACTATAGGTCTCTAGCTGGTCCTGGTATTAAGGGATTCCAAAAATACTGTTTCCTCACAGCAGAGCTGAGCCTTGAGTTTCTTTTAGAATCTACTTGTATAATTATTTATTGTGTTTGGGGTCATATGTTGTATGTGTTTATGTAAGAAAGGGGGAAGAACAAAGGATAGGTTGGGGTTTTTTGTTAAAATTGTTTACTTTATTTAAAACAAAATCAGTTTTTTAGAACTTTTTTCTGTAAACTGAACTTTAGTCTAATTTTTTCATCACAAAAACAACTTGATAGCTTTGCTTTGAACATGAACATCTTCAGCACTTTACTTTGAAGACGTAATAGGCCGCTCAGGGACTGAGCCACAGGACAAAAAAGATCTTCAAACAGGATGTTTTATTTCACCCAATCACAAAAAAAGACATGGGTCTAAATTAAAATGGGGTCAACTTGACAAAATGTGACTTAGAAAATCAAGAACAAAAGCTCAAACCGACTGAACCAAAACCGACCCTGACAGGAAACATGAGGGAGGTTTTATACTGGCTGATCAGACCAGTGACACAATAGGGAGGAACCACACATGCAAACATTCAATACTTAAACATTAACTAAAGAAGTCGATTACTTGTAATTTAGAGTTTTGAGCTAACAAAACAAAATAGAACACAATAGTCCAACTAAAGAATAAAGTTTGTCTTTCCCCTCATCTTCAAATGGGAGTGTCTAGAAAGTTGTTCAGCTCCTCCTTCTGGCACAGCATCAGAAACGTTTCAGCTCCTCCCTCTGGCACATGATCTGAAACGTTTCAGCTCCCCCCTCTGGCACAACTTCACAAACGTTTCAGCTCCTCCCTCTGGCACAGCATCACAAATGTTTCAGCTTCTCCCTCTGGCACAGATTCAGAAACGTTTCAGCTCCTCCCTCTAGCACATCATCAATAACGTTTCAGTTCCTCCCTCTAGCACAACATCACAAACGTTTCAGCTCCTCCCTCTGGCACATCATCAGAAACGTTTCTGCTCCTCCCTCTGGTACAGCATCAAAAACGTTTCAGCTCCTTCCTCTGGCACATGATCAGAAACGTTTCAGCTCCTCCCTCTGGCACAACATCACAAACGTTTCAGCTCCTCCCTCTGGCACATCATCAGAAATGTTTCAGCTCCTCCCTCTGGCACAGCATCACAAACGTTTCAGCTCCTCCCTCTTGCACAGATTTAGAAACGTTTCAGCTCCTCCCTCTTGCACAGATTCAGAAACGTTTCAGTTCCTCCCTCTGGCACAGCATCACAAATGTTTCAGCTTCTCCCTCTGGCACAACATCACAAACGTTTCAGCTCCTCCCTCTGGCACAGATTCAGAAACGTTTCAGCTCCTCCCTCTGGCACAACATCACAAACGTTTCAGCTCCTCCCTCTGGCACAACATCACAAACGTTTCAGCTCCTCCCTCTTGCACAGATTCAGAAACGTTTCAGCTCCTCCCTCAGGCATCACAGAACTTAGACGAACAGAATCAATCAAAACAATCAGAACAACATTTACTAAATGTGTGCACAGGTCATTAAGTTGATTTTGTTACGTGGTGTGTTGGTGTGTGAAGTAAAAGTTTATGTAGCAATATTCTGCAAAGAAATGAAGGAATATGGGGCAGTGGGTTCTGCCCTCACAGAAGATTCACTTACTTCCAGTGACATTAGCACATACGCTTTGTGTACTGAAAATCCAACTATAAAGATTGCAAATCATTGATCTGACGTCACCAATATTTGTCATCTGGGTATTCGCATTCTCGTTACAGCCTTTTAAATCCATTTCCATAAACATTTGTAAGTTTGTAATTCTTTAAAGATTAAATTCCATTGTTGTGTGAATTTTTTTAATCAAAATCTGCTGTTTTGTATGGCAACCAGAGGTTTTTAAGGTTAATAAAGATGTTTTACAAACTGCAGTGGATGGATTCTTTCCCTGTGTGTGTACAGTTGTTTGTGAGTTTCTTGATCCCTGCCTCCCAACACACCGGGGTACTCCTCGTGGTGTGAGAGGTCAGTGCAGTCCTGCAGAGAGTTCCAGCACAGACTGGATCATTCGCGGTAACTTTTATTGACGGGCAGGTGTAAGGCTGGGACTTCAGTCAAAGCAGGGCAGCATTTTTACTTTCTCCTCAAAAATGCAGAATGGAGATTTTAAAACTGCACAGGTTATTTTGTGCATCTGTGGATGCTGCTGCAGGAGTTTAGACCAGTTGTTTTACAATTATATAATCTTAGGATGCCAAAGCACATCAAGACCATGAGATCACCTTCACCTCCTTGTCTGAATGCTGTGTAATTGTAAGTGAATTAGAGCATAATTAATTAAGAAGAATAAACTCATCTTCTGTACATTTAAACCTTTCATTAGCAGAGAAGTCCGCTCCACGCAGCCTCACACACTTGTTTCTCCCAGTGGTGGAACCTTGGCAGATAAATGACAAATCATTGGTTCTTTGCATGGCACTATAAAAAAAATCCGACATTTAAAGAATATTAAAGTAATGTGAATACATAAACTACAAAACATGACAGTTGCAGTATGAGGGATTTAGTGTCTTCAGAGAAAAAGGTTCAAAAAGAGTTTAGCTAAGGTTGTTTTTACAGTGACGATCAAAATTCTATTAATTTATTATTTTTCTTTTAGGATATCAGATGTTTTTTGTTTATATTTCTAAGTTGTTTGTTTTATACAGATTGATTTAAAATGTATAAATTTCTAAAAAAAAATAATAATAACAAATTATCATTAAAGTATGTAAAAAGCATTGTTTTTCTTACTTTGAATTTGATTGTGAACAGGTATTGGGTGACTATCCAAGTGCAATCAAATTATGAACAGGCTTTTAATATCCTACTTTTGATATTTCAATGATTTTGCTTAAATGATTTTTCAAAATGTGTCTTTTTCTCATCAGTGTCATCAGTCTCTTATACTCTTATAGACAAGTTTGGTTCACTCGTCTACATAGCTGTGTTTTATTTTAATGAGAAGTTTGGATACAAAGGTGTGCAGAGGTTACTCTACCCTAGCCTTTTATCTGAACTAAAATCTTAATATAAAGTCCAACTCTAAACATATTTGATTAATCTTCAAATTGTTACAGGTCTTTTAGTTATAATGATGCAGTTTTTATCCAAAATAAAAATATCTGTCATTTTCTCTCAGTTAATTTCTGCAGAGCGTCAGGATTCATTAGAAATATCTCAATGGCTTATTAGCCAAAGCCACAATTAGGGAGTTATTTTGGGGCCATAAATGTTTGAAAACCAAATTAAACTTTTTGGAAAAATTCTTTTGG
>NC_050533.1:24686628-24691774 GCF_002922805.2 Oryzias melastigma
GGCCCAGTTGTGTCACGTTGGGGCGGGGCTATCTAAAGGACCATTTAAAAATCGATGAGGGTCCTGGTGCATTCACTGACTCTGAGAACTGTGATAATTACTGTCAGAAAATGTCTGTTTCGTCTGTACTGTCATAGTCTGAAGTTCTCCCAAGATGGGTGTAAGAAGCAGAGTTTTATCACATACAAACCGCTCATCCAAAACTGTGTTCTAGCCCGTTTAAAGCGCCATCTTATTTTGCTGAATACAGAAAATGTCCTAACGCCAGAAGTTTTGAAACAGAAATTTTCCGATTCGAAAAAAAGAGTTTAAAGTGAAAAAAAAATTAAACTGAAAAAAAAGATTTAAAATTGCAAATTTTTGTTTTGAAACCTAAAAAAACAGAACATTTAAAGCTGAAAATAATGAAGTTTATTTCAAAATATCAAAAAGTTTTGGACATTTTACTTTTTTTTTTTGGCCAAACACCAAAATTGAGTCCAAAATGTTTTATTTGGGTTTCAAGTATTTATGGCCCCGATCTGGCTCCATACACAATACTTACCTGTCCTCCACCATGACTGACAGTTTCTATAACACATACATGCTGAAATACAGAAACAACCGAGTTTGTAAAAAAATCTTCTTTCTCTATCAAACTTATCTTTATGAACATGATGTACATTTTTTTACATTTAGTTTTTAATTTTTGTCTCTCCTTGACATGTGTATCTATCTCCCCTAACCCTTCTCTGTCCTTTCTTTCTTTCTTTTCCTTGCCTCCCTTCTTTGTTTTGCACATTTCCTCCAAAGTATTTCCCAGTTATCCAGGGTGATCTAACAATAATTTCTCCTGATGCATGTTGTTATCTCTGCTTTAAACCCTTTTTTGTATGTCGCAAAACCAAATCAAAAAAAGCAAACTCACCTCTGCAGTTCTGTAGACTTTTTGTCTCCAAACAATGAGTTTCTCAAAGGGGATCTGTGATGCATCATTCTTAAAACCTGCTTTTGTTTTGGCAGTATCACTTAGACTGGAAATATCACTGAGGCACTCTAACTGCCTTGTTTTGGGAGCTATGTTTTTTCTTTTTCTGCTGAATACAACAACAGTTTTATTCAAAAATGCTTTGGTATTGTTTCAAGCTCCTTTTGTCATATTTTTCCTAAGGCAGAGAGCTGCTCCTGCTGCCCGGCTCTCCATCACATGCTTGATGGTTCTAAGTGGCTCCATCTGGCAGTGCTTCATGCACTATCAATAAATAAGCAGATGCCAAGTTGCAGAGAGCGTTCATACTTATGCTGCAAGCACTGAGTTAGAAACCAGTTCACAATCGGTTTATTATGTGCACGTTTAGAGTCAGGCTTCACTGGCCTCAGGGAGGACTTGTGCGGATGATTAGCTTTGACTGCTCGTCCACATCAGGTAGAAAAAAACTCAACATTTGGTTAACTGTTAATGTTTTAGAGGAGTAACAACGGGTTCACACCACACGAGGAGGCGCTGCAAAGCTGAGTGCGCGTGGAATCCGCTTCACCTACAGTTCACGCCATGTGTATTTTTTGAGACGGTTGACAGGCGCTCCTGCTCAGCTGTGGTTATTTAGAGCTTCTACTATTAATTTGATATCGCCCATCTTGACCTGTCACCAACTGCTCTCTTGTGTGATATGCGTTGTTTTTATGGTTTACAGTGTTCTCCCGCGTAGTTTAGCTAAAACGTGCTAAAATCATGTATAAAAAATAGCTAAACTTCAGAATGGCATACAAAAACTGAAAAAAACCTAAATTTCCCAAAACAGCTAGCATCTAAATATTACCCCAACTCAAAAACAGCCTAAAAAACATTTTTAAGTAGTTCATAACTTTGGACACAACCACTGTGTCAGAAGTGAATACTTATGTTAAATTTAATCAGAAAGAGTAAAAGAATCTATGACTTCATCTTGGTCCCTTTTTCATTTTTCATCATGAATGACATTCCTTCTGAAACGTAATCCTATCATGCAGCACTGCCTGCCGAGCTCCTCAACAAAGTTTGGCGTCCTCTGCAGAACCACATCAGTGAACTTTAATGTGATCAGATATGCAGGCAAGTTAGTCAACACTGCACACGGGCTGCCTCCATTTCCTGCCTCCCAGCACCAGCCTCCCATCAAAAGGAATCCCGCACACAGGATTAACTGCAGAGTCATTTTCTCTGCATGATCACACAGATTTACCCTCTGCATGCTTTTGCAGAAATTGTATCGGTTGATCTTTGCCATTGTAGAGGAACTTTTTTCCACCAGCGATGCTGCTGTCAGCAGCACAAACCAAAAGCTGATTACAGGGCAGAATTATCTAGATTGCTTGTCTCTTTTAGCATCCAGAGATATCGCAGTGCCAAAGAACAGAGAAAGGTACTCGCCTCGCACACACTTGTTTATTTGATAATATCGTTTACGATAAGTCCCCATTCCCAAACTCCACCCCAAACAATATAAATGTATATGAGGGAAAACCAGGGCAAGACTGAATCAGAATTTCAATAGATCACATTTTCTCCAGACTTGCAATTTTGGCTGAGAACCACCACAGACAGAATATTGATCGGCAGCCCTGATACTTGTGTTTTCAAGACGTGTTTTCTGAGAGAAAGCAACATATTTAATGAAAGTGGCACCAGTAAAAATACCTACAAAGCTCTCTTCCACAGGTAAGTGTCACAGGCAGTTATTTTCCAGTAACATGTATTATTCCTCTGATGTGCCCTCCCTCCCCCACAGTGCTGTGAACACCTCGACGACCCTTTCAGTGCATTAAACAGAAATATTAACTGCTGTTCAGCTTACTGAATCACACTTCTACTGGAAGGGTTCTCAGACTCGTGGGGACAAAAGCAGAAAAAGAGACAAGGGTGTTATGATGGGTCATAAATTTCTGTTTTATTGTTGAAACGCTCCATTCTTTTGAGGAACAGGCAATTTATGTCAGAGACACCAAAGCTGTGACTTCCTTTAGAGAGTTGACACTGAGCAGGCAGGAAGTCTTGTTATCAGACTAGAAAACACAATAAAGAATTAAAGTCCAGATTTCAAATTTTGAGACAAGTCAGTGTACATGTTAAGATAAATGAATTGGATGACACAAAAGGTGAAAACGTATTTGTGAATGCTTGTAACTGCTGAAACTTTTGAGACACTTTCTTAGAGCTGAAAAATCTGAAATAGTTTACCAGAGAGAAAATATTTAAAAGCAAATACAAGATAAAACTCACTCCAATGAAAATCATCTTTTAATTGTTTTTAATACATTTTCTTGTAGCATTTTTCTTATAGTAGAGGATCTATATAAATTAATTTACAAGTAGAACTGTCGTTCTAAATATTTTTTAATTCAAATTAGGAGCAGGAAAAGAGGATGCTTGAAAAAGCTCAGACTGATGACACAGCTACTGAAACAGGAGTGCCAAAGTCCGTATAAATATATGTACATAAATACATGAATGATTGCCTATAAAGGGTATGGGAACAAAGTGAACTAAAGTAATCCCACCCCTAATATGTTTTACCTATTATGTATATATATATATATATATATATGTTTTACAAAGCTGCCATAATATAATTCTTAACATCTACTTGAAGTTTTTAATACTTTTTTTGTCAGATTGCAGATTATTTACTGAATTTGAGGTTATTATTGGTTATGATCAGAGGATGTTGTTGCATTATTACAGAAATAATTCTTGAATTTCCACCAGTGGAATTAATAAAGTAATCTGGAATACTTATTATAGATCAAACAGCATGAAACAAAAAAGATTTTAAAAGAAATTTGACAATATATGTTTAAATTATTAAGTTTTAATGGTTTATGGTTGATTCTTATATTTTTTATCAGGTGTTTTGATTTATGATTACTAAAAAAGAAAAATAAATACAACATTCAATTACCAAGTCCATAAAATTGTTGTAATCATGTATTGCTTGACCCTTTTCTTTTTTTTTGGCTCTCTGGAGCATTCCTTTGTTTGTGGTTCTCCTCCCCAGTTATTAAGGCGAGCAGATATCACACTTATTCTCAAGGAGGGAAAAGACTTAGAACATTGTTCTAGTTATAGACCAATTGCCTTGTTAAATTAAGACCCTGGACTACTATCAAAAATGTTCGCAATTCCATTAGAAAATGATTTACCCTTTAAACCTCTTTTACCCTCTTTTATAGTAAAAGAGGACCAGACAGGCTTTATTAGGGGAGGAGCTCTAGTCATAACATTAGAAGACTTTCTGAATATCACGTCAAGCTCAAGACGTTGACAGTCTGGTCATCTCACTGGATGTTATGAAGGCTTTTGACGGTGTCGAGTGCATCACGTTCTACAATTATTTGCTTCGGACTAATATTTACAAGATGGGTTCAATTATAATATAAAATCCCTTAGACTCTTTGATCCAAAACGTATGTAAATGGAACAGTTTTTCTCTATTGTCTGCGGGTTCCATAGTGGCCCCATCTGTGTTTGCTCACACTGGCTTGAGTGAGCACTCAGTGGTCTGGCTCGATGGGCAGCAGAGCTCACTAACTTGCTACGCTGTCCACCGGGCGGCTGGTTAGAATAGGGACCCGGACCACTGAGTCCCCACCAAACCAGTGTAGGCAAACACAGATGGGGCCACCATGGAACCTCCAGACAAACACACTTGGGGCCCATCGATTCAGCCCAAAGGTAAACCATATGGGGCCCACATTAAAATTTTGTCACTGAATACCTTCAGCAAATTCTACAATATTCTGGCATACACGCCACACATAAGAACATTTTCCTGTCATGGATAAGTGAGAAACCTTCCTCTAAACCAAACTGGCACGGACTTATGTAACTTTCCTCAGGAATACCCGACCTCACTGTTCCACTGTACCAAGGGTCATTTTATGAGGATCTGGAAACCTTTCCTCCGTTTCACTAGTTTCAATACAACTGTTACGGTTCAGCTAACTCCCTCCACCTTCAGTCACCAGAGGGAGCACTCATCAGAATACTGACACTCCAACTCCCAGAAGCCACCATGACAGAACTCTGACATGCATCAGCTGCTTCCCGTCAACTATCACCACCACTGTATTTAGTCCAGCATCAGGCTCTGGTCTTTGTGAAGTCTTGTTTGCCCTACATTCAGTCTGA
>NC_050533.1:24694966-24703378 GCF_002922805.2 Oryzias melastigma
AATTTAACAAAATAGTTTTTTTTGCTATACAAAGAGTTATGAAGATTACAGATACTAATCCTCCTTCTATATCGATGGCACTCATGTGTCATGTGTAATGTGATTGTTCTTATTTTTGATTCACCGTGTTTTGACTCTTGCCTGCCTCTCTGCCTCGTCCTCCATTTGGATCTCAGCCTGTTTTAGACTACACCTTGCTTTGCCATGACTTGTTTGTTCTGGCCATTAAAACCATGTTTGCACATGAATCCAAACACCAGTGTGTCACAACAGCCTCTGTGCTAAAAACCTTAATCTTTGACTGACATGTTATGGATTATTTTTCATTTTCTTCTCCAAACTGTTTTTTTTTTTTCTTAACCCTGAGAAAAATAATTTTGCGCTGAGCTATTTTTACGTTTGTTGAAAATATGTTGAAAGAAAAATAAAAAAAAACAATGGTAATTAGCTGTTTATTTACCTGTAGGCCTTTGATGGACTTAACACACAGAAAGAAGTGAACCTGATCTGTTTTAACAGCTCCTGCTCAAACCTGCGTGAACGAAGAAGCACAAAGAGGAGAGCTGTCAGAATGGCAAGCTGCATCGTTTTAACTGAAGGACTCACATGGATACCCCTACCCTCACCCTCCCTTCAGCTGACCAACTCCTGGCTCAGTCTCATTAGTGAGTTTGGAGACGGGAAGTTTTATGCAGGTGGGGAGGCAGTTTCATTGACCATGAAGGCCAAATTCTCTGCATCTCACGACAACACCAAGGACGGCGCTCTGAGGACAGCAGAACCATTGCCGAGGCCTCGGCTCATATAAAATGCAGTTCCACATAATGGGAGCACGCTGAAAACTAATAAACCAAGCTGATAATGAGGCTCTCCCTCAATTTCTGCGACGTTTTTCCAATAAGAATCATCCGTGCATTTCATAGACAAAAAACATCTGTGCTGCTCCAGTCTAATTTGTTTGGTAATTGCTAGTGAAGGGCTCAGTGAATAAATCATGATTTTTGTCAATAGCTATTAAAGGTTAGAGAGCCAATAAGATGGTTATTCATTACTTTAATAATGCAACTGATATTAGAGGGTAGTTGCAATACTCAGTAAGTTTCTGTATGGCTGAGGAAGTAAAGATCACACTCCAAACCAGACTTTGCCATATTAAAAATACTTTTATGAAGCTTTTCAGGGGCGCAGCCTGTCGCTCAACAGAAAGCTGACTGTACAGGCCAAGAACCAAACCATCAACCCAGTAAGTCAGATGGTGGCTCTCGCTCTTGAACTGAAGCCATCTTAAAATTCTGGATTTTATTTGTGCCACACTGAGCATTTCAAATATTCTTTGTTTAAGCGTAAATGTTTTAAAAAGAGAGAACGAGTGCTAGGAATAACATCTGTTCTTAAACAGCAATGTTCCTTTGTCCTAAAATTAAAGTTTATATCTCTGAACTGAAAGTGTCTACCGGTCTGGATCAGTGACTCACCGCTTTTATGTTTTACATCTTTTGGTGCCTCATTCAGCTCAGCACAGCAGCCTGTGACCTGCTGGTCAACTAGAACTATTCATATTTATCTGTCCCTTTCCACAACTTTGTTTAGAACAAAAAAACGCTTTAATTCACATTTGTATGTAAGTCAGACCCGTTCCATCCTGACCTGCATGTTGGACTCCAGCAGGGCTTCTCTTTATCGTCTGTTCTGTTCATAACCTTTATGGACAACATTTCTAGGCACAGCCAGGGACCGGACAGAGTCTGGTTTGGTGACCACAGGATTTCTTCTCTGCTCCGCTTTTTGCCTTATCAATCCAGCATCTGCAGCACGTATTGAGGCCGTTTACGGCTTGGATGAGGGTCAGCGCTGCCAAGTTTGAGGCCATGGTTCTTGACTGCAGAAAGGTAGTTTGTCCTCTCTGGGTGGGTGGAGTGCTCCTGTCTCAGGTGGAGGAGTTTAAGTATCTTGGGGTCCTGTTCACGAGTGCGGGAAGATCGGAGCGTGACATTCAGAGGTGGAGTGGATTGGAGCTGTGTCGGTTGTGAGGTGTGTTGTAGAGAGAGCTGAGCCAGAAAGCAAAGCTCTCAACTTACCGGTTGATCTTCATTCCAGTGGTCACCAATGGTCATGAGCTCTGGGTCATGACCAAAAAAACGAGATTCAGACTACAAGCTGCCCAAAGGGTTTCCCCTGGAGGGTGGCTGGGAGCTCCCTTAGAGATAGGGGGAGATTCACGTCACCCGGAGAGAGCTCGGAGTAGAGCCGCTGCTCTTAAAATCCACACCAGGGGGCATCTGGTCTGGATGCCTCCTGGACACCTCCAGGTGCTCCAGGCGGATCCAACAGGGAGGAGATCCCATGGAAGATCTGGGACATACTGCAGAAACAGTCTCTGGATTCCCCAAAAAGAGATAAAAGAAACAACCAAGAAATGTCAACAAAGACAACTCAGTCTATTTGTAAGAAAAATAAAAGAGAAAGAAAGAAGAAAATTACTAACAAATATTTTTTTTATTGTAAAATAACAGAAGACAGCTCTCTAAAATTACTGTTTTCAAAACTACAGTCAGGATGTGCAAGGCTTCAAAGTTCCAGCTTCTTCACTTAGGAAACTTCTTAATAATTCAGCATATTTTCTTTATTTTTGCATTCTTTGATTAATAGTGGGCAGTATTTGTTAAGATCACAAGAATCCTTGCAACTGACAGCTCAAGTGTTCAGACAGAAACTGGGAAAGTAGCTTTTCAGTATTCTGCACTGACAATGTGGAACAATCTCCAAAAGGACTTGAAGTTGCAGCAGCGGGTTCATACAGACCAGTGTAAGACTATGCTCAAAAATTTGGACTTGAGACATACGGTTTGTGAATGTTTTAAATAGTTTTATGAATTTTATTGTTGATTGCCCTTTGGTGTGTATGTGTATGTGACCCCCAGGGCTCTTTTGAAAAAGAGATTTTTAATCTCAACAGGACTTCCCTGGTTAAATAAAGATAAATCAAAAAATACAAAATTCTGTTTTTATTAGAATTGCGTCACAACTGCATGTAAACTTTGAACATAGTTAGACTGCACATTCTCACTATTTGTTGTTTTGGGTGTCCCCAACTCGTTGGTTTTTTATGTGCTGGCTGTTCCAATGAAATCGGGTCCGGTCGTTTTGTCGGACACAGTACCGAACGTGGACTGAAGTTTGGTCTGCATCTGGTACCCTAACCCAGTACCCGAACCCCAGCCCGGTCTCCGTCCAGTACCGTGTCTGGAACCAGTACTGATCTATGTCCAGTACTGGGTTAAGGTTAGGGTACCGATGTGGTCCGCGTCCCTGTACCGGTTTGCATTTCAGAGGTGTGTGATGTGTTGAGTCAGAAGGTTTCCTCTGTATTTTTAGAGAAATTAGAAGCTAGAACACCTGTGCCTGTCTCTTATTTATGTGTCAAAAGTGAAAAATAGTGAAAAACTATACCTTTACTTGACATTTGTTTTTATTTTCTTGAGACCTTTACATGCAGCTGTGCACTTCTGTTACCAGTAGCTCCCCCCTCCCCCCAGTTTATTTCATTAGCTGTGATTTAGATGTTTTTGTAATCAGTGGTGAAACATAATTAGATTCATTTGCCATCCTTTGGGGGACCTTTCCACTTGGCTTGATCACAGATGTGCAAATTAAAAAAGATGAACCCCAAGAGCAGCTAAAAACTCAATCATCTCCTGAGGCAAGAAGCAGGTGGACATGAGAAAATTAGGTTCAGTTTGGCTCTTGAGGCCTGCAAAATGCCAAGTCAACCAAAAGGGTTTGTCAACAGTTTCAAACCCTGAATTTTTCTTGCATAAAAGAGAAGCAAAATCCTGAAATAATAAACAAAAAGTATTTTAAACAAAGGCTGGTGAAGGTTCATATTTGTCCAGGTACTGTTGTCTTAGAGTTATGGCTTCAGGACTTAAAACATGGGTGGGCAAACTACGGCTACATGTGACCCATCAAGCTAATTAATCTGACCCACCAAAATGGAATAAATTATATTGATAACCCTTTTAAATGTTTCGTTTTCTGGTGTCTCCCCATAGACAGTGCACTAAGTAAACTGACCTCTAGGTGCAGAAAGTTACTCTACATTTGTATGTTGTTGAAAGATTTGTTGTTTTTCCAATGTTCATGTGTATTTTCTGAGTTAGACTGTCATTTTCCGATCATTCAACACCACATGAACGCAGCATTTCTCTAATTTTGCATTTTTTTCGTGAAGAACATCAACCCATCAGTGCAACTGGCTCTAAACGGGAAGCAAAACTCACTGTTTTGAAATAAAAACTCCAAATTATTCTGTTTTAAAATATAAAGATTTGTTTAAAAAAAAATGAAAACATGTTTCTGTCCTCCTTTCATGTTATTTCTTTCTCTTAAGAGGGGGAGTTACTAAAACATGGCACAGGTTTGCTCCTGATCTGGACCCTCTGTCAAATTTTAAAAACCCTTAGATGCCCAAGAGTCAAAAAGTTTGCCCATCTCTGACTTTTAATCTTATTCAGTCTGATGGAGTTACTTGGAAAACTAGTAAAATGTTGTGCAAAAGATTTTAAGAGTAGATACAATGACTCAGCTTTAAGAGAACACAAAGAGTAAATGTTAGCAGATCAGCACACTCCCACAGTGGCACAATGATGTTTTTTATGAATTAAATTAGATATTTGGTACAGTATCCTAGAGGTAATACCCAGACTGATAGATCGTCTCACAGAGTCTCTGTGAGAAAGCTCCCCAGGACTGCCCTATTTACCTTTATAAAAGGGCATTTACTTACTCTTGGATCACTTCATCAGGAACCCAAACCTACTTACTTATTTACTTTTTATTTATTTATGTTTGATAGCACTAAAAGAGACTAAACTGTTGGATATTTGTGAAATAAATTGTTTCATTCTTATAATAGTTTAATGTGTTTTAAAACATTAACCCAAGCTGTAGTTTACAGATGACCTTTTTAGAAACAGTTGTTCTGTCTTTTCAGTTACCTGATAATATTACATGCATTGAGAGATCCAAACCCTGCAGGTGGGACCGATCTTTTTGACATTTTAGTATCACGGGGAATCCAAGACAAGTGTGGCCGATGACGGTGTTGTTTCAGGAGCATACTGTGAAGATGGTGTGCAGTTTTCTCATGTGCACATCATAAAACCTTCTCCTGTGCACCATCAGCTCCACGGGTTTCAGAATCTTTACCCGGCATGAGACCAGCCTGCTTTATCAACCCACAGAGTCTTGAGCCTTCAATAAAAAAACGGCATGTAAAACAGCATCCTTCACTGCAGAAATGTGACTGGTTTGTAGTACTTTTCTGAACACATGAAAACACCCATATGTCCTGGTAAAGTACAACCCACAGTTTTTTTGCTTTTTTTTTCCTGAAAAACATGTTCTTCCTTCTAAAGTCACCAACCACACCATCTAATAATTAAAACGGAATGATGCTTCCATTAGAGCTGTGGATCAATACTTAGTTGGCGATCCAGTTTGATTCATGAATCAAGCTCAACTATTCATAAAGCAAACCACAATCCTTACTTTTTAAAATAATGTTTATTGTTATCTGTATGTCTTTTTAATGGGTTTAAGAAAATTAAAATGACATGTATTAAATCATCATAATTTATACTGTGATGATATCCAGGCAATAAGAATCAACAAAGCTGATAAAAACACAAAGATTTGATTGTATGTCTATCTATTTTTTTATTTATTGTCAACCATCTGGTAAAGTTCAGCAGTAGTAAAAACAACAAAAAAAATCTCTGCCGTTTTAGATCACTTACCAACAAAACCTGAACATTTTCTCTACAGTTTTTCCATCCTCAACATTCTGCATCACTTTACGTTCTAAGCATTACATTTTGGTGAAAAGCCGGTATAAAAGTCACAAAACCAGCTGATTCACGTTGATTACATCCATCCTTCAGTTCTGCAGAGCTGCATATCGACGTGAAGCTGCGTTCCTCTTCAGAATCCGTTGGAATTACATTAATTGCATAAACTATTGAAGAACACTGGAGCTAAAGCTGCGGTGTTAAATTTCTTTTTCTAGAAGTTCTGTCAGTGAACGGAACTTCAGTCTTGGTTTTTGAAAATAAAAAGCTCTCGCTAGTCTTTGGCTCAATCTGAATCATTTTCTTCTCCCTTCTCCTCCATTCAAAGGGACAGTTTAAGTGCTAGTCATATTTTGTAAATGTATTTTTTAAATCCAACCCTCCAAGCAGAGGGATACAAGGTCCTCCCCTGCGAGGCTAAACCGCATCGCGCTGAGAAGAGCTTTTCTGTATGTGGGTGCGCTCTGAACCACAGACGTTTACATTTACATGTAAGTGATGACTTTTTGTTGCAGCACGACCTTTTTAAAGTTATAAAACTGCTGTTGTTATGTATAATCAAGCGCTGGAAGCTCCGCGCTAACGCTAGCTTTTTTTTTTTTATTTTTTTTTTTTAAGCATTTTCAGGCCAACATTGTAAATAAGAAATTGTTCTTAATGTTTTGCCTGGTGAAATAAAGGTTGATAGCAGACCAGCAATTATTGTTGACGTCTTCAAACAAAAGTAACATATGAGACACTGTTCTCTCATGGCTCTCCATCTGGAGGGCTAAATGAAGGGGAAGAGAGAAGGGAAGAATTCTGACTGACTTCACCAACCCAAAGATTTGTTTACTTCCGGTGACAGTAGTGCTGCACATTCAGCTTTGTTTTAGTTTTTAAACTTAAAATCCAACATTATTCTGCATTTCAGCCCAGTAAATCTATCGTTCTCAAATAATATTGTACTGCACTCTATTATATTTATAAAGATTGCAAATCAGTGATATTGGACGTCAGAAATGTCCATACTCAAATTTTCGGGAGCAGATTGCGAGACTCTGAGAACTTGGGTAAATGTTCCAGTCCTTGCTTCCACAGCAGAGCTGTCACAAGTCCCACCACTGCTGCAGTCTTTCTGCAGATACAAACATTCAAAACTCCTCTACATGTTCAGGAGCCTCTCATGGCCATGACTGGCTGGATATCAAATGTGTTAACAATGAGAGAAGACGCACTGAAACAGGGAGAGGAAGGAAACAAAAGCAACAAGAAACTGCAGTGGTTTATAAAGCAAAAGTACAAGAAACTATTGAAATTTAGAATTAACTTTAATGTAAACTGAATGAAAGGTTGGTATATGGGTTCCCTTTGATTAATAAAGGAATACTAATGGCTATTAATAGCGAGCAAATAACTATGTATGGAAACTGGGAAACATGAATCAAGGTGGCTCAAGTGTTCAGCAGCCTTCCAAGACTCAAGAAGTGAATATTAAACTTCACTATGTCAGATAGAATGTATATAATAGAAAATATAGTTTTTTTTAAATCTGTGTTGTTTAGGAAAGAAAAAAGAAAACTTTCGTTTGGAGTTGAGGAATCTATGGAAACAACTGCTGTGTTTTTCTGCCACTAAGATATAATGGACTTGAGAAAGAACTCATTTTGTTGGAGCCATTTAGAAGAGAGAGCTCAGGGGAGCGAGCTGTGAGGAAAGGATCTTGGAGAACTCTAAGTTCTGTTCCCTAAACCCACTGGGCCTGCAACACTGTAACTCTAAAACTGCTGAACTGCAGGTTTGTCCTCATTGAACATGAAATCTGCATCCAGATCTGCTGCTGCCTCTTTCTCCGTTTGCTCCATTGACTCTCCTCTAAAACCTCGCCAGCAGGAGTCTAAATAGTTGAGCTTGGTGAGGAGTTAAGCTCCTTATTATGTGGATTGCTGACTTACCAACGTCCCTCAGCAGAGACAGGATCACTACTAAAACCTGGTGTCTTTTAGTCTTTTTCATGGGTTTCATGTGTTACAAAAACAAAACTTCAAATTAGCAGTTTTTCTTTTGCTTTAGAGCCAAAAGAAAACAATGATGAACCAACACTGACATTCCTGTTGGTCAAATAAATGAATAAATAAAACCAGTGGCCTATTTTGATAAAATCATACAGGGGTCACATGAGGTTTCAATTGATGATCAATCCTAGAGTAAAAGTAATCCTCTATAGGAGAAAGGAATAATGTTGGGGTTATTAGTGGGTAAAGTTTGGTGCCAAAAGAATTACCTGCGTGTAGAGTGTTCCAGTTCCCATGTTAACACTGGCTGCTCCTCGTGCTGCTGCCTGAGTTTGAGCGTTAATAAGGTTGTTCTCTCTGTGGATGAGAACAAATATTTTTATTTGATTCAGTAAATGGGGGGCATTTGGGTGACGTCACTGAAGTGTGGTGGGAGTCCGGCGCAGTTTGTCCATTCACAGTGATCAGATGCACATGAGAAGCCTATGGAGAGAAATTAGACTCACTTGGATTTGTGCGTGCATAATACTTGATTTGTGCGTAAATTAGGATTTGTGCGTGCGTATTCT
>NC_050533.1:24706488-24744587 GCF_002922805.2 Oryzias melastigma
TGAGTGTGTACGTAGTTCCAAGCTGTTGTAATCTTAATGTGTGCGTACGTAAATTGCATTTTGTATTTTTTTTATTTCATATTTTTTTCACTTATACACAAAACGTATTATGTGAGTAATAAATTAAGAATTAGGCATGCACAAATTTAAAGTTACACACAAATCAAGAGCTACCCACGCACAAATCCAAATTTATGCACAAATCCTAATTTACGCACGCACAAAGCAAGAATACACACGCACAAATCCTAATTTACGCACAAATCAAGAATTATGCACGCACAAATCCAAGTGAGTCTAATTTCTCTCCATAGAAGCCCGTTCAGTGGTTTTAAAACAAATAACTATTCTAACAAGTGAACAGCTGGATCTTTTTTTCTGTTTGAAAATACGATAAGATCCATTGAAGTTTGTCACAGCACTCGCGCTCATCCTCACAGGAGAATTCAGGCTCGCGTCTAATTCAGGCTTCAAGCTTGAAAAGTGCGGCGAACATGAAACTTTGGTTGGTGATTTTACAGAGGAGCTGCACAATTCCGTATGATATGCAACTTATAATGAGCTGTGACGCTGTGGGATCTCTCGTGGCGCCCGCTGTGCAGCACTCAGGACAGACACTTCATACCAAGATTTAGAAAAAAAGTGTTTCCATTACAGTTTTGCAATAGATGGCTTTTTTTTATACGACCCAAAAGCCACCTCCTCCAAGCACAAAAACATTTTTTTCAAAAATGCGAGGTTTTTCTTGAAATTGTGGTGTTTCTATTAAGAGAATTTATTATTGAAATTCCAATTTGTGAAATTTCTGAGTTAATTGAAATGCAGCTACAATGGAATGGTTTTGCTGACTTTGTTCAAATAAATTGCATCTGTTGATAAAGACCAAACTCCTTTTGGTTTTGGATCTTTTTTTTTTTTTGAAGCACTCTAAGGGTTAAACCAAAGCTAAAGTCATAAAAAAGTCAAAGTTTAATTTACACCAAAGAAAAATATAAATCCAACTCCTTCTGTTTTTGCTCCCATCTTTGATGACATAAACTCAAAGATCAGAAACATTTTTTACAAAGACAAAACAACCATTTCCCTGAAATATTGTTCATAACTCTCTAAATCTGTGAAGGTGAGCACCTCTCCTTTGCTGAGATAATCCATCCCACCTCACAGGTGTGCCACATCAAGATGCTGATTAGTCAGCATAATTATTGCACAGGTGTGCCTTAGACTGGCCACAATGACAGGTCACAGAAACGTTCAGTTGTATCACACAGCACAACTGGAGGGTGCGGTTGGCGTTAGCAGGATTATCCACCAGAGCTGTTGTTCCTGAATTAAATATTCGTTACTCTACCATCAGCCGACTCCAAAGGCGTTTCAGAGAATTTAACTGTACATCTAACTGCAGACAACATGAAACAACACCAGCCTAGGACCTCCACATCCAGCATGACCACCTCCAAGATCGTCTGAGACCTAAATCTCCAAACTCTAGAAACAATCTCTACCTTTATCCAAACCATCTCCAAACTCTCACAGACCACAACTCTCCATCAAAATATTGAATGGAGCCTGAGGGATTCATATTGTTATCAAAAGTTGCTCAATCTAAAGCTCTTCATGAATCAGTCACATGGTACAACCTGGCAGTGAAGCTTTTTATGTCATCAGTTTTGGTGCCTCCCCTAAAAGAAGCAAGCCTTGATAAACGCCTCACAGAAACTCAACCTCTGCTGCTCGCCACGCCCCTCAAAGCCTGAATGTCACATCACTACCCACTAACACAGACAGATTCTATCTATCCAGCTGCGTTAGGGCTGGTGTCCCGTCCTGGTGCGTCGAGCTGATCGGATGAGTCAAGTGTCTCCAATACTTGTGCTATCAGATCTGTTTCCTTCGCGGTAACGCCATGTTGTCGGAGGTCGTCTGTAATGGCATCAAGCCACCGAGTGTGGGGCTTTCCTCGCGGTCGTCTGCAGCCTGCAGCCTTTGGGTCAAATTTTAAAATGACTCTTGTTGGGTGGTCGGGGGAAAGATGAAGAACACGGCCAAACCAGCGGACGCGGCGCTGTGGTGCCAGTGTGGAGGCTCTGGGCTGGTTTGTGCGGGCTCTGAGCGATTCGCTGGAGATTCGCTGGGGCCACCTGATGTTCTCGATGGTTCTGAGAGCCTTGCTATCAAAGCCATCTATTCTTGAGGCTAGGGTCTTATTTAAGGGCCGTTTCAGAGCCATATTAAAGAAAGGAGAGTACAGTGGAGTTGTAGATCCGAAGCTTCGTCTTGCGTGAGATGGTTTTGTGGCGCCAAAGTGGTTTCCGGAGAGACTGCAAAGCAGAGGCACCAGGGCTCTGCTGCGGAGAATCTCTGCTTTAAAATCTCCATTATCTGCCTCATTGGACCCCAGATAAACAAAGTCCTTCACCGGCTCTACGGTGTCATTCCCAAGCAGGATAGGGGGTGGATCTGGTCCCTCACCAACATGCATGAACTTGACAGACAGATTTAGGAACAATTTCTGAGAGAAATTGTTATTTTATGTAGAACCTGTTTCAGATCTGCGAGTTCATCTTATAACAAAAGGGAGCAAAAATAAAAGTGTTGCATTTATATTTTTGTTCAGTGCATGTGAGTGGTCATTAAAAGTTTTTCTTTTTTTAACATTATGTTACAATTTTGCCTACTTTGGCTTTCGATGATCTTCTTTATGACCTCTGCAGTTTTTTGGTTGTGGAGCATATTTCCAAATAGAAGACAAATGCAACAAATGATAATTATGATTATGTTGTGTAGCATTCACACTGAAATCAACCATATTCTGTTTTTTCTACAAACATGCAGGATTTGGTTGAATGGTTCCCATCCGAGTGCAGATGAGCTTTCACAAGTCCAAGCTACAAGAACAATGTAAACAAACGAGTGCAGCTCAAACTTTTTCACAAGAATGTTTTTAAATCTGTCCACAAATGTAAAATACTGTCAGTATTTGTATCACTTTTGTCTAATAACAGATGTTCCAGCTTCCACTCATCCCATAACCTGTCCTTCATCCTCTTTTGTTGTTTGGTTTGTGGTGTCCTGATTGTACTGGGTGAACTGAAGCTCACTTGAATCACTTAGCCTCCTTTGTGCATCTCCTTCCTGCTTCTAAGTGTGTCAGCATTTTCATTTTCACAGTGTTTTGCCGCTGCTGATATGTTATTTGACTAGTTACAAGAGTGACAAGTCAGGGTAATCACGAAGCAGTTCACTTCACATCTCATGGTCCTGCAAAACACTGAAGTCTACAGACAAACTGCTGTCAGGTTCTGCAGCCAATTAACAACTCTTTATTCATGATTCAACATTGTCAACTCAGCAGAAGAAACCTCAACATGTTTCTAGTCCAACAAAAAACTTGAAAATGTCTTGTTTTTTTTTTTTTTTGTGCTGCAAAACAGCTGAGCAGACAGAGAAAAGTAGACAACCTCTCGTGTAAATCTAAAATCTGAATCTAAAAAAGTTTTTTTTTTATAAATTACTTTAACAAACATTTCTTTAAAATTCACTTTTTAAATAATGCCATGCTTTAATAATAATAATAGTTATAACAATTATTCTATAAATATCATAATTTGTGGTTGTTGATGCAACTCGTAGTCGATATTGGTTCATTTTGAAGAATCCGATTCATTGACCTGGATGGATCAGGACATCTTTACCCCAAACTCCCATCAGTGAGACTCACAGATAAATAGCTGCTGAACAGAGCAGATGAAGTTTTCCACATTCCTTGTATTTCTTCAAGATAATAAATTAGATATGTGAATAAACAAACAAGTAAACAAGAATGAATGTCAAATCCATTCACATTTTAGTTTGATCAAGTTCAGTCCACTGTTGTTTTATCAGAATAATCATTAATAGAACATTCTACCACACTGTGTGGTCACATGACTGCAGCATGGAGCTTGGTTGTTTTTACTTTATGAACCTACCATGTCTCAATCCAAATGGTATTTTCCAATAGGCGAATGTTATCCACACTAATTAGGAGTATAGTATTTTATGCTGCACAACAATTGTTAACAGCTGTTCAGAGCTGCACTGAGATGATCCTGTTTATTCTGAAAATAGGTTATTTAAAGTTCTGTCAAAAAAAAAAGAAAAAGAAAAAAAAATCACATTTTGAGAAATGCTAGTTTCTTTTTTCCTTTTGCGTTTATTCATGCCAAAAATAATCATAACTTTTATTTATTACTATCAAAAGAAGATACTGAATGCACATCAAAATTTCTTAAAGGCTAAAATAATACGAATTTTGCAGCTCCCACTTTGATCGGTAGAAAATGAACCCAAATGGTTCTTAGCTAAAGGTTGTGAGCCCTGATTTAGATAGTCAAATATACAGGAAAAAAATCATCTCAGTGTAAATGAATTTAATTCAGTACAAATGTATTCATGATATGACTTTTGGATTATTTTAAATTTTGGTACCAAAAAACTGCAGACATCAAAGAATTCATATTTAAGCAATAAATCAAACTCTACTTGACTTTAGGTGATAATCACTTTATTTAATGAATTAAATGTTACTCAAGCATGTTTTTTGTAATCAAGGCATTTTGTTATTTCTGCAATCAGTTTGATACATCTGTAATTTTTTCATCTGTCTACAATAAATGCTCGAAATAACATCAATCAAACAATCAGTTAATTCTGTTCTGTATTTAAATGGTCATTTCAATTAAGAACAAATCAAACTAAGAATGGAGTGGAGTTTATTCTCTTCATTTGTTGCAGTCCATATTTCATGTTTTTTACAGGTGATTCTTCAGAAAAGCAACACTCAGAACATCCACCGTTTGTTTCCCTTTTTCCCGGTTAGACATGAGTTCAAAGTTCAGTGGTGTTTGATGGGAAACGTTATCAGTTAGCCGTTCTAAACGAGTGTTTAGAAGAAGCGGAATTTGCCAGAACAACAATCTTTCACCATTGTGAATATCTGTGATAATACCTGGTTGTAAAAGTACATAAACAGGCGACTCACTTCAATATTTTCAGCTGATAAAGCCTAAATGATCAAAAGATCACACAGACCTTTAAGCAGGAACAGATGCTTGGTTCTCCCACTTTGTCTTCACAAAACATGTTTTTACAAAGTAATTTTCTACTTCATAAAAACTTTCCTGTCCAAGGTGCCTTACCGATGATGCTGCATGACAACTAAAAGACTTTTTGAAGTTTTGTTTGGAGTCTAAATGCTGAACTTGTTGTTTGAACAGCGAGCAGTGCAGCTGGCGCTGATCTGTTTCTGTTAAAACATAAAGAGGATTACAGTGTTGGTGCTCACTGAACCTGACTGAAATGTAAAAGTGACTCACTTAAAAGCAGTGGTTTATGTTGAGTTTGTTTGTAGCTCCAACAAGAACTCTGACCTGGTTTGAAGTAGCGTGTCAGAAAATAGAACATGGATGCTGCAGGACAGAATTCTCTGCTCAGCCCTGCTGATGGGGGATCATAGCACGTTTCCCGAACCATTTAAAGCCATTAAATGCATGTGTGACATGTAACAGCAAAGACTGGATAACTGCATCACTTAGAACTGCAACTTTGGTAGGATTTTTATTTAGACTGGAGCAGCATTCTTGAGGACAGCTTTCAGTAAAAGTATAAGAGGAAAAGTGTGGGATGTTTGACTCTGACTCTAATATCATCCATTTTACTTTTAAAGTAGGTGCATTTTGGAAAATGTGCTCTTGAGCTGAACCTGCTTTGAGTTAATGGAAGCTGCGCTGCTGGAGGTGCAGGGCTGCAGCCCTCCAGGGATCTTTGAAAAAACCCATTAGTCTCCTGTGGGCAATACCTGCTACTTTACAGTTTATAATGGACTTAACATGCCGATAGTGTAGCTTCCTGCTCTGTATTTTATTCTCTATGCTGTGTAAAATCCCTAAAGGCTGTTGGACACTAAATAAATATTTATGGCCCTAAACAGTGAAGGTGAGTGCTACAAACACCAACCACTGCCTTGCGTTTCAACACCAGCGTCCAGTCGTGTAAGGATGAGAGTGGTGGCTTTAAACTGGCCAATAGTCAAATAAGTGAGCGGCAGCATGGGCCTTGTTCACTCAGTCTGTGCTGAGTAACCTTCAGCTTTATGAAAGGCCACTGTTCTACCTTGTCAGGCAGTAAATATCCTACAAGTGCTCCTCTCAAAAGTGACTCAAGAGTAAAACTGCCAGACTTGGAGTTTTAATTGTACTTAATATCAATGCCAATTAAAATCATAGGACTGAAGTCATTAACAAAGCAGCTGAAGAGGTGCAGACACTTGAAGGGAACCAGTTTCATTGAAGGCTCTCTGGTGTGTTTTGATCTTTTCTGTTTTTTCATGTTTTATAACTTCAAAGAAAGGAGTCATCAGGCATATCAAATAAATCAAGGAACCATAAAGTAAGAATAATATCAATGTGATGGGTGACACCTGTAGAGTGTGGCTCTGGCATGAAGGCATTCTAAACAGGAAGTGGCAGAGCCCCACAGTGCCAGATTCTTTTTGGTGGCGAGGGGCCCGTTTCAAGAAGCAGGTTTGAAAAATTCAGAGTTCAACCCTGCACTGAGTTAACTGACTCAGAGTTATCAGTTTCAAAGCAGCTGAAAAGAGTATGTTCAATCAACTCTGAGTTGTTGGACTCAGTCAGGTGCGAGCGTTGCAACCATGAACAATGGAGCAAAGACATTACGACTCACCATGGCAACAGGAACAAACCCCTTTAAGGGTTACAGAAATTGATGTGTTCCTACAATTCATTTTCTGCAAAAAGAGCAACAGCTGTCCAACAGCTGCAGCGACAAACAGAGAGTTGGCATGGGGAAAATAGCTGCCAGCGTTAATGTGCATGTCTACATTTGAATTATTTCAATTCAGGAGAATTTATAATAATCACTAAAAAAAATAAATAGCATAATAAAACTTCTCTATAGCTGGGGTGCGAACCCCCGGCCTCTGCATTGAAAGGCGGCGGCGATGCTAACCACCGCGCTAACATTCAGTAAATCTCTCACAGCATGGTAGATGCTTTGACAGGCATCTTCAGTGTTTCAGGTTTAAAGATTTATGTTGTTAAAGGTTTAAAAATAGGAAAAGAAAACTTTGTATTAGTAATAAATATGAGTCCCTGGGAAAACAGTATCGCTTGAATAAAAATGAACTGGGGAAACACCAGTCAATCGACTCGTGTCCTCAAAATCCTCTCCTGACGTAAATAACATTCCCTCTGGATTAATCCAGACTCCTCGTCTACGGGATCTTCTATGAATGAACATGATATTTTAGTTTCAGCGTGGTGGAAACGTGACGCCTCTAATGTGAATGTTCTCAAAATGTTAATGAGGAACTCATATTTGAACATCCTTCACTTTAAGAAGGGGCGGAGACCGCAGAGAACTCTAAGTTTCCTGAAGAAAACCTGCTCCAGACCAGGTTAGGTTCACAGACTCAGTTGCCATATGAACTCTGAGTTCAGCTTACCCCGCTTCATGAAACAGGTTTGGTTTAACCCACTTTCAGTTACCTTTGTTTCTAAAACCAGAAACTCAGAGTTTTCCTTAACTCAGAGTTCATGAACTCAGAGTTTCAACAAAACCTGCTTCTTGATACGGGCCCCAGGACGACTTGTGTGACAGCTGTGAGCTGGTAAATTTTGTTTTATGTAGATAATCCTGTTTGTTTTTGCTGTCTTTTTGAATATTTTAAATGTTGTCTTTTATGGCAGGGCTGTGGTATCTTCAGGAAAGCCTAAAGGGTGAAATGACTGACTTGGTGTAGGTGTTTGATACCAAGAGTATGCAGCATTTTATTGTTTCTAATGTTTAATTTAACAGATGATTTATTTTTTTGCTTGTTTGTTTGTGTTTGTTCCCAGTCCTCACATATTGCTATCTGGTGTCCTTTTTTTTAAACTGTTTTTCTATTGGTCCAATGAATCTGCTTCTGGAGTTGTACAGCGGGGCAACTGTTTTTAAACTTTTAGTTATTTTTGTTGGGTCACTTCTGGGTCATTCTAGTTTCTGTTGCCCATGTGCATCAGTGTTACATTCAATTGATTCATTCGATCTAAGAATGTACGGTGATTTTTAGTGTCTTATTTTGAAATGTTTATCTTTGTGCAGTGTTTACAGCTGCTTTAGCTGGTGTGGAGAGTTTTATTTGGCTTCGTAGCAACTAAGCAGCAGATGTGAGACTGGAACACCTTTGTGTTCAATAAAGATTACCAATTAAATGAATGAAACTGCCTTTAATACATCCATATTACTTGGTCCCACGAGCAACATCAAGATTCATGACGGGATACAGATCTAGAGTGAAATGTTTAACGTGTCAGTGCACAGTTCCCCAAACCTGTGAAACCAATGTAGATAAAAGCCACTTGGTGCAAATCCACATGTAAACATAACCACAGAGTGGGATACGAGCTCTGTGCTGTGCTATCATAATCAAAAAACAAAAAGACTTCCAATGATTTAATTCAGGAAAGTGAGTATTTGCATGTCATTTTCTGATGCCAGTGCTAAACTTTTTTCTTGGCCGCACACATCCAACGGAAGGTTGTTTCACCTGGTTCTGTGTCTTTTTAATCTGCTGCAGCCAGATACTGAATGATTTACACAACACTCTCAGATTGCTCTTGAAAATCAATGTTTCAGTTTTTAATATTTTCAACATTTGTGTACAATAATCACATTTATTTAAAGCTAATATTATTTTCAGAATGTAAGCCTGATGGTTCTTCCTCTTCCACTGTTTGTTTCCCTCCTCAAACACACGCTGAGCTGAACTGATTTCCCCCCCCCCCATAAGATGTGTTTGTGTCACACTCTGCCCGCTGAGATGTGACTAACCACAGAGTAACCTGACAGCTTCTCAGATTTACATTAAAGTCATTCTGATGGCGTTTTCAGAAACTTGAATGGCTTTCATGCAAATAGTGAAAGTCTCCCTGATGACTGCCTGTTTGCTGATTTAAAGCACTTCTCAAAATGATTTTGCTGCACTGCAGTTTAAATCATTGAACAGACTCGCTCCTCATAGCTTCAGCCCTGCTAGAGTTGCACAAAGTTGCAAATTGCGCCGGTGACACATTTGAGAGAGACGAGAGGGAGAGAAGAGAGGAATTTGAAACAGTATCTAACACCTGCAAATAGAAGCTGTCACAGCTTGATAACAAACCAAGAGGACGGTGAGCAGAATGAAGACTAAGCTCCTTGGTGTTGCTTCTTAATAAGATTTTCAATTCAGTAAGTGGGCAGGAGACTGGAACGTGAGCATGTGGACTGAAAGGTGAAACTGCTTCCTGTGACATCGCCATAAATCTCTGGGTATTCGTGGTCCAACATTTTGCTGTCAATTAGACTGGAAAAGTCAGCTGGTGTGGACAGAGTCCACTTAATTTGGTCCGAATCGAGTCCCGAACCTTGCGTTCGGTCTGTATTCAAACTGGACATTTCTGTGTCTAACCAAAGCTTGCAAACAAAACCACATGACTAAAAATCTCTTCAGTCACGGGTCAGGGTTTACAAGGTAAGGGCAAAGTAACAAGAGAAAGAATAATGGAAGTCCTACGCTTTGTAATCCTTGGGATAGATCATGCACGTGTTCTAACTTCATATTGAACTTATCATTTTTGAACGTCTATACCGTGGCTGCTCAAAGTGGGGCCCGTGGGCCAAATTTGTCCCACCAAGTCGTGGCTGCAGAAGCCCACTGATTCTCTATGGATGATGTTCCAAAACTCTAAAACTGTGTTAAAGTAACCATAGAGTGCTTATTGATCATTCACTGAAAGGATTTTATATATTTTCAGTAAACATTAATGATTCACACAATATGTAATAACCACTGATTATCATCAGGACACATAATTGCATTAATCCAGTTATCACTGGATAACAGTTTGTTGTTTTCATTAGAAGAAAGTTTGTTTTAGCTTGTTCTTGTTTTTCTATTAAAAATGTCCAGTGAGACCTTGCTTTTAAAGGTTTCAAAGACAAATGTTATTTACTTTTTATTCTTACTAATGTGTGTCACCTTAATGAATACTGAACCAAAAATTGAAAAATGAAAAATGTAAACCATATTCTTTATTTTCTCCTTTTATTTCATGACATGAAAAAAAATATTTAGCATTTAGCGCACAGACTGGGACAACATTTAGATTTTGGCCCTTTGACCAAAAAAGATGAGCACCCCCGTTCTATACCGACGTCAGGTTCAACACTTTAACTGCTGCTTTGGTACGGTGGAGGTGTGCTGCAAGAGAGTTACTGAGGAGACGGCGGCTAAGAGGGTACACTGATAGGTGTCTTTGACAGATAGACTGTCAGGAAAACGATGTGAGAAGCTTTGTGTATCATGTTAAAAGTTGTTTTAAGGAATCTGAATTAATCCGAACACATCTCAATGAGACACTGTGCCTCATCGTTACTTTTTATTGCTCTGTGGCTCTGTGGTTGCTTCATTCCTATTGTTTACATCCCAGAATTACCGGTTACGGTGGCCATTTTGGTTCAGTGGTTCCACACAGAGCATGGAGTCTATTCAGACTGAGGAAACTCAGAGAGAATTGGAGTTCAGTCCAATTGGAAATAAATTGAGACCACCTTGAAAGATGGTTCAGAGAGCAGTTCTTAATTTGGGACCAAGGTCTGCTTGTGTATTCAGACTGAAAATTTGATGTGGATTATTGGGAGGAACAAACTCGCTCACTTTAAGTGAACTAAATGTGTCCAGTCTGAAAAGACCCTTAAATCATGGAGAGTATTTGGGTTCCGGTGTCTCCATCCTGATTGGACCCAGCTGACTACAAACCTCCATCAGGGCACTTTTTAAGATGTCCCCTCTCCAGCATTCACTGTCAGCTAATTACCGTTAGTACTTTGAACTTGTACTCTACTCAGTCACTAGTTTTTGTGCCTTGTTTTTCCCTGACACTCACTGCATGCTCCAATTCCAGGATTGTCACCAACATCTCCATCACGCTACCTACTGCTACCACACTGGGATTCCCCCTCCAGTCTTGCCACCTGCCCACGCCATGCTGCTCAACCCTGGTCTACTCGTTTCCACTCTTCCTACCTCCATACTGGGTCCGCCGCTCGTACTCTTCTTCCTGAGACGAGACGTGCTCATCTCCTGTCTGCCATATCCTGCTGCCAAGGAAAACTCTGCTTCCACTCCAAGTCAGAAAACCACCAGAAAATAAAAATGTATCCATCTTTCATTCTGAACTCGGTCATTCTTCTGGGTCTCCTACACCTAGCTCAGCCATCATGACAGTATTAGACACGAGGTGTTCATGTCTGTGTGCTCAGCTGTAACTGTGAATTCTTAGAACTGCTGTTGGAGCCTGTTACCTGATGGGAGATATACGGGGAAAGAGTAGCAGTATCAGAGTATGATTTGGAAATCATTCACCTGTAATAATGCAAGCAACGATGAGAGAGGACAGTGATGCATTTTTTTATGAAAATATCACAACATGCAGTCACAAAGATTTGAGTTTACGATCTGTGAAGATTGTCAATTTGAAGATGTCCCTCACTGTGAATGATGTCATGCTTTTGATTGCTTTGATGTCCACAGTATTAACTGATGATAGAAATATGTTCGAAGGACTGAAGTCAACTTGTTGGTTCACTTCTTAAACTAAGTGCTTTTTCAGAGCAAGAAAAAAGTCTAATAAAGAAAATAAGTTTCTGAAACTGTCCAGTTTAAATGCAGAAACCTAAGACTGGTCTAAGGTTTTAAATTCATTCTACTGTTCATCCCTCACTATAAAGAACCCCAAAGCGGTATTTTGATTTGTTCATGCATTAAAGAGTAATCCTCTAAAAACCTGCGTTGTCTGCAGTAGCCCCTCCCATACCCACGAAAACGAGCGGTTGGAAACGTGCTGATGTAAGCACGATGTGAACCGTCCCCTCCAGGAGGAGTCTGCTTTGACAGCGTCACCCCCAGTCTAACACCAACACTCAATTTCTCCACAGAGCTAAGTGTTTGTTACTTTAGATGTGGGGCTCCTTTAAGACTCTTGGATGGCATCATAAAACGCGCGGCAGCAACACCCAGCGGCAGGTGGAGCCTCAGGAATCCAGTGGTTTTACTTCCGGGTAGAAAGAAACTCACGAAAAATAACTAATGTTTCATAAATAATTTGATTTTAGTGTTCCAAAGGTAATATATTATCATATATATGGATATAGTTCACTCTGAAAGGCTGAAGAAAATCATGGTATGGGTTATTTAAAGTGAGACAGAGTCTGTTTTCTCCTAATAATTGAGAATTTTTTTTTACAACCAAGCAGATCAGTAAACATTCTCTGACCCATCTTTTGAGGTAGTCTCCAATTCTCTCTGATTTTCATCAGTTTGAATATGCTCAGTTCTCAAAGCAGAATAACTGAATCAAAATTAGGGTTGGGCACTGACTGGATTTTATTTGGTTCCGGTGCTGAAACTTTTTTGGGGGGATGTCCTGGCTGTTCCCATTAAATCAGATCACCACCTGTCAAACATGTGATCCTGATCTTGACATTGCGGCTGAGTGTGGGTGTCTGTGAATGTCACTCTTCCAATGAATGGAATACACAGGTAATGTTGAGAAATTAGGTTTATTTATTGTGAAGAGTTCTACAAAAATCTAAAATAAAAAAAAAATGAATCTTTTAAAGATATTCTCGTTACCAGGGCTTTTATCTCACTCTGGGGGTGTGTCTGGATGACAGCCGCTTCCGCTTTGTTCCTGTGTCTCTGTGACTGAGTTTGAAGGCTGTCCCACATCAACTTGAGAGGGGAGGAAAATAGGGGACCTTTTTTTTATTATTTACTTGGCAAAAATAAGTAAAATATCACAGTTTAGGAGACCCGAGCAGGCTGCCCCTGCTCACCGCAGTGACTGTCTGTCTGCCAGCATGTGGAGCGAGCTCCGCTGACGTCCAGGAGGCTGGCTGCAGCCAAAGCACTGCCATGCTGGAACAGGACAAAACGCTCGTATTGGATTAATATTTTACCTGCTGATCGGGTGACTGAAAACATTTCGTGCCTAAAGCTGAGTTTCTGATTGGATTATGCGACGCAGCGACCTGTCAAACTTCTGTGATCTGCTTTGAAATGCTGACAGACATTCGAGTGCTGTGCACTCTCGTGCTTGCCCCGTCAGCGGTCTTATATGAGCCCACCCACTATTGCAGGAAAGGGAGAAGAATTGGCTAGAACGTCAACGTATTAAACAGAGTGGAAGTGACTGACATGTTCAAAGACAAATAGACCTCCAATGAAACTAAGCACTGGAATGTTGCAGCAGCTTCTTTTGGTTTCGGTAGAAAACCGCCTAAATCATAACTTCTTACTTGGAAACGAATTTCTGGGCATTACTGGATGTAAACAAACTAGGAAGGTAGCAACCATGACGATGACACACAGTAACTCATTGAAATTTGATCAGATGAGGCTCATTAAAACAACTTTTTAACGTGATACACATTGCTTCTTGCTGTTTTCCCAATATGTCATCAACACTGATCAGTGTACACTCCTAGCTCCTCAGTAACCGTCTTGCAGCATGCCTTCACTGTACCAAAGCAGCAGTAAAAAATGTTGAACCAGACACTGATACAGACGTTCAAAACTGATCAGTGAAATATAAAGTTTGAATAAATGAACTATCACAACAGGGATTGCAAAGCATTGGACTTCCATTAGTCTGTCTCTCATTGCTTTGCTCTGCCCTCATAAACCTTGGCCATTGATTAAAGAGATCCTGTGGTTTTGTTTACAAGCTTTGGTTTGAAACAGACGGCACTCTGAATACAGACCAAACGCAAGATTCAGGACTCGATCCGGACCAAATAGACTTTGTCCAGACCAATGGACTTCTTCAGTCTGAATACACCCACAATGAAAGGAAAAAACAAGAAAAAAAAGAGCTTGGAAAACTATAAAGTAATCCTTACATATTTGTCTCATGGAAGCAAAGTTATAAATGAAATTAAAAAGTATTTTAAAGACATGGTGACTCCATATAAAGCAGCTCTTAGAACAACACTGATTTTTTTTTCCATAGTTTGATATGACGGCTCAGTTTTATTTAATCAAGTAAAGATACACAAACCAAAGCAAACCAGGGTTTTACTTAAACCTTCTCTAACAAGGTTTAGATGTTAGTTTGGCTCGCACATCATTTAACGTTCACATGCGACTTGTTTTCCACAGATACGGAGCTAAATCAAAGCTTCCCCTGTATGTCTTCTACTTCATCTCTATGTGACTGAAAAAACCTGCTTCGAGAGAAGGTGTAATGGTTGCCATTGAATGCCAGTTGTAACCATGATTCTCGTGTTAACCGAGTTGTTTTGAGCAGGGTTTTATGCACTTTGAGGTCATGAGTTGTTTTTGTTTTGTGAGCCACCCTATTGGACGAGCGGGACTGTGGCTGAGGAGTGAAAGGACTCCTGATTTTCTTGAATGGACAGGTGCGCGGGAGAGGGGCGTGGCTCAGAGATGCCGGCAGAGCCGCCAGCAGCACGGAGCGGATGATTTCGGTGTGGAGGAAGTTTGCCGTCTCTTTGTGGATTTTACCGTCAAAATATTTTTTGAGAGGTTTTTTTCCCTGAGTTGGATTATCTTCTTCATTTTTTTCCCCAATCATCATTTTCCTCGTGGAACGCGTTTCCGAAAGCGGACGAAGCGACTTTCCCACGGTCACGTGAGCTGGACAGACTTTATTTTTTTTTCTCTTTCCTCGCGCTGTCATAACTGTGGGACTTGGGGTTTGGACTAAGGGGATAATATTTATTTGTATTTTGTGTGTGGGGATTGTTGGGGTGTTTGTTGTTGTTATTGGGTTGATGGGATTTGTGAAGCACCTTTGCATATGAATATAAATAACATAGGATAACTTAAACGACTTTCTGTATGATTCATTAACATTGTTTTTTATTTAATTTATTTGAGGGATAAAACAAAAAGACAAATTATAACATTATAACATTGACTGCACCCACGCCTATAAAAGGGTGTTGTGACGTCCCCTCTAGAGAGGAGGAGTGATCGTTACAAAGGGATGCAAAAGCTCCCAGAATGAAAAAGACCCAACTGCAGGAGACAGTTAGGAAGAGTGGAAACGAGTAGACCAGGGTTACAGCACGTTTACAATAACTTCTCTTTCTCTTCCAAAAGTGTTATGACTTCCACCGAAGGACATCTCATCCATTTACTTCCCTCAAATGTTTGTGAAGCTTTGGTGAGATTTCAAAAAGGAAGAACTACTTCCTCTTAGGCATCTAGGGTGTACATCGTCACTCTTCACGTCATCAGTCGGTATGGGCTAGGAGCCAATAGGTGAAGTACTGACTTTCTCCACAGCCAATCACAATCAAACTTCTGCCATTAAATGAGTAAAGTTTGTTTTTCTGCATTCCAGACATTGCGCCGGCCCTCCTCCATCCTGTTCTCCTCCTGGCTCTTTGATTTGGCACGGTCCTACTTTGACCATCATCAGCGTCTGGGCTCTGGGTCTCTTCGCCTGGTCTAAGTCATTTCTCCGGCCTTCCTCCGCCTTGTTCTCCTCCTGGCTCATCATGGTTCTACGTTCCACAAATATCTTCACAATTAAATCTTTCAACTCCACTTTTAAGTTTTCTTATTATTAACATGACTGTGAAATGGAGTTCAGGATAAAGATTATTACTCAAGATAATTTTGTGGCAGCCACTCTGCCTTTCTGATGTCACCTGGGATTCTGAAGGTGAAATATAAGCTTGAAGTGGATTTGTTACACTGACTGGAGTTCACTCCACCCAACTCAACAACTTTTCATCAATCGGCTACAGAAGCAGGACAAAGTCGGTGACAGTCTTGTAGAATGTGCATTTAGGCCCACCTACCAAACCATCCTATTTGTCATAGATAGAAAATAAATTGAAACATAGAAAAACACTTGATGAACTCATTAAAACTGTTAGCTTTAAAACCATCTCAGTGGTCATTTATAACAGCAACATTTTTTATCTTTTGGTTTTACTTTAACAAATACCTACTGAGTATCCTGTTTCTTTTTAAAAATCATTTAATGTATTTTTTTAATTGTGTAAATGTCCAGGTTTATATTACCAGCACTTTCTTTATTTATTATTTATTACTTTAATATTAAGTTTTTACCATGGGTTGACTTGAAGCATGAATGTTGCACTGACCAGGAGACACTTTTTAATTTCATTGTACCTGAGACAATGACAAATAAAGATATCTAAATCTGGTCTAAATGTAGAATCATTCTCAAGATCAGAGCAAACTGTTGAGAACAACATTTTAATTAGAATATATTAACATTTATGCCCTTTGGCAATTGGTGCTGCAACAAATTGCTAAAAGCCTAAACCTTTTATCTATTTAATAATTTTTCCAGTTTTATTTGCTGGGAAGGTGATTGAGGGTGGATAAAATATTTTACAAACATGCCTTTGCTCTATGTTTGCTACATTCAGTTTACTGAAGTGTTATTCATGATGATTTTATGAACTTTCGGATGTAAATGTCAAAGCTGTGACACTATGACAGGCAGGCATAGTTGATGTTATCACAGTGTTAGCATTGGCAGAAGAGCGCAGAAGGGAGTTTTGTTCAGTGATGACATGAAGACCTAGGATTTTTAGCACATGATTGTCAAACACAAAAGTGTCAAAATATGAAACAACCAAGAGATTCATTAATTTTAAAAAGGTAATTTTTCATTAGATTCTCAGTTGAGTTCAAGAGGAATAACCCCAGTGCCATGGTTATGTCATTACCAGAACTGCTTTGTAACTATTTCTGTTTCTAGATCCAAAAGGTATTCAGAGTCCTGCATAAGAGTCCAAACACATCCTGCTGGCATCAAAAAAGAACATATGTCTAGCATGTCTGTTATCAATATAACAAAATATTGTTTGGAAAATCTATATTAACCTTAGCCCACAATGGAGAAATTCATATTGAAAATTTTGAAGATAAATAAAACAGCTCAGAGGTAGGAGAGAAAGGGACAGTCACGGGATTGTGGGGAAGATGATGAATATGGGACTAAATAGGATAGAAGATAAAGTTATTAAAAGATTCATTCCCTAAATATGCATCTTTATTGTATTGGCAAACATGAGAATGGCCAATGCAGATGTTGCAATCAGACTGAAACACAATTGGAATGGAGACAGTATGGTTTGGATTGAGACATCTTCAAAAAATAACTTGAAAAATTAGAAATAGAATGAGAGTTGGAAACGATTATAGCAGATAACAAAAGTTGTGAGTATTTGATTCAAATTCTCAGAAGCATACAAATAAAGAATAGAATTTAAGTTAGTGCATGCTTTCATTGGTTGGAATGGCAGGTACAGGAAAATACCCATCCTGGTCCAGACTCCATTCCAGTAGGTGGCGGTAATGTACCTCTGTTGGACCATTCTAATATTTACAAATTAACACACATGATAAAAAAGAAAAGAAATAATGATGACATGAACTCTGAAGTTCAAAAGGAGAAAAGGAGTTCCCCATCAGCAGTCACATGACACAGAACTTTCTCTACAGCCCAGGTTTGGGAGAATTCCTCCAGCCTTTCAGTCACTCTGAAATAAGCATATTCCACGCGTAACCGTGATCTTAAAAGAGCATAAAACATCTGTTGGACATCAGCACATCCCTCAGAGTTTGCCTGATTACGTCTGGTGAGCCAGATTGCAATTTTAGCCGTAGCAAACAGGAAATTCAACAGTTGATTTCTTTTTCTTTTTGCATTTGTAAATACAGGCCCGTACACAAAGAGGGGGAGAGAAAACACCTCTCCCAACCCGAGACACCATGCAGTCAGAATGCTGAAAAGAGAAGCCAAGCGGTTGCACTGTGCAAACAAGTGTGTCAGAGTTTCAGTCTGGTCACAGAAGTCACAGCGTTCTGATTGTGTTGGATCAAACCGTGCCTTGTATCTGTTTGTGGCTACACATCCATGCACAATCCTCCACTGGAGATCAGCTGCACGCTTCTCAACAGGGAACCTGTACAGGGACTTCCAGCGTCCTCTTGGAGTCGTACTGGAGCCGAACAGCCCCGCCCACCTCGATGCTTCCAGCTCTGTCAAGGACTTGAAGTGTCTTATTTTGATGCAGAGGGTGTAAGCAGCCTTCCTGTGCAGGGTCTCAAAGTTAACACCTTTTGACTGACTGAGGTCCAGCAGTTTGTTAGGGTCCTCAATCCAGTCATCTGCATTATGGGATATGGTCACGGGTGGAGATCTGTACGATGAGGTAGGATCCCAGGAGTTGATATGTTCTGATATGAAGGCTCTCCATTCAGTAGGAATTGAGCACATCACGGCCTGCACAACTCTGGACAGCAGTCTGGGTCGGAGACGCACTTTTTGCTCCAAGGTCTCCAGTGAGGCAGCCAGGTGTCCCAATTTGACACAGCCTGCTTCCTGTAACGCTGCTCTCACAGAGAGAGAGTCCAAGAGATCAGTTGAGATAGCTCCATTGTAAAAGAGTGGTTCTTGAAGTGTCCATGGACCAGGAGTCAGCATGTTCTCTCGTTTCATTTTGAAAGCTTGCCAAGCATTCAAAACAGATCCATAGTAAGGACTGAGACCCATCAGGTCCGGGGTCCCTTTATTTAGAAGGAACAGTTGTTTATCATATCCCAGCCTTCCAGCTCTCCGTAGAAGAGTGTAGGCTGTATCAAGCCACCTCGCACCGTAGTGATGGAGGAGACGTTGACCGGTGTGTAGTCTGAAGGCCATCACTCTGGACATGATATCTATGAGGCCCTGGCCACCCTCATGGACAGGAAGGTACAAGGCAGGTGCGCGAATCCAGTGCTTCCCATTCCAAAAAAAGTCCAGGATGGAACGTTGGATGTCATTGAGCAAGTTGGTAGGAGGACAGAGGACCAGGAGCTTGTGCCAGAGCATCGAGGCGACCAGGTTATTGGCAACCAGAGCACGTCCTCTGAAAGACAGCTGGGGTAGCAACCATTTCCATGAAGACAACCTGGCACGGACTTTATCCAGCAAACCGACCCAGTTTTGGGCCTGAAACTCTCCAGGACCAAAATATAGGCCCAAGATTTTTAAGCCACAACTCGTCCAATTTAAGCTGCCTGGTAAGGTAGGAGGTGTTCTCCCTTCCCATTCCCCGACCAAACAAGCTTCACTCTTGTTCCAATTAACTTTGGCTGATGAGGCTTTAGCAAAACAGTTCAAGCTCTCAACTAAGTTGTTAACATCCTCTTGATGAGACACAAAAACAGTTAAATCGTCAGCATAAGCACTAGTTATTAGAGGCTCAGACATAAAAACCCTAGGCAGAGAAATCCCTGTCATGCGAGTCCGTAGTCTACTCAGTAAGGGTTCAATAGCTAGGCTGTACAAAAGTCCAGAGAGTGGGCAGCCCTGTCTAATCCCGCGTGATACTGACACCGGTCTGCTCAGTCCCCCACCCACCTTCAGTAAACATTCAACACTGTTATACATTATTTTCACACTTGAAATGAAGTTTTTCCCAAAACCAAAAGCTTTCAAAACAGAAAACAAATAGTTGTGATCAACTCTATCAAAAGCCTTCTCCTGATCCAGAGACACTATACCCAAGTGCACATCACCACCGCTGCCCAAATCAAATAAATCTCGAAGAAGAAAAAGGTTGTCCAAAATAGACCGGCCAGGAACACAGTAGGACTGGTCTCTATGGATAATCGAGTCCAAACAACCTTTCAGTCTGTTAGCAAGGACTTTGGAAATTAGTTTATAGTCAGTACAGAGCAAAGCCAAAGGTCTCCAGTTCTTTAATAAGGACAGGTCCCCCTTCTTGGGAAGAAGGGAGAGGACTGCCCGCCGACATGAAGTTGGTAATTTTCCAAGTGAGAAGCAGCTCAAGGCCATCTGATGAAGGTCTGCTCCAAGTATATCCCAGAAGTGTTTGTAGAACTCGACAGTGAGTCCATCCAACCCTGGGGCGCGTCCAGAAGCCATTCCCCTCAGAGCTTCAGTAAACTCCTCCAGGAGCACCGTGCTGTCGATGGTGACCCTCTCAGCAGCACTTAGCCGAGGAAGGTTCTTTAAAAGCTCAGCAGCAGTGTCTGGGCAACAGTAATCCACAGTAAACAGTTCTGAATAATAATCCAGGGCAGTTTGACGCATCTCCTCTGGATCAGAGGTTAGTCTTCCATCAGGCAGAGTCAGGCAGGTCATTGTCCCACTCTGCTTCTTTGTTTTCTCCAAGCCAAAGAAGAAAGCAGTAGGAGCATCCATGTCTTTGATGTCTTGGTACCGAGATCTGACCAGGGCTCCTTCAGCCCTCTGTTTCAGCATGTGCGACAGTTCACGTCTTTTTTCTCTGAGAAGACCGGCGGCGTGGTTGTTTGAGTCCGCCTCTAAAGACAGTTCGATGCTTCTAATGCAATCCTGAAGTGCCTGTACAGTGTCCTTTAGTCTTTTGGTTGAGTGTGAACTATACTGTTGGCAAAACACACGGATTTGTGTTTTCCCTACATCCCACCATTGAATCAGGGATTCAAAATTCTGTCGTTTTAAACCCCATTGTGCCCAAAAAAACCTAAAACTTTCACAAAAGACTCTATCCTGTAGCAGTTTATTGTTAAAATGCCAGAAGGAGCTGTTGTTGTGGGTTTTAGTGAATAACAGTCGGAACTGAATAAGATGGTGGTCACTGAACACGGCTGGAATTATATCACTTTCAGCTAAACATGGTCTGACTGAGTTTGAAACATAAAATCTGTCTAACCGTGCACCGCGAAGAAAGCCATCACCTGTCTTAACCCAGGTGTATTCTTTTTGTGTTGGATGTTTTGTTCTCCAAACGTCAACTAAACTATAATGTCGAGTAATAGACTTCAAAAGTTTTGATGATCTTATGTTCGGCTCTATACCTGTCCTGTCACGTGATGGCTCTAAGGTACAGTTCCAGTCCCCGCCTAGAATTAGCTGATCTTCCTTACATTTTTCTAATTCAAGTTTGATCACTTCAAAAAAGCTCTCTCTTTCTCCTCCTGCATTAGGTGCATAGATATTGAGGATGGTGAAGTTTAACTCTTCAGTTCTTAGTTTAACAGCTTGCATTCTCCCTGCTACTGGTTGGTCATGAGAAAGAACAGTCATTCTGACCGTTGGTGAGATTAGTATAGAGACTCCTCTGCTATTGCTCGTACCATGGCTTAAAAAACAAGACCCGCCCCACCATTTTTGCCACTCAGTATCATCCCCTGCCACAGTATGTGTTTCCTGCAGAAGAATTATATCAAGCTTATTTTGTTTGATGAAAAGTTCTAGCATGGCTCTTTTGCCCCTATCTCTGCCACCCCCATTGATGTTAAGAGATCCAATGCGAAGAGAATGCATTGCAAAAGAAGAGAAAAGCAGAAGGAAAGCACAAACCAATATAGAAACATCAACAAAAAACACCCAGTGATGCATGATCATCATTTAACAGGTCTTAGTTTTCTCTGTGGCTTGATACCCATAGCTTTTCTTGCTGTAGTTACGTGTTTTTTTAACCTGTATCTTCTTTTCTCATCTAGTTTGTCAAGATCAACTGTTCTCAGCAGATAGCTGGCAGTTTTAATAAATTTATTCACATCAGGAAAGTAATCTCTAATTTCAACTTGTTTTCCAAAACTCTCACCAAGAAATGATAAAACTTCCTCCAGAGTGTAAAGATCTCTGTCCTTTAATGTAGTATCAACAGTAGTAGACGCATCAGATTCAGCGTCATCGTCTCCATCACCATCATAAACACCTTCTCCTTCTTGACTACAGCCAGCTGCAGAGCTTTGTTCTGCAGCTGTAATGTCATCCTGGATGTCAATCTTCTGAGCCAAGCTTTCTGCCACAGAGGTTTGGAGATCTTTTTTATCTGGGACTGTGTTTACCTGAGACAGAGCTTCTACATTCTCAACCTCAGTGGTTCCAGAATCAGCTGTTTGCAGCTGTGGAGCTTCAGTAAAGTCTCCCTTCTCTACAGTGACAGACTCGCTCCTCTCGTTCTCCACACCCTCCCGCTCGGCGCTCCCCCCCTCAGCGGCTGACGCCGGGCCCTCTGGACTCACCTGGGTCGGGGGGGCGGGGCCCCCTCCATCACTGTCCGCGCGGTTTTTATGTGGACAGAAAAGACGTTTGTGACCGACGTCCCCGCACTCGAAACACTTCATCTGTCCTGAGCTGGCGTACACCATGTAGCTCCCGTCCCCGTATTTGATGCGGAAGGAAACTTCCAGGTGTTCATTTGGGGAGTTCAGAAACATCAGCGCTTGCCGCCTGAGCGACTGAACGTGCTTCAGTTTAGGATCTTTGCACCCAAGATTCAGGGGCCTGAAGCGGCTGGCAAATTTACCAAATCTCCGCAACTCGTTCTCCAACAGCTCATCCGATATGAACGGCGGCACGCCCGACACCGTGACGCGGACCGCGGGGACAGCAAGCGGGGCCACAGCTGTGAACGTGTCCCTGATCACCACGCCTTTCTCAATCAGTTCATGCACAAACTTTTCCTCCGACAGAAAAACCACCACAGCTTTATTCATTCTGGACGCGTAAAGGAGAGCGCTGTGTCCTACCTGCTCTCCCACCGCCAACAGAACCTCCTCCACCGGCACGGCGGCATCAGGAGGGACGATGCGGGCTCCGTGCCGTATAGACGGGGGAGACGTCACCGAGGACGCCATCCTCCAGGCACGGAGCAAAAAAGCTCCAAAGAAGTGGAGCAAAAGCCTTTATGTTGTGTTTTAGACACAGTTAAGTAAGAAACTTACCGATCATGCGTGAAAGATAGAAGGAAAATCCCCCAAAAGCAAAGTGTCACCACTCAGTCACACTCTTCCACTCCCAACGTCATCCACACCTCACACCACCGGAAGAGGAAGAGGAGAAGAAGAAGAAGAAGAAGAAGAAGAAGACGAAGAAGAAGACGAAGAAGAAGAAGAAGAAGAAGAAGAAGAAGAAGAAGAAGAAGAAGAAGAAGAAGAAGAAGAAGAAGAAGAAGAAGAAGAAGAAGAAGACAGCACAGAGACCTCCCCACCACAAGGTGGCATGTGTTTAACAGAATAGGGGAGACCACTCTCTCAGTCAGGAGCTTTTGTAGAAAAAATGACGTGTTTTTGTGAGCATTGTGAGGTGAGTACGAAACTATGGAAAGTAATGTGGTGCAGTTACTGGGTTTGGTTTGAAGGATTTGTTGAGGAAAAGAGGGACATCTGGGTGTTTATTGTATATTTGTGTGTTTGTTTGGGTTGCCTCCTAATTAAAGACAGAGTTGAGGCCGGTTCATTGTGTAGCTTTGCCGATGTTGTTATTTTTTTCAGTGTGTAACTTGTAACTGGTACCAGTATTGGGGATGGTGGTTTCACTGTGTTGTTGGGGAATTTAAAGCATTTTTCTTTGGTTGTTGAATTGTGTGAAAATATTTGTGAACTCAGTTACTCATTGGATGTTTTAGCTGTTGTGCTAAAGCTGTTCCTCTTTAATTTTCTTCTTTTCATCACTTCTTATATAAATTGGCAATATCAATTAGACCGTCTGAGAAGAGTTTACTCTGTGCTGAATTCTCTTTTTAGGAATTTCTGCTTCTTCATAGATTTTGTGCTCCATCCCTCTATATATTTTTTACTTTGGAGACTTGCATGCACTATGGCAATTACAAGCTAAATGCTTATTACTGGTTGATTGGGAACTTATGTCATAGAGCTTGGGGTGGTGGGGTGCTTGGAGTGTCAAACCCTTGGTTTTAACGGCAAGTTCACACCACACGCGGAAGCAAAGCGGCGTGGAACAGAGGCCACTTCCTTCCGGCGCCCTTCTTAACCTATGGTGTAGTTCACACCAGACGCGAAGCCCCGTGGTCCTCCGTGGCTGGCTCATGCAATGCAGCTATCGTTTTGCCGTCATTTTTGTCTGGAGCAGCAAGCGAATGGTGTCAATCCTGGCAGGAAGTTACGCCGAGATGAATGAGAAAATTTTCAAAATGTAACTGATTTTTTGCAATAAAATACCGCTTCTGACAAATGTGATCATATTTTTGAATTTGAACACTGTAGAGATGAAAATACAGTATTCCAACCCATTTTATTTCCCTTAAATGTAAATGTATAAATGATTACAAAACACTTGTGTAAAAGAATTTGATTTACTTCTATTTATTTGTAAAAGATTGTTCTTTACTTGATTGTATTAATTTGGTCTGTTGAATTGATCAGCATGGACTTGTAGAGAATTGAAGGATAGGCATCTAATAAGCGTTATACGCTTCTGCCTATTTCCTTTTTATTGGTTTATTGTGTATTTTGTACATTTTTTGTTAATCATGTAAAGGGCAAATTAAACCGATAAACCTAAACCTACAAAAGAAAAAAAAAAAAAAAAAAACCTATCCACGGGGGTTAGGGACTGGAGACCTCTGTGAATACGGAGAACCCAGATCTCTGTCTCAATCCACCGTCCCCCGCGGCCAAAGAACATCTGTTCCTGATCCATACTCTTCAAAAACACTTCTCATCATCCTTTTTAAACAACATTGGAGTGCTGGTCAACATAAAGAGTTTTTTAGAATAAAAGACTGCAAACCTTTCATGAGGACCGTCACTCTGTCTCTCTGTGCCTTAAAAAGGTGCATGCTTCTTCCTTTATCAAATAACTGCGAGAGGGAATCTCTATCCAGAATTTGCCAGTTTCATCCATAACAAACACCTGCTCTGGATCATTGTATCTAAAAACACAATCGGGAGTTGACAACAAGTCAAGATGGACGATGTCAAATTATTTGTAGTGGCTCTAAATCACCACAGCTGAGCAGACGCGCCTGTTGACTGTCAGAAAAAATATGTACCTGGTGTGAACTGGAGGTAAAGCGAATTTGCGGCACTTCCGTGTGCGGTGTGAATCCTTCTTACTCCTACACTTGTGCATTACTTTAAAGTGTTGGTTGAGATGTGAAACGCCGCTGCGTATTTCAAGGCCTCATGGTTATATGACTGCACAGCCTGATTTCTTTCTATGAGGTCAACCAATAGCTTGAATCATTTCAGGTGTCTGCTTGGCTTCCAATGAAACTGTTGTGCTTTATTTTTGTTTTTTTATATGTTTATTTATTCTGGCACATTATTATCTGGATTTTGCAATGCAGTGTGTTTTATTTATAAAGAAAGGATATCTCTAAAGGCAGTATTGCAAGTAAGATAGAGTGCCTTGTGCAATCAGTATCTGCTTGTTGCAGCACTTTCAAGGATCTGCAGAGTAAAAAGCTGACAGATAGTTAAATGGTTCATGCCCACAAAGCCATGTTTCCAAAGATGCAGTATTAAATCAAATTGCAGTGTCTAAAAAGATATGTGCATAATTTTATGCAAATTCTTCTGCTATTCAGTCAAATGTATCCCTGTTAACCTGGGGGATCTTCATCAAATTCCAAAATACAGCCTGGTACTTTTTAGTGCTTTGAATCTGTCTGTTGGAGTTTGTTGTTGTAGGAAGGACATTTTATTTTTTGTGTGAGGATAATCCACTTTGGTATGCTTCCACAACCCACTGGTTTGTAGCCTAAGTTCTGCTCACAGCCCTGCCACAGCGTCAAAGACCCGCTCCGCAGCACATACAGTTAGAAAAAAAACACACTTCTATGCAGCAAAACAATTTTTTCAAGCTTTTTGTTTAACAAGCACATGTTTTATTGTGTTTATTAATTGTTAGAAGCTTATCATTGAAATGAATATGTGGAATCAGTGCAATGACACTGATAACATGGATCCTTTCCTGCTCCCTTTAATGAATGGAGGAAGGCTTCTGTCGAATGAACGTCCACATGGAGCCATTTTTCATCCACGCTTCTTCTCCCCCGATGAGTTCATTAGTGTGCTGTTGGAAACTGCAAACCACTGCAATACAACATATTTATTATTGAGGGAATTTGCTCTTTCTTTAACCAGCATACATTGTTTGCGTTGCTGTACTGGACACCTCTGTTCTGAAAAAACCCCTAATGGGATCCTGACACTCGTTTTTTTTTTTTTTTTCTCTTATTTAGAAGTAAAGTTAATAATGATGTGTGTATTGCTCTCTGAATAAAAAGACAAATAGACCTTGTATGACCATACATATCCAAATGTTGCTACTTGTTGCTCTAAACGGTAGAACTTGCTTTAAGATTGGGTTTTGGCTGATGTATAGCAACGTTTTTCCAAATGCCCAGAAATGGTTAAACCAGAGGCAGAAATTGTTTTACAGAATCAATCAAAAAATGTCTTTACCAAAAAAGGTTTTTTCTCCTCCTTCATGGGCAGCTACAGTCACTCTGATGTTCAGAGTCTGTAGAGGAAAAAAATATGTACTCTCACTTTTTAAATCATATTTCTAGTCATCCAATCAGACGACAAGTACTCAATGAATATACACATGTAGACATGGTCAAGACGATCTGCATCAGAATGAGGGAGAAAAGTGATTGAAGTGATTTTGAATGGTTGTTGGTGTTTCAGAAACTTCTGACCTACTGGGATTATCACCCACAACCATCTTTAGAGTTTACAGAAAATGGTCAGAAAAAGAGAAAATATCCAATGAGCTTCAGTTCTGTGGGCAGAAATGTCTTGTTGAGGTCAAAGGTGAACGGCCAGACTGGTTCCAGCTGACAGAATTACAACAGAAACTCAGTTAACCACTGGTTACAACCGAGGTCTGCAGAAGAACATCTCTGAACGCACAACACGTCCAACCTTAATGCAGATGGACCACAGCAGCAGAAGAGCACACCTGGAATCCCTCCTGTCAGCCAAGAAGAGGGAACTGAGGCTGATTCACACAGACTCACCAAAACTGGACATTAGAAGATTGGAATAATGTTGTCTAGTCTGGTGAGTCTCCCCATTTCTGCTACAACATTCAGATGATAGGGTCAGAATTTGGTATCAACATCATGACAGCATTAATCCATCCTGCCTTGTATTCGCGGCTCAGGCTGGTGGTGGTAGTGTCATGGTGTGTGGGATATTTTCTCAGCTCAATTTGGGTCCCTTAGTACCAAGAGATAATGGTTCCACTTCCACAGCCTACCTGAGTTTTGTTGCTGACCATGTCCATCCCTTTATGACCACAGTGTAACATCTTCTGATGCTACTTCCAGCAGGATAAGACTCCATGTCCTAAAGCTGGAATAATCTCAGACTGTTTTATATAACATGACAATGAGTTCACTGGACTCTAATGACCTCCACAGTCACCAGATCTCAACCCAATAGAGCAGTAATGTCAAACTCCAGGACTGAAAGGCCAATGTCCTACATATTTTTCAATCCACCTATTGAAGCTCCACATTGGTTAAGGCAGGATTTCTGGAAAACAGCACGAGGCCAGAACTTGAGGACTGGAGTTTGACACCCCTGCAATAGAGCCCTTTGGAATGTGGTGGGACAGGAGATTGGCATCATGGATGTGCAGATGTATGTATGTATTTTAACAAGGATGTCTATCAACACTATCTGTTATCTATGGGGGCAAATCAGGATCAGCTTAAAGCAGGGGTCTCAAACTCGCGGCCCGCGGGCCATCTGCGGCCCCCGGGATGATAATTTGCGGCCCGCCTCTTAATATGAAAGATTAATATTCGTGCGGCCTGCAAGGTTGATATGAATGACACTTGCTGTGTGCAGAGCTGAACGAACCAATCACAGTGAGGTATATGACTCTGGAGGCGGGACATTGGCGGGCTGTCCAGTGCCTCGCTTACTCATTCATTCCTCCAATCAGCTGGGCGGAGGAGGAGCCATGAAGCACGATAAATTCGCGTGACAAATTCGCGTGCCCCGCGCAGTGAATTTGCTGCTCGCAGCTTGTAAAAAAAAAAGGTGTTTCTGAGCTACCAGCTCCGTCTGTAGATGTCTCTCTCAGAATGAATAAATATATGATGTTGAGGAATACGTTTTTTTGACGTGCTGACTGTTCCTATTGAATCAGAGCTCCCCAAGCTCCGAGCCTCAAACCCGTAGCCCGCCCTCTTTCACCGCGCGCCTGTCAAACACGTGATCCTGAGCTTGGCTTGCACCTGCGTGCCCGTGTCTGGGAATTTTAAGGTTCACACACCGGCTGTGTCGGCGCGCATTCCAGTCCATGTAAACGCGAGTATAAGTCTGATATTCTGCTACGCGCGTTTGAATAGAACTCCGATGGAAAGCAGCCCCCCCCAGGTACGATTCTGTTTTTCACATTTTCAATCTGTTTTTTTTTTTGTTTTTTTTGTTCTCTTTAAGCTGATCCTGATTTGACCCCACAGTCTCCAACAGCAGATCATTCAGCCGGGTAGCAGTCCTTTCCATGGTGCTCACCGTCTTCTGCATGGCTCCTTAACCCCTTCCAGCACCTAATCCTTACCAACAGGTTCACTGACTCTGCAGGCCAAACTCAGGACAGGAAAAGGAATGAAGTTCTCCACCCAAAGAAGATGCAACATCTAGATGCAACATCTTCCTGTAAATACAGTATATGATCTGAGATTTCTGAACAATCTTGGTGTTTAGTCCGTTTTAGTTTGTCTTCCAGCTAAACTCAAACATGTGCAGTTCTTTAACACCTGGGACTCATTTTCATTGGAGCACAAATTATCTCAATTATGCGGACTTTGTTCTTGTAGTTGTTTTAGGATTTGGAAACTGTAAGCTATTTTCATGATGGAGGTCAACTTAGCTGCCATTAGTGCTTATTATGTTGGGTTATGCCAAAAGGCAACAATTTAAAAGGCTTCATTGTATAACTTGTCTGTTTCTTTTGATGCTTAAACAGTTTTCTAAGTTATTTTATGTTTTACCAAAAAAAGTTTGTCCAACTAATGTTTTCTTTCATTTCTCTTAACATTGCCTTTTCTTCTCTCACATGATCATTTCCATCGTAGAGATGTTTTCATTGTCATGTGCTTCTAACACCCATGCTTTAACAAAAAATCCTGTTTCACTTAAACTTAGTGTTGAATTTAGCTTGAATTTTTGTCTGAGATCATTTATGTGTTGTAATGTAAAAATGTGATGTACATATAGTGACAGTGAAATGGTTTATTGGTTTCCTACTATTGTCTCTCATGGTTTCTCCTCATAATCGATTATTTATTTGAGTAAATATTCAAATGAAAATAAAGAAAGAAAAAAGTACTTTGCAATTGGTAATCCTGTCTGTGTGAGCATGAAACTGATGAATAGCACTTCTGATGCATTTAACTTTATTTATTTTGATTTTTAATTAATTAGAAAATACAAAAAAACAAAAAAATCATGAAACAGCCATTTATTCACATTTGTTGCATAAATCTGTAATTATTTTTTCTTATTTATTTATTTTTTGTGGTAACACGTTTAGCAGTTTTGTAAATGCCTGTTCTATTGTCTGTGCTTTAACCATAATTGTTTTTGCAGATGTGAGCTGAGAGCTGAAATATAAAAATGCAAGAACCTTGTTTTTAGACAGTTTCTGTCTCACTGAGTAACACATTTGACAGCTAAATGCTTCAGGGATCTTCTGATTGCAAAACCCAATATTTTGTGTTATTGTATTAGATTTTTTCCTTAGATGTTTTTGAAAATATTTAATGAAAGCTGATTGAAACTCTACAAATAAAAATGAAAATATATTCTAAATATTTAAATATTTTAACCTAGTTAGGCCAATGCTCAATAAAAAACGAAATGCATATGTTTATATCAATCTTTTTCTTTAAGTCCCTTTAAAAAATGTGTTTTTTTTTTGTTTTTTTTTTTGCTTAAATAAAGGGTCCCCAAACTTTTTCTTGTAAGGGCCACATAACTTCTCTGATGTGGGGCCGAAGTTGGTTTGTAGACTAACAGAAACAGTGTAACAATCACAGTGTAAACATAAACATTTACAGTTTTCCAGAAACCTAGACATAAACAAATTTTAAATATTTATAGAAAAAAATAATAGAAACTACAAAATCTTAAAAACTAGATATATAACATTACCTGGGATAATGCTATATGAATGCTGTAAGCTGAATGTGGCTGCTGAAGATGCTTAAATTGATAACTAAAGACACTAAAGCTGATAGCAGTAATGGCTGAAGCTAAGCTGAAAACCCTGGATAGGATAGCTAGCTAAAATATTAACAAAATGCTAAATTAGCCTAAAATGGGGGAAAAAATCTAGATTAGCCAAAACTGTTTGCATGTAGCTAAAATATTTTCTAAACTCCATATTAACTTAAAAAAACCCCACTAAATTAGCCAAAACAGCTAGCATGTAGCTGAAATATTGGCTAAACTCCAAAGTAGCCAAACAAACTGAAAAAAGTCAGCATAAAAAGAGCTGAATATTATATAGCTGAATATAGCTGAGAGAGCTGAAGAGCTTTGGATGTCCAAAAAATGAAGAAAAATAATAATTACAGAGAAAAAGGGAATCATTCTAAAAACCGAAACACCATTAAACCCATAGTCTATGTACTCCCGTCATAGCTCAGACAGTAGAGAGGTGGAATAAAAAGTCACGTTCTGTGTGGGCCTTGATCAGCATTTCTGATAGTGTGTGGGGGGCCGGGCCAAATGTTGAGGCGGGCCTGATCCGGCCCTCGGGCCATATAGTTTGGGGACTCCTGGCTTAAGTAGAAGAAATTAATAGAAAATCTAAATTAAAATGTGTTGTTTCAAGAAACATACTAATGATAAGAGGAATCATTTTAAAAATAGAAATAAAATTATCTGGACAGTAGCTAGGATCCAGTTCTAAGACATGGAAACGAGGTCGGAGTCCCAGTCTGCTTTGAAACAGCTGCTGCGGGTTCAGCAGGACGACTCAGTGGTTGCTCTGCAGTGTCCATCTGTGTATGTTTGTGTGTGAAGCTGGAACAGAGGATGCATTCCCAATCAAGTCTCTCTGGATGAATTATGCAAAATTACTGCCAACAGAGATTTTATTTTGGTTGCATGAATTTGAATTTGTCATCCTCACTAAGTTGTTGCTTGAAAAGATAAATATAATGAGTACATACATTCTGAAATGAGAAGCTTCACTGATATACATTCTGAAGCAGAAGTAATTACATCTAAAAGAAACCTTTCATGTCTGTGTGATTCCTGATTGTTTTTTCTTTAGTTGCAGATCAGCTTAAACATGAAGGAGAATTGCTTTATGCGAGGAATGGTCGGAAAAATCTTCTGAGGAGGTCGACCTTGCAGCAGAGCCCACATTCTTTCATCAGCAGTGCAGAAGGTCCGTGTCTGCAGGGGCTGAGAGCTCAACAGCTTCAAAATAAAAGCAACTCACGCTGCAAGAACAGCTCATACATTTATTTTGATACAGCTTTAGTTTTGAATGATATAAACAAGATATGATGTTCATTAAGGGTTTGTTTACTTCTAAAATAATAAAAAAAACAGCTTTAACCCCTTAACACCACTGTTCCAGTGTTTATATTTGATTTAATTTTTCTTTTTATTGTTAACACAATCAACGTAATTTCATTAGAACCTGAAGGAGAAAAGCGGCGAGAGTAATGTGTAATGGTCGAAAAGTTCCAGTATACTTAAGATCTTGGTGTGCATACCAAAGACTATTCTTTTGTTTACCACTTAAAATATGGATTTGTTTGTGTGTTTTGTTACCTTTTATATCAGTGTAAGCACTAAAGAAAGGCTTTTTACTATTCAAACTGTTTTTTTTTTCTTTGTAAATAGTTCTACAGTTGTAAACTCAGTGAAAAGTGGTCAACCTGATAATTAGATCTGTAAATGTTTGTATTATTGAAACCAGGGGTGTGAAACTGGCGGCCCGCGGGCCATTTGCAGCCCCCAAGTTGATATTTGTGACCCCCGTCTTAATATGAAAATTCAGTGTCTACTAAGCAATATCTTCTGCATGTCCACCCTTCTTTGATGATAGATTTGCATTTACTTTGTGATGTTTCAGCTTTCTTTATAGATTTGTACATTTTACATTTGTTATTGGATCTGGTCATCAGAAAAGTCCTTAGCAACAGTTGCTAATGTCGTTAGCTTCTGTCATTTCACATGACACACAGAAGATATTGCTTAGTAGTACATAGACGTGAACAAATGTTCAATAAACTTGTTCAGTAGACATGGATGATAGACTAAAGCAGAGCCGGCCCTAGGCATAGGCGAGCTAGGCCGCCGCCTAGGGGATACCAAATTGCAATGATTTTTTATTATTTTTTATTACAATTTGACACACTCATTTTGTGTAAAATGTTTTAAAAATTAATAATAAACTTAATAATAACACAACTACAATAACTAAAAAGTTTGACATAATCACTTTTGTCTGGTGCTGCACGTTGCATGACAAAGGTTAGTGGTGGAGAGGGGGAGGAGGAGGAGGGGCAATGGTCATTGCTTCTTTATAAAAACATTAAGGATGAAATGTTCTCTGGGACAGCTTTAAGGTCAACAAAGAAAGGAACAGGAGGAAAAAAACTGACTCAAAGCAGAGGTCTTTCTGTTTTATTTACATTCATTTGCTTTGAAATCCCCCCCCCCACCCCCCAATTTCACAGTGGTTAGTGCGGCTGCCTTCCATGGCAGGGATTTTGGGTTAGGATGAAATTAGGAGGCACAGAAATCACGTTTCACCTCAGGCACCATGCAGTCTGAGGCTGGACTAAACATATAGACAGTGGACACAAAAACATATTTTTGACACAAACGGAACCCCATACAGCCCAGCCTCAGCCAGACTTCGCCTTCACTATAAGTCTTGACACACATTTTTATGTTTTGTGCAATCCCTTTCCTTTGCCAAAACATTATTTTACCTAATCCATTTTAAAGGGGCCATACCATGAAAACAAAACTTTTTCAGGTTTTAAGTGTATTACACTACTCATTCAGATAACTCACCAACGGACTTTTTACATGACTGTTGTCCATTACTGCCTCAATTTGCACACTCCCTATTATTATATTCTGCGCATTACAATTTGCACAATTTGCTTTTGTTTTTTATTGTATATTATTTCCTTATTTTTTGTAAATATTGCTTTTTTCTCTATATGATAATATCTTCTGTATATGCCTGATGCTGCAACAGCCTAATTTCCCAGCCTGGGATGAATAAAGTATTGCTATTCTATTCTATTCTATTCTATTCTATTCTATTCATTCCTCACAATAAATAACCCACAAATAGTATTTTGATCACACATTTCTGAGTAATCCTCTAAAAACCTGCGCTCTCAGTACCAGCCCCTCCCATACCCATGAGCGGGTTCTCCCATGCTGATGTCACAAGTTGAGAACCGCCCCCTCCAGGAAGAGTCTGCTCTGCTAAAATAAACATTTTCTCGGCAAAGCTAGCAGTGATCAGCTTTTGTGAGCCAGTTTAGCGATGGCCAAGAAACGTTCATTCTGTTGAGTGTTCAGCAAAGAAAATTGTGGTGATGTGGTGGTGCAGAATCTACTCGTTTTTTTGTTTTCCAAAAGTAATATATGATCATATATATGATATCATTTACTCTGAAGACTGAAGAAAAGCATGGTGTGGCCCCTTTAAATAAAAGTGCTCACTTGTAGTATAACAACAAGACAGATTTGTTTTCTTCCTCTGACATGATGGATTTTTGTTGATTTATTGTCTTAAATCTAAGCTGTGCTGATCCTGACTGTATTCTATGATAAACCCAGAATAATCCTATTTAGAGAAGGTTAAGTTTATCCTGATCAACCTTTCTGAAAACTCAGTTTTCCAGTTTAGTTTCTTTGTAAGCTCAGGCTTTTGTAGCCCAGCGCTGCAAGTTTGACTTTTCCAATATATTTTATTTCTGAACACAGTTACAAACATTTTATAACTAACAGGAAAAACTGATCAAATTAATGTAATTTTGACCCAGTATTTGGGCTTATTGAGACACTCAGTTGATGATTAACGTGTGATGTTTTATTTCGTGATTAAACTATAAACAATTGCACTAGACATTATTTATCCAAGACATTACTTGGGTAAAGTAGAAAATCCTTCTTAGCTGATGTTCTCATTCAACCAGGTGATGTCTTGAAGTCAAATCCTGTCATCTGTGAAACGTTTTAAAGAATGGAGACTTTATGTCCACTTCAAATCCATTTCTTAATCTTGATCTTTCTTAATCTAATTTGAAAACTTGAAAAAATATATTAAAAATTTGAAAAGAAAAAGTAAATTTGAAACTTAAAAAAAAATAAAACTGTTACCAATTGAAAAAAGTTTATTTATTTGTACTTTCCTTTTTTTCCTCCCCATTTTTCATTTCTTGCTTTCAGTCCTCAATTTACAGTTTCAATTCAGATTTTTGAATTTTCGCTGCTGAGTTGATCCTAATCCTACTTGGGGGCGGGGCTTTGAGCTCATTGGCTACTGGGACCTGTTTCCCATGTGGTGACAGAGAGGACTCGTCACTACACATTTTCTACACTTTTCTCAGACACACATGAACATTTTTACACTTTTCTCTCATTTTTTACCATTACGTCCTGCTGCTAGCCCTTTTTCCTACCCAGTCCCTGTGGCTCACCTGCCAGGTGTGGCCAATGTCCCCTGATCACCACCAGCTGTCTATTTAAGGCAGAGGAGGCCACACCACACTAAGCCAGGCAGGGAGCAGGCTGGGCTTTAGTTGGTGTGGTGTGGTGTGGTGTGGTGTGGTGTGGTGTGGTGTGGTGTGGTGTGGTGTGGTGCGGTGCGGTGCGGTGCGGTGCGGTGCGGTGCGGTGCGGTGCGGTGCGGTGCGGTGTGGTGTGGTGCGGTGTCCCTTTTTTTGTCCTCAGCAATCTTGGCTTGCTGGGTTTTGTTGTGTTAGTTTGGGGTTGGACCTTTGTAGTTTTGATTTGCGGGCCTTGTTTCATTGGTTTTGATTAGGTAGTTGTGTTAGGCAGCCTTTAACAGTGAGCTGCTGCCTCCGACGGTCATCATGGCTGAGTCAGCATTCTCCATGACTTATTTTTCTTTTGGCCAAGGTTCCAACTCCCTTTTGGTTTGGTCCTTTCTTAGCCAAACACACTAATTATTTGACCTTCATTTCAGGACACAGGTTTTCATGTATTTAATAAACTGTGTCCCTTTTACATTTGGTGTCCAGTTTTTGTTATTGTCACCCCCCCACCCCTAGACTCGAGTTGGGTTTACCCCAGGGGATGTAACATTTACACATTTACTCTCACTGTTCAAACTTTCATAGAGAAATAAGTTTAGTATTAGGATGAAAACAAGGATCTGACCACAATGAAGATTTATTTAACGCCTTCAAGCTGCATGTGCCCAGTCTGCGTGGAAAAACTGGCACGGAGGGGATCGATTAACAAGATCAACAGCAAAGTCGTGCAAAAAAAAAACCACCAAACAACGAGACTGTATAAGGTGCACCGTGATATTAGTGAGGTAAAACTGCACAGCAGTGATACTGCTCTCCCCAAGTTTGATCAGAGTGGAGCGACATAAACAGACAACGTTATCCAGCTGAAAAGAAGTCCCATCAGCTCTTAGGGGATCATGGGAAACATGTCCCGGTAGCCAATGAGCTCAAAGCCCCGCCCCCATCTGAAATTAGGATCAGCTCAGCAGAGAAAACTCAAAAATCTGAATTGAAACTGAAAACAGAGAACTGAAATAAAACAGGGAAAAACAAGACAAGAACAAGTAAACTTTAAAAACAATAAATAGTAATAGTTTTTAAGTTTCAAATTTAGATATTTTTAATTTTAATATTTTTTTCTAAGGTTTCAATATCATTATTTCAAATGTTCAATTTTATTTTTCAAATTTTCCAATAATTCCTTCAAGTTTTCACTATGTATTTTTGAGTTTTAAACCATTTTCAAATTTTTAATTTATTTTTTTTTTTTATTTACAATCCCTGTTATTCCATTTTTCAATCTGTTTTTTTGTGAGGGTCCTGATTTGACCCCATAAAATTGCTTCAAAGTTCAAAAATTTCTGTTGCACAATGATCTGGCAAAATGAGCAAGAAGCGGACATTTTCTAACTAAATAATGCAAAGTAAAAATGAATTGTCTTTTTAAAACAAGATGTTTGAATTAACACAGATTTAAAAAAAAAAACAAAAACGTAATGCCAGCATCAGATGCTGCATATGACCAATTCAAATCAATGCCATAAGAACAGTATTAGGGCAAAAAAAAAAAAAATTCTCATAAAATTACATCTTTTAATCTTGTAAATTTGAGTTTTAATCTCGTAAATGTATTAAAATGGAAGGGAACCTACAGTCCAGCGAATTTACGCCGTGAGCTGAAGCAGACCGACCAAACTGTGACAAGCGTCTTGGATTTCAACAGGTAAACTGAATGTTTAAAACGTTTCAGATGACCGCGACAGACCAGATCTCCTCCAACTCTCTGATGCTTCCATCTGAAGAGGACTAGTTTTCTGAATTTTCAATGATCTTGTGCTAACGTAACAGACTGTTGTCATTCCTTGTTGTTTTGTGTTGAGACAGGACGTTTCATTTGGAGAAGGGGGCGTCTTGAGATCTGTTTGCATTCTCCTTTGGTTTCTCGTTGCTGCGCATGACAGAGACATGACGTAAGGTGGCAAAAGGGCTTCTGGGAAATGAAAGGCAGAATAAAGTGACGTTCCTGATGAACATGGATCTCTGAGCTCTTTGTTTTACATATGACACTCTGCACTACCAACACCACACCAGGAAATAATTTGATTTTGAATCACCAAAAGGTTCAGAATTTCTTTGTTTTTAACACCGATCTGGAAATAAATCTTCACAAGATACTGTGGTGGTAATGGTGGTAGAGGACCCAAACGCAGGAGACAAGACATGGTGGCAGAAACTCAAAGATTTACTTAAAAAAACTCAAAACATGACAAAACCAGGAGAAACCAAACCAGTGATGTGACAGAACAGAACAGATGACCTGACAATGAGAAACTGAAGACCAGACACTTAAATACACTGAGGGTGATTAACTAAATGGAAACAGCTGTGGATGAATTAACCTGAACATGGTGGGACTGACAGGGAAAAAACAAAACATGACAAAACTGAAGCACGGATCATGACAGATACTCCACGTCTTCATCTTCAAGCACAGCTCTGATAAACAGCTTTGGTTCTGTGCTCACTCATTTGCGACTCTTAATCTTATACATTTAGGACTTTAAATCGTGCAGATTTAAGAGTTTTAATCTCTTAAATTTACACGTTTTTTCTCGTAAATTTACAACTTTACATCTTGTAGATTTACAAGTTTTTTCCTGTAAATTTACGACTTTAAATCTCGTAAATTTACTTTATTCTCGTAATTTAGCAGTTAGAACTTTTTTCTTGTAAATTTACGAGATTTAAAGTGGTAGTTAAAAATATATATTTTTTTATAAAGTTGCCCTACTACTCCGTCGTAGTAATCTAAAAGTTAATGTTAAGTTTTATCTTGGTCAATGCTGAGTCACTAAAGTTTTGATGAGGTGAGGTGTCCTGAGGCGACGCCCTGTGATTGTGAGCGTTTGTGTGGATAAATCTCCATGAAATCATTTCCTCTCTTAATCATCAAACTTGATTTGTGTTTCTGTCATTTATTTGTCATTTTACAGTGTAGTGTTGGGATGTTGAAGTTGAGGAAATCCTGTGTATTTCTATTTCTTTATGTGTGAAGCTATTTGTTTTGGTTTTAAAGTTTTAAATTACTCAAGTTGTACTTTGTGTTACTAAAGTATGAAAAGGCCTTTGTAAAAAAAAAAAAAAAAAAAGTTTTCATTTGATTTGGCAGAGTAGACTAAACCCAAACAGGATAAATCCAATTAGTGAGAAATGTCAGCTTTTTAATTTTCTTACTAGTGCATGTTTTAGTGTAAAGCCTCTCTGTGCTTTGAGACTTCACACTCAGATTGGCGCTTTGATGTGTCGAGTCTACGGCCGTGATGTCTCTGCTTTTTGTGTTTTCCACTTCTCATTTAGTGTAGATTGCTACCTTCAAATGTTTTTCCTCAGATAAACAATTCGCTTTCTCATCAGCCCTGATTACCTCAAACCTGTAAGTATCTTTTTACAGCCGAATACGTGCAGAATGATTTTGGTTTCTTTGAA
>NC_050533.1:24744619-24776765 GCF_002922805.2 Oryzias melastigma
TTATGTAATCCCAGCTGATTGTTTTTCACCCTGAATCTGTATAAAGTATTAAAAATCCAAACAATAGTTTTATTTGGACAAAATATCTGTGCTATTTAAAACTCCTTATTTTAAGGGTAAAAAGGCACATGTGCACACAAGTCTTCTTCTTCTTCTTCTTTTCCTTTGGGCTTTTCCCTTCAGGGGTCGCCACAGCGAATCAGTTTCCTCCATCTAAGCCTGTCTTCAGCATCCTCCACTCTAACACCAGCCACCTTCATGTCTTCATTCACTGCATCCATAAACCTCCTCTTTGGTCTTCCTCTAGACCTCTTTCCTGCAGCTCTAGACTCAGCATCCTTCTACCAATATATTCACTGTCTCTCCTCTGAACATGTCCAAACCATCTCAGTCTGGCCTCTCTGACTTTATCTCCAAAACCTCTAACATGTGCTGTCCCTCTGATGTATTCATTCCTGATCCTATCCAACATGTGCACACAAGTGCTCATCACAATTTTAAAAACATAGAAGTCAATATAGTGAAATAGAAATGAGCTTGCCCTCCTTCACTCTTCTCTGCGTGGGACAATGGTTTGCCCCGTAAGCATTATCGACATCTATGTGTGGGAGTAGGGTTGTTCCATTCAATTTCAGACTTGATTGCTATCGGATGCTTAAGAGCCTCGCTCAGTGCGAAGTATTGTTTGTGCCATTCAGCCTGCGGTATACTCTAACAAAAAAAAAAAAAAAAAGAAGGGTGATTAATCGCGATTATTTTTTTAAGATTTGCGATTAATTAGTTAATTTTTAATCAACCCCCCCCAAAAAAACAAACAAAAAAAATATTCAGGGCGATTAAAAGCATTTGAGCTTTTGAGGTTCATGTCAGATCCATGAATATCGATATTGGTGTTGATATTGGTGATATTGACCGTTATCAAATCGATACCCAAATGCTCAGTATTGCCCAGCCCTGCTGTTAAACCCTCCTTTAGCTGTGTGGACTTTTAGCTGTATTTGCCATCCACTCTGAGCTATTTAACCTGCTGCATGAGGAAGCAGCTGTCTGCCAGTTTGTGACACAGCTGGTGTCTCTGGTAGTTTGTCTTAATGTGAAAAAATGACGTAAAAAGGCATTTCAGCAGGAAAAAGATTAGATATTTGTCTCTTTTTTTAAATGAGAACGATGTTCTCCTGCTGCTGACAGACAGCTGCAAAATTCAGAAAAAAGTTTAAAAAAGTTTAAAAAATACGATAAAAAACATTCAATAGTTCTGAAGATCCTAAAGCTAAAGACAAAATTTCTCACATGAATCACATCACCTACTGCCCTACTGCAACAAAAGGATTAGGAGAAAATGAGATCTATTTTAAGGACATTTTCTTGTAAACATGGATCATAAGAAGAGACCAATTGCTCTATAGATACTAAAGCTAAACTTTCTCACGTGACTAATTATTAAGTATTTTTACTTGTTAATAGTTAACAATTTCTCCTCTTTTACTTGATTGTTCAAGCTACTTCACAGAAGTGTTGTGTTTAAGGGTTAAATGCTAAAAGAAGGTGAAAAAAAGGAACCAGCTGGATCTATTCATCACAATTTTTTTTCATTTATCTACATATTTCTGTGTCACTAATACTATAATTCCTAAGATCTCTCATTATTATAGTCTGTTCTAGACAAAAGAATGTGGGTTTTCATATTCTGTTTGCCAATTGGTCTCCAAAGGAATCAGTTCAAAGTTGTCGTTTAGTTCAGTGAAATAACACAAACATCACTTTGTTTTCTGTTCCTGGATGACTCTGTCATTAGAAGGAACGCAGTGGTGCACCTAGCTACCTGGCACAAGTGCGGGTAAGTGGAGACAGATGATTAACTTTCCAGTGGGAGTGAGAAGTGGGTGAGTGTTCAGTGCTCTACGACTGCACTAAAGCTGTAATGAGCATCAGATCGCTTCCTTGTTAACATGGGTGCCTTCTCATGCCCGTCCAATACTTTTTTTGCAGAAAATATCCCAGTATTCAAAAACACAACTGTACGATAATCAACATGAAGATCTAACACTAATATTTGTTACCAGTACAATGCTTTGTATTCAAATTAAAGGTCAAAGATGTTCATCATTCCCACTTGTAGTGTCTAAAAGTCAACAGCTTATTTAAATCTAATATGTAATTTACATGTTCAGTGGCTTGTATCTGGAGAATTCTGTCATTTAACCTCTCAGTGCTTAGACTTGCTAATTTGGACAGAAACTCTTAAAGTGCCACTATATATATTTTTCTATTTTAAAAGCATTCACAGTGGTTATTCATTAAAATTTTGTAGTTTTTAGCCTAACTCAAAATGCTTGTATTCTTTTGCGAGATATAATTTCTGCAGAGCTGCGTTAGTTCATTAGAAACTTGCATCTGAAACCGTTGGTGCAGAAGTTAGCATTGGCTAATTTCCCATACTTTCTCTCCTGACAGCTTATAGCACCTCACAAGACCAAGTTAACATTAAAATACCAAAACAGTGGCAAGCAATATTGGAGCTATCCAGCCGGACAGTTTTAATCCAGTTCAAACCATGGAAATGAAGACATTCACACATTTGTCTGCAAGTTGATTTATCAGAATTGAAGCGGAGTAGGCAGACATTGGCCCGCCTAATATGATAGATCCTGTGTCACAAACCAGAGCTTGTTCAAACCACAAGTTTTTATCTGCTCAGGATCCATTATGATTTGAATTAAGAAACACTCAGAAACACAGTTTGAACTTCATTATTTCATATATGTCCTACATCATGACAAAAATGCTACAAACAAGAAAATATTAAAAACAATCAAAAACACAGTTGTTATTGGAGTGAGTCTTAAAGTCTATCCATACTTAAGGTTTCAGTTGAAATCTGAACCAACTGTTTCCAACTGAAACCAACCGTTTCCAACTGAAACCAACTGTTTCCAACCGTTTCCAACTGAAACCAACTGTTTCCAACTATTTCCAACTGTTTTCAACTGAAACCAACCGTTTCCAACTGAAACCAACCGTTTCCAACTGAAACCAACCGTTTCCAACTGTTTTCAACTGTTTTCAACTGAAACCAACTGTTTCCAACCGTTTCCAACTGAAACCAACTGTTTCCAACTGTTTCCAACTGAAACCAACTGTTTCCAACCGTTTCCAACTGAAACCAAACGTTTCCAACTGAAACCAACTGTTTCCAACTGTTTCCAACCGTTTCCAACTGAAACCAACCGTTTCCAACTGAAACCAACTGTTTCCAACTGTTTCCAACTGTTTTCAACTGAAACCAACCGCTTCCAACTGAAACCAACTGTTTCCAACTGTTTCCAACCGTTTCCAACTGAAACCAACTGTTTCCAACTGTTTTCAACTGAAACCAACCGTTACATTTTGGACCTCTGTGCTCAGTGATGAAACTCAGTGGCGTAGGTACTGTCAGGGCCTTAAAGGGCTTTAGTGAAGGTCTAAAATTATCTGGGGAAAAGTGACACATTCTAGAATTAGGGGTACATGTCATGTCCATGGCCTGCATTTATCAATTCTGTTAAATATGAACCTATGCCAATGAACATTTTTACACTAAGGAAAATGTACATATTTTTTACATTTAATATAAAAGTTAAAAAATGCTATTTGTTCTTTTTGCAAAAAATACTTATACCATACTGGAACCTGGTGGTTTCATGCTGTCCTATTTCTAAAATGGGAGGTTTTACTCTTCCTATCAGTGTTAAAGTAGTTGTTAACATATAACTTAAAAAATCTTTTGATGTAACTGCTAAAATAAAACAAAAGTGTTTAAAAATATATTTTGCTCTAATATATATACATTAATTTCTCAAATTTGTGTGTCCGAGAAACCTGTGTCAACTGTTACCCACTAAACCCATCCCTGTAACTCAGCAATAGTTTGCTCCAAAGTCACATGACCTTCATCTTTTTGATGTCATATCCTTTTCGGAGAGAAATTCAAACTCACTGTGGTAAGGCTTTACTTTCCTTCTTCAATATTTTAACAATTTCAGTATAAAGATACAGAGTAAAATAAATTATTGTCAACTGTGTTACCAGCATTTTCATGTCAACTTCCATCCATCCATCTTCTTAACCGCTCCCTCCCTTTCGGGGTCGCGGGGTGCCGGAGCCTATCCCGGCTACTGATGGGCGAAGGCGGGGTTCACCCTGGACAGGTCGCCAGTCTGTTGCAGGGCCTCAATCACACACACATCCACTCTCACATTCACACCTAGGGGCAATTTAGAGTCACCAATTAACCTATGAAGCATGTTTTTGGACGGTGGGAGGAAGCCGGAGTCCCCGGTGAAAACCCACGCATGCACGGGGAGAACATGCAAACTCCACACAGAAAGGTCCCAGCCGGGAGTCGAACCGGGGCCTTCTCGCTGTGAGGCGAGAGCAGCCCTCATGTCAACTTGTTTTAAATATTAAAATGACAAAAATATAATATAATAATATAAGTTTGTGGCAACAGCTCTGAGGTCTACAGTTAGCACAGAGCCCAAAAATGGCCCAAAATGTCAACTGTGTTACCCATTTGCTGGAACACAGTTGACATTTTTGGAAGTTCTTGGTACCATTTAACGTTTAAAACGATTGACAAGCTGAATGAATTGTGTTTTAGGGTGATGGGTTTGACTGCAGCTGAGAAACGGTGCCGTTACAGGGCTCGGCGTGATGCTGATCCTGAGAGAAGGGCTGCGTACTTACAGAAACACAGACAAAAGTGGAATGATGACAAAAAGCTAGGAAAGGTTGAAGACGGTAAAAGATTTAAATGCGAGGGAGAAGAGAACGAAACAAGCCTATTGGAGAAAGGCCCAATGCCAGAGCAGAATAAGGAAGAAAGCGACACAGAATCAGCTTACTGCACCTCCAGCTCTGAGGTTGATCCACAGCCTCAGATGTCAAGGTATAGATTTGAAAAATAGGTTTAACAATAGATTTTACTATGAAGACTTGATGAAAGGACCAACGTAACAGCTTTCTATTCTCATCATGAATCAAAAACATGATGAAATGACTTCTATTAATTTCTGATTTTTTTTTTTTTTATAGTGAAACTGATTTGTATTTTTTGTGTCATTGCAGACAGATAATTATTGGAAGGAAAATAATCTAGGTTTAAAAAACAAGTGCTAGAAATATGCAGTCTATGTTGTCTAGAATTCATGTTCAATTTTTGCCAAATTTAGGGTTCTGTGAGTTGTTTAATGCTGTTGTTTTTCCATCAGCTCAACTGAATATCTCAGCTCATTCATGAAATATGACAATTTGGTTCCTTAAAAAGTTCCCAGAGTCTCCGGTCCTGTCATTTTTCATCAACCGTGTTAAAGTTTCTGTCAACTGTGTTACATGTGTTTTTTGTGCCATAAATTTCTTAAAGTTGAACAAAATGTAGTAACAGATTGGAAAGATCTCTGGAGAGTGAAGTCTTGTATTAAAAAAGGATCAAACAACTAAAATTAGTTGAATGTAGTTTTATGATGGGAAAAAGCATCAGCCTCCATGACAGACTCCCATAAAATCCTATTTAAAAAGTTCCAAAGTCATATTTTCAGATAAGTTAGACAAATAAATGAAAGATATTTTGTTATTGGACTCAAACACTTTCAACCAAGTTTGTTATCAAATGTGTAGTATTTTTGTCTGTGTTTTGCATGATCCAAGATTTGTCCATAACACAGTTGACAATATAATGAATCAAATATTCATTTTCATAAAAAATATTTTTAAATTCATTTGAGCTGAAGCTTGCCAATTGATTAATTTTGAACATTACGGGTGTATAATATAGAACTATTTAGTTTAATTGTCAAAAAAGAAGATTGATATGTTGAGGTTTTGCTTGACTGTAAATGTTCCCCTAATTGTAGATTGACTCAAGTATCTAAATCACAGAGAAATGTTTAGATCATCAAACTGTTCTATCAGTTGCTCTCACAGCCCTAACCCTTGGCTGTGCTGCTGTCAGACTGTTTTTTCCACATGAAAGCTTCTAACCAACCAGATTTTAGCCCTCACTTGTTGTCTACCTTACGCTCAAACAGTCAATGTTTCCATCCTCACTTTCGGTTTAGATGGCGCTTTTTTTTTATAAAAAAAAAGAAAAAACCTGCTGATTAAACCATAGCCATTTAGGGATTAAACACAACCAATCAGAATTTGAGTGAGAGTATCTGTAGCTTCATGAGATACAGAGAGAAGCTGAATGGTTTCTACTCCACTGCTGACTCTGGGCGCATGTGGAGGTGCCTGCAGCACATCACAGACTACAGGAACGGCTCCAGTATCATTTGGGCTACAGACAGCCTGCTGGACGACCTCAATACGTTCTACGCACGCTTTGAGACCTCCACCCCCCATGCAGAGAGGAGGCCCAACGACATAAGGGCCACCACTCCCTCCTCACCCCCACCAGTCGTCTCATCAGCCCAGGTAAATAAAGCCCTGAGGAGGATCAACCTCTGCAAGGCGGCAGGACCAGACAACATTCCTGGTCGAGCCCTCAGAACATGCGCCAACGAGCTGACAGACGTTCTCACCTCCATATTCACCGTCTCCCTCAGCCAGAGAACTGTCCCCTCCTGCTTCAAAACCACCACCATTGTCCCCCTCCCTAAGAAGAGGCCCCCCACCTGCCTGAATGACTACAGGCCAGTAGCTCTCACTCCAATCATTATGAAGTGTTTTGAGAGAGTGGTGCTGACCCACATTCAGAGCAGCATCCCGGACACACTAGACCCCCTGCAGTACGCCTACCGGCCCAACAGGTCCACCTCAGACGCCATCGCTGCAGCACTGCACATCTCCCTCTCACATCTGGAGAATAAAGACTCCTACATCAGGATTCTCTTCATTGACTACAGTTCTGCATTCAACACGGTGGTCCCCCACAAGCTCACGCATAAACTACTCTGTCTTGGACTGCACCCCACCATCTGTGACTGGCTCCTGGACTTTCTGACTGGCAGGCCTCAGTCTGTCAGAATAGGGAACAGGACCTCAGCCACCATTACTACTAACGTTGGCACTCCACAGGGGTGTCTCCTCAGTCCCATCCTCTACACCCTGTTCACCCACGACTGTGCAGCCTCTCATCAGGACAACACCATCCTGAAGTTTGCGGACGACACCGCGGTGATAGGACGCATCACTGGCGGGGACGAGGCAGCCTACAGGAGAGAGGTGGCCTCTCTGGTGACTTGGTGTGAGGACAACAACCTCACCCTCAACAAGGACAAGACCAAGGAAATGATAGTGGACATGAGGAGAGAGAGGAGCCCTCATCAGCTGCTGTTTATCCGGGGTCTGGAAGTGGAGAGGGTGAGCAGCTTCAGATATCTTGGGGTCCACCTCAGCCAGGACCTCACCTGGACACTAAACACCACGCAGCTGGTGAAGAAGGCTCATCAGCGGCTGTACTTCCTGAGGAGGCTGAGGAAGTTCGAAATGTCGTCAAAGATCCTCAGCAACTTCTACATCTGTGTTGTTGAGTCCATCCTAACCAGCTGCATAACAGTGTGGTACGGTAGCTCTACCGTCACTGCAGAAAGTGGTGAAGGCTGCGTCCAAGATCACCAGGACTCCTCTGCCCTCACTGCAGAGCATCTACAAGCGCAGGATCCTGAGGAAAGTTGCTTCCATCATCAGAGACCCCACCCACCCCCAACGAGGTCTGTTCACTCTGCTTCCCTCGGGCTGGAGGTACAGAAGTGTGAAATGCAGGACCAGCAGACTCAGGAACTCTTTCTTTCTCTCAGCCATCAGACTCCTTAACAGCTGACAGGAGTCTGCAACAGCAGACTGCACCTTTGCACATCTGGATTATTGATCATATAGCATTATTGGACTATTTATCATTATTAATGCACCTTGATAACAACTGTACACGAACCCCAATATCCAGTTCTGTCAGTCTCCTTTGCACATTAATATCCCCCGAAATTTGCACAACAGCTGATTTGTAAATATTTTTAGTCACTTACGTATGCATAGTTTATTGTTTATTTCTTATATATAGTTTTTTTTGTAACTGTTCTCTTTAGTCATCCTGTAAATATCCGTTTCTTTATATTTTTATCTTTTTACTTTTATCTATCTCTTTATGGCATTCAGAGTGAGCTGCAAAGTAAGAATTTCATTGTACAGGGAAACCTGTTTCTTTACTGTGCACATGACAATAAACCCTTTGAATCTTGAATGAAGGCGGAAGATGATGTATTCGCCTCTGATTGGATGGTCAAAGCTCGCTACCAAAAGCTAACTTCTTCTGTTCTTTAGGCTGTAGGCAGTAGCTGCACTTGATTTTTGTTTGAATTATTCCCTGTTTTGCAATTAACAATAGAAAAAGGAAAGAAAAGTAGATTTAGTTGCTGATTTAATGCATAAGCCATTATTAAGATGCACTTTTCTGGAAAAATTGGACATTGTCAAAAATGGCCGTTATATAACAGGATGGTGTTAGAAACATAAAATAGTTAATATTAATGAGGAGAGTTTTGGCAGAGGAAGACTGAAGGCTGAGCTCTGAAATGAATGAACTGCCACTGATGAAACTCCATCACTTGACTGGGACAAAACAGGTTAGTCAGAAAAGCTAGCAAGTAGCTGAAAAACTAGCTAAACTCCAAAACAGTCTAAAAAATGAAAAAAAAAGCCTTAATTAACCAAAACAGCCTAAAAAAAAAACTTAGGTTAGTCAAAACAGATAGCATGTAGCTGAAATTGTAGCTAATCTCCAAAATAGCCTAAAATATCCTAGTAAATGCCTAAGTAGTCTAAAAAGCTAGCAGAATGACAGTTTTTAAACTTTTTATAATATCTATGAATAATAAAAAGACAGGAATATTATTCCTGAATAAATCAACTTAAACAACTTTCAATATTTGACTTTCCATAAAAATATATTTTGGCAAAAAGTTAGAAATAAGTACAAGATAACATTGTGCCATTAATAAGAATAAAATAAATTGATCTGGAGGGCCGATAAAATTACCCGGAGGGCCGATCCGGATCCCAGGCCTCAACCTTGACCCATGTGATTTAAGGTAATTAGTCCTCATGGTTTTCAGTCTCTAATTGTTCCGTCTCTTTGTTTTCCTTCATGGCGTTTAGGTTTGGGTTATGTCTTGGCTCTATTCCCTTCATCAACTGTTTTTTTTGTTTTTCTTTGAGGTTCGTTTCTTTAGTCTCTGCCAAGATTCCCGCCTCCCGCACCTTGGTCCTCAACTACTGCTCATGTCAATGAGGCATTCATGCTCTGACTATGGACTATTTATACTTACCAGGTTTTTAACATTCATATCAGTCTTTTGTGCCTGTATTCTTTTCCTGTCGTTAGAGGTCACTTGAGCTTTATGAGTGATGTGTCATTTCAACTCAGTCAACAAGCAAATCTCATTTTAAACCCTTTATCATTTCTTGCTGTGTAAAAAGTTTCCTCTCTAGTTTCTCAACTAGTGCATGACCTATACCTTCCTTAAAGGCAAATTCAATGGGGAAATCTTTTCATTTGTGTCATGAAAATAACAAGGCTTTCTGTTTTTGCATCTTGCTAATGAATGGTATAATTAGGTCTCTCAGGCTACTGTTGACTGAACGTCAGCATTAAGCATTTTTTATCCCGACTTCCTCTCCCCTGACGGCTTCATCGATTTATCCATTTCCATGTATCCGTGCTGCGCATCTGAAATATGACGCAGAAAAAAAAAATGACAGCAGCCAAAGAGTGGCCAAGGTTGAATGAGTCTTTATGATTTCTATACGTCACACCTCTTGTTGAAACATACCTGCCTCCTACAAAGCTTAAGTTTAATTGATGTTCCATGGTTTTATTAAAAAACACCCAGATGTGCCACCATTTCATTTGGCAGCTTTTAACCATCTTTTTTTTTCCTGCCAGTTTATCATCACAGCTTAAACTTCACAGGTATGGCTTAGACGATTTAGATTTATCTTTGGTCCCCATTGCTGTCAGAAAGCTTGTAAAAAGTTTGTATTTTGATAACTGGTAGGTGCAACGCCATCCCACTTGAGGGTAAAGAAACAACATTAATAAAATTCCACATCAATTATCTGAGAGGTAAATGATGTAGACACAGCCATCATTAAAAATGGCCCCACAAAGGGATTTTTTTTTTACAGGAGAGCACTGTTTATCATAATAGCAGTTCGAATAGAATTAGTTACCGGTATTTTTAAAAAGTTCTGCAATTTGACATGAAAACAAGCATATTGTGTCTTCCTAATGTCATCGAGCTATTAGCTTTTTAACTTCACTGACCTCTTTATTACACTGAATGTGTCTCAGTGTTTGGAAAAATAAAAAACAAATCATTAACAGGAACTAACAAAACCAAAAGCCCTCAAATTATGTGATGGAGTAATGCATCCACTATTAATAGTAATAATAATAATAATAATATTAATAATAATTATAATAAAAATGATGATGTATTACTTGGACCGATTGCATAATTGGGCTAATTAGGCATAATTATAAATGTTTTGCATAAAAAAAATAAAGTCCAACAGTTTTAAGTGTGAACCAGTGCTTCCAACTTCTTCTTTTTAAAAAGTGGAACAATATATCCGCATTCCATAACAAAAATATCATGTCAAATTTAACCACTTTTTATTTCAATTATTAGACTGATATGCATGTTTGTGTCATTATAAGCTATAAATGCTATTTTGCTGGTATTAGATTACTTTGTTGACATACATTTACAAAACTATTTAATTCCAAAGACTTTGCTGGCCTGGTCTTACAGGAAAAACATTTCTCAGTCTGTCATCACCCATGGTCTTCAATATGTCTTAACCAACTCAAGCTGCATTCACAGGAAGTCGTTCTTCAAAGCACAACAAGGCCTATTTTCCCCAACCCGAGTTCCCGTACCTAAACCTTTTTGAAGGTTAATAACATTAGATATCTCAGCACATGGTACTTTAGGGCCCAATCCGAATTCTTCCCTTCTCCCTTCCCCTCCATTTGAAGGGGCAGTTTAAGTGCAAGTTGTGTTCGAGAAATGTATTTTTTATATTTCCCCAAAGCCCTCCCCTGCTAGAGTGAACACCGTCGTGCTGAGAAGCGCTTTTCTTCATGTCGGTGCGTTCTGAAGCACAGACGTTTACATCTAAATGTAAGTAATGGCTTTTTGTTGTAGCGTGACCTTTTTAAAGGTATAAAACCACTGTTGTTATATTCAAGTGCTGGAAGCTCTGCGCTAACGCTAGCGGACCGGCTATTATTGATGACGTCATCGACAAAAGTGACGTCAGAAATATGAAACACTATTTTTTTCATGGCTCTCCGTTTGGAGGGATAAATGAAGGGGAAGGGAGGAATTTGGATTGGGCCTTAATCAGGATTTTAGATTCACTTCATTTCATGGATCCCATGTTTATGGTGCTTCTATAAATAACAATTATTTAAAACACAGGATTTGATTCTGAACATTTTGTTACTGTCTGGTTTTGAGAACTGTCTCACTTATTGCCAAGCACAGCGTAGAAAAGTCTAGTATTAAAAAGATTGTTGGACTCCTGAGAATGACCAAATGAAGACACAGGGGAACGTGTATGCATCACTCCATTTGTTTTGTCTTTCTTTTAGAATCAGATGTGCGTCTCACTCGATTTACTAGTCAAGCCACTAAGGGAGGAAGTCTCACCCCATTAACAGCACTCATACTTGTATCCTGTGCAAAGATTAATAAAAAAAAGAAAGGAACAAATTGTCAAGCTTTTGAACATTTGACACAATGGCACAAAAATGCTTCCTAACTGACAAATTGAGCTAAGAAGCTTTGAACATGATTGTTACCACCTGATCAGCTGATTTAAGTCTGTATGGACCTTTTAAAAAGCAGGATGTTAAGTCAAAACAGTTTAGTTATAGACTGATTTTAATAGACGAGAAGTCAAAGCTGTCTTCTACCTACAACAATCAAACACCTCAAGTGAATAGCAAACAGTGAACGAGATCCAGCAGTTCTAAATAGTTTTTGGTCCATTTGAAAATGACATTTTTTAATTTGGTTAAATCAATAAAAAAAAGTGGGTCCCAACTGTCTACCTTCTCTTGTTTTAATGATTTTTGGTCACTTCCAAGGCCTCATCACAGAACTGTAACTGCTCTGTGAAAAGACAAAAGACACCAGTCCAAACACGGACATTAACAACATATTTATTGTGTATTTTGGATCTGTGTGCTGCTTTGATACAGTTGAGCATGTGATCCTACAACAAAGACTAGAGGATTGGGAAACTATCTCAAGTACTGCCAATAAACAGAGTTCTCTATCTTTAAGACAAGAATGAAATCGGTAACTGCGTTTCAGACTCAACGACCTTGACCTGTGGAGTTCCCCAGGGGTCCATTCCGGGACATCTTATGTTCAGTTTCCACATTCTTCCTTAAGGCTTTTCTATGTGCAGCAATGATGTATCAAAATTATGCAGGGGACACCCAGATCAACCTTTTACTCACAGCTGGTGAATATAGACCAGTGGACTCACTATCACTCCATCCAATACAAAACTCAGGAATTGGAGAACAACTTTACTCTGCTAAGCACAGAAAACATGGAAATAATTATCTGCACAGAAAAACAAACAAAAAAAGTATTGAGAGTCACCTTGAGTGTCTTTCTCCAATACCAAAAAGGTTGGTGAAAAATCTACTGATAATCACGAATTAAGACTGAAAACTCAAATAACCCAAGAGAATAGAAAACAGGAAATCCAACTGATATCAGAAAAGAATTGTGTGTATCCCAAAATGAGAGTTAAACACATTAACTTACTTTCATCTTGAATCCATAAAAAACAGAACTATCTGCAGAAAGAAGAAACAAACTGAAGTACAAAGAAAAGTATTGTGATTCACAAGGAAAAAAAAAGTCAAAATTCAAAAGAAACAAAAACAACCTCATCAAACTTTAGGTCCTCAAATAACTTAATTATAGAAATGTTATTCTCTTGGTGGTTTAGTGTCCCATTAGGACTGGATGAATGTAGGATCAAGTCCATGACCACATCCTGGAAAAGACTTCAAAATGGGAACCAACACATTTTTTTGACTGGTTATCAATAATAATTTACAGAAACCATTCGGTTCAATTCACCAGAGCCTGGATTGATTCAATTCAATTTTTTTTTTCAATTCTTTCGACCCTCTCAATTCAGTTTGATTGAATTCAATTTTGAGTTCACACATTTAGACACCTATATGTTTTGAATATATTGATATTAATCTGATCCAGTTCACATACTGTAAATGTATCAGTGAAATAATGAGATTGTTAATATCATCCAGTGTTACATGGATTCTCTAAAGGAGAAGTTCTAACTAAAATGTTCAGATCATTAACATTGGAAACATTGTTCTGCTTCTCCTGGAGGACGTTTCTGTTTGGACACTAGGGGGCGATCGCGCTATAGCGTTACACCTTATCCCTGAAGAAGAAGAAAGAATGAGCAAAAAATGTTGTTTTAGACCAAAAATTGTTATTTTAAAAAATATTTTCTTAGAAGGAAAATTCCTGCCTATGAGTTTATAAAGATGCTCATTTAGCCAGCAAAGTATGTTTAGGTTAACCAAGTGTTAGCATTAGCTGTGAAATTCCATTAAACACTAGCAGCAAGCTAGCGGACTTTAGCTTTATGTGCTAAATCGACTCACATCCATTAATTGATTTTATCACCCCTCCCTAGTTAAATCACCAAATGGGAACCACGTGCAGCCACAACCGCAGTTCACTGCTGCCTCATGGGATGAAGCAGATTTGGACAACATTTTTAACACTCGGGTATGTTGACAGCTGGACTTTATTCTTGTTCTTCACATTTGTGGCCTGTAATGGACTGGCAGCCTCTTTATGGATTTGCTCTTGACAGCAAGAGAAACCTCCCATGGTTCCTTGTAATGGCACCTGACTAAATGACACTCCATTTCTTTCATCTGGTAATACAACCTGGGATTTATGTAAATATATGCTGGAACAGAAGGCTAAAAGTGAAAACCCACAATGTTATCTTCCTGTTTTTTAGCTTAAAGATGTCACCAATTTTAAGCCATTAGTTTTTGAAATAAAGTATTATTTTAAAGTAAATCTTACCAGGGATTTGTTTTCGAAAGACTTTATAACTTACTCAGCTTTTCAAAAACATATAAAATCCTTGAAGTATGTAAAGATCCACGCATTCACCAATATAGATACCAGCGCCAGTATTGGCTATTGGCCTATCGGTATCTCCCTTTTTTTTTTTATCCAAGGCTGATATTAAACTTGTTATCTTAGGCAGCTCTGCCTCTGTCTTCAGTATTCTCCTGCCCACTGCACTATTTTTATTTATTTATTTATTAGAGACTACGTAGATTAATGAACATCTATTCAGAGTCATAGATGTAAATGTTCCAGATTAGAGCAACCATGCTAATTTACATCTGTAGTCCCTTGGCAGGTACACAGAGAAACCAGGAAAGGACAGGACAGTAAATCTCCCACACAGTCACATCCTTAGAAAGCACAGGACAAGACAGTGAAGTACATAACAAGACAATATGATAGTAAAAGATAAAGATCAGTATATCAAATCACAATCGAAGCATGTGACAGGACAGCGGAATAATGAATAGTTAAAATTAGCATAAAATCACAAGAAAGACTTCACTTTAACGATGCTTCTATAATGTTTATCATCCTCTCTACTCTAACTTGTGTTGGTGCAGTGGTCAAAGCTTTCACCTGCTGGTGAGACGTTATCTGGTTCAAGACTAGCTTGGGTCAAGTTATTTTGAACAATGATCATAAGTGGTAAATAATTAAGTTTTGAGAAATAAAATGAAATAAATAAATACTTGGTGCAACATATTCCAGACAGTTATTATGTTTCTGTTCCAGACAGTGGTGTGGGTGGCGGTGGGGGTGGGGGGGTATTTGAATCGCCAACTTTATTGTGATTAATTAAAATATTTTTTTTTCTTTTTATGTTTTGTCTTGTGGGTTGCAGTGTTTTTGTAATGTTTCACCTTTATTTGTTTAAAAGGAAAACTATTTTTTAAAATACATAGTTGTTAGCAGGATTGTAATTTTTGTATTTATATTTTACATTTTATGTGCAATGAATAAATAAATGTGTATTTATACAAAACATAGAAAAATTCATTTTGTGTATGGTTTGATTTTATTTTTAGTAATAAATGAATTGAAATAACAACATTGAGACGGTTTTCTAAGGAAAGACTGACTGCCATTATTAAAAGAGCAGAGACCCTGCATTGCTATGGTTACATTTCTTTATAAACATGCTCAAATTTTAAGTCATTTTGGTAGAACATTTCATTTACTGACATTTGCAATGAGAGATTATTTTACAAACCCAACATTTTTTCATAAAAATACATGTTTAGATGCATTCAGCACAGATAGGCCTACATAGCAGTTGCACAATGGTTCTATTTCATTTATGAAATGTGGCACTTTTTAAGCTTATCTTCCAAACAAACAGTATTTGCTTAGCATATTTCATACATGAAATGTTAATATGTGACACAACCTCATTTTGATTGTTTATGAAGGAAACAGATTTTGGAAATCACGAGTTTTATTATTAACACACATAATGACTCTTTGATGCTGTCATGACACGCTGGTCTTTGTTTCTTCCATAGTGATGCAATTTTGTAATCCGGCCAGTAGATGTCACTAGTTTTAAGTGTGTCAAATGCTTCACTACCCTGAACCATTTCAATACAATTTGATTCATTTCGGTTCAGTGGTTCAGAAAGCTTTGGTTTCTCCATCTCTAGGTTGATAAAATCCATTAATTGAGTTGAATTAATATAAGCTTATTAGATCAATAACCGATTCATAAAAATATTGATTCATTTAAAACATAAGGCTAAAGTCCCCTAGCTTGATGCTAACGTTTGATGTAATTTCCCATAGGACGGCTGATGCTAACACTTGGTCGACCTAAACATACACTACTGAAAAAATTAAAATCTTTAGAGATTCACAGGTGCAAATTTGCCTTTTAAGGAAATATTTTTTAAAGTAACCATTTGTGGTGTGAAGCACCGTTATTCTCATACTTTCTTCTTTTTCTGGCTTAAGTTGTAATGCTATAGTGCCATCGCCACCTAGTGGCTGAACTAAAACGTCCTCCAGGAGAAGCAGAACAATGTTTCCAATGTTAATGATCTGAACATTTTAGTTAGAACTTCTCCTTTAGAGAATCCATGTAACACTGGATGATATTAACAATCTCAGTATTTCACTGATACATTTACAGTATGAGAACTGGATCAGATTAATATTAATATATTTAAAACATATAATAGATTATTAATGTATTTCTAAACAACTGCGTCTAAATGTGTAAACTGTGTGAACTCAAAATTGAAATGAGTGGATCAAAAGAATCGAAAAAATCAGAATTGAAACGTTTCTGGAAATGATTATTGATACCCAGCCCTGCATATGACAGCATTTTGCCCATTTTATGTCTCTTTTTTCTAAATGAATATTGCAAATCATTACCGTCCAAAATATCGTCTATCAGCCACCCAGACTTAAAAAAATATCTGTATCATATAAGCCTTGAAAAAACCCACATGGGTCGATCCCTAGAGCAGAAGTTTAAGGCTGTCACACCTAGCAGAAAAAAAAGTGACATAAAACGTACTTTAGAATTGAGGGGGTGAATAAATATCAATGTATTTTTATGTGGATTTCTCACCCTTCTAAGGTATTTGTTTTTATTTATGTGCAGTAATGTGTTATTTGTGTGTTATAAATTCATAATCTGGTTGTGTGCTGGTAAAAGCCTCTGTGTTGCTTTTTTAGGACCTTACCAGTCATTAATAAGAAATTGCAGTGCAGTGGCTTTGCCCCTGCAGATGTACAGGAATACAAGTAAACCTGGTGAAAGTCGATGGAATAAAGTCAGTATTACAAGAAAATAAAATCTACACCTGATAGATTCTCGATCTCATCCAAAATATGTTACATATCCAGAGAAGTTTACAACAGCTTGAGAGTAAAATAGAAAATCAAAGCTTTTGCATCACAATAATCCCAGAAAAAGGGAACTTAAAATGAGAAGTTATCAATCGATTTTTCTGCCAGAATTATGATACATACACACCAAAGCATGTTGACTGGGATCTGCGTTCTCCTTCTACTTGCTTCTGTCTTTACATGTATGGACTGGAAAGTCTAAATGTTGTTCAGACCACATAAAAGGCAAGCCAACATTTCCAGTCGAGCCTCCATTGTTTATGTTTTCCACAGTATTCTCAGCTAAAATTCTCAAACTAGAAATGTTATGCTCTGACATCAAATGAAACACGCTGAGCGCCGTTCTGCTCAGATCTCATATCGCTGCTCACAAACAATGCTGCCACAGCTTTTAAAGGCTACCACACAGGGGAACGGTTTTATCGCAGCGCCGTTTGATAACGTTGCCCACATCAGGGACAGAAAAATGAAATGGGACGATATCAGTGTGACAGCAAGGAAAGTAATGTCAGTCCGAGCCATAATTCTTCCCCAGGGTGGGATGTGTAAAGTGTAATGAACTGAGCTGAACTGGAATGGACTCCCCTGTAAAGCTGGGCTGAAGTTGGAGTTCAGCATCATCCTCAGAAAAGGGAAAGGGATGGGTCAGTCTGGCCGGAAATCCCTTTTAATAGTTCAAGGCCAAGTCCCTCATTCTGTCATGTATTACCTCCACTTCAACCAATAAAGGGTCATCTGAAGGTCGCTGGGAGGGGGGTCACACCCAGAACAGGTAACCAGTACATAACAGGCTAATATTGAACTGCATGATGGGAAATGAGTACTTAAAAAAAGCCCCATTACGGCTTTTTGCAGTCGTGGAGGTGGAACATCTGGACACATCCTGGAGTTGATATATTGTTGGAAACTTTTGGGGGGAAATGGATTGTTTCTTTTTCAGGACATTTCTTTTTTTTTATTTTACAATTTCAGATAGAGATTTTTTTTTTTTTCTGTTTCCCCAGCAGCCGAGGAACTGGAACAGCCCTTTATTGCTTTAGGAGTTCAATTTTGTGAAAACATTTTATCTTTAAGGGAGATTTTCTTTGTGCTCCATACCAGGCAACCTGAGGCCCCAAAGCCACACCTTTTGTCCCTCCATTGTGGCTCTTCGGCTTTGAAGAAGAGATCCAAAACTATTTCCTAAAAATGCGTTTGTAGTTTTGGACAATTTGTTTTAGCATATGGGGATTTGTAAATCATGATATAAACCAGATAACTATATTTGTCAAATCTGAACGTTGTGCAGCTCAAAAAAGAAATGTGTAATCATCAGCAGGTTGTTAAGATTTAAATATTTATTTCCTGTTATACTTTCAACATTGCAGATGCACTGAAAACCATGTAAATATTTTTTTTAAATAGCTATATATATATATATATATATATATATATATATATATGTGTGTATAAACTAAGCTGCAAGGTCGTGCAAAAGCTTTCACATTTCAAAAGGGAACATAAATAAAATAGACCACTTTGTTCAGTTCCATTAAAAAAACAATCATTAATTCTATAAATAAATTCTGTTTTCAGGTTTTAAGTGGAAAAAATAAAATATAGCAGTATTTTTGCACAGACATACCTTAGTATTTTTGCTTTTGAACTTAATTCAAATTTTTTAAAGAAATTTAAATTGCTTAGAACTTATTTATAAATGATATGAACATGTCTCTGTTGTCATCAAACTGTAAACTCAAATTCAAACATTCTGAGAAAAATTAGAGATTTACCAGAGATTTTCTAATTCTGTCTAGAAGTGATTAAGTTTGTATTAAATCGTTACAAAAAACAGCCTGAAAACAAAGATTTGGACTATTGTTGTTATAAATGTCATAGCTGCAGTGTTCTCACGAGGGAAGGAGGAGCGGGTTTATCACATCTGACACGGGTTGCAGTTTTTCGTACAACACCCACTGCTGATGGATTCAATTCTGTCATTATATTTAAAATGGTTTCAATAAATGATGAATGTCCTACGAAGTGATTTTGTTGTATTTATCCATCACGTCTTAAAAGTCTGGTCAGTTAGACTGTAAACTTGTCCATGTTTACATCAGGCGAAACACGGAGCAGCTCGTTAGCATTAGCATAATGCTAATGCTGCATTGCAGTGACCAAATCAGCACTTTCTGTTGCTGCTATAAGTGCAGCAGGTTTGTCTTCCAGCTCTGACTACCTCCTGTTAAAAATCATCAGATGTTCTGCTGCCTCATCAGCTGAAACTACACATTACACGGAAAAGATTAGCGGAAGTGACCATTTGTGTGTTTGTAGATGAGCAATTCTAAGAAACAGAAACCAGTTTCAAATAAGTTCATCTTCTTTTTTTTTTTTTTCATTTAATCAAAGGCAGCAGAGTTTATTCAGATCCACTCACAAAAATTAAGAGACAATTAAGTTTGGAGGAGAAAATACAGTAGTGTGTTCATTGACACCAGAGATCAAAGGGCCCATATCATGTTTCAGATTTGGTATTTTCTCTTCAAATAAAGCTGCAAACATTTGGAAGTCTATAAAGGATGAGCAGCATCATATTCATGGCACAAATAGATGTTCAGAGCTTTGTTGATTTTACTTTAACCAATTTAAAGTACGCTTTCAGGTCTGTGAGCATCTGGTTTGGGGGTCAAATTTACACATATTTTTAAAGAAGGGCCGTTGAATCAGAACTTTAATGAAGCAGAAGAGAAATAATTATTCTGGGGGTGTTTGAATCCAGAAAAGGAAAAGAGATGAATAAATAGAGAATTTGTCCATGTCACACCTTTTAATCTTCATCTAGTCTCTCATTTAAAATGTAATGAGTATGTAATAATATGTTCAATGTATACAATATTTTTTCTGTCTTACCAATACCTACGTTGGCCTTGAAGGGCTTTTTTAATTGTCGTTGTAATCTTTAAAATGTTTTTTTTGGGGTAATGTTTTGATGTGATATTCACTTCAGGGCCACCGTAAGTAATAGCAGTTCCTACAGGAAAAAGGTCAGATCAGAAACAGGGACTCTGACAAATGGATGACCTGGTTTTGGTCTCTCTCCTCACAGAATACTGTGCAGCCTAAAGAGGGACGCAGGTGCAAACTGGACTGCTGACCTGTGGATCCCAGGCCTAAAACACAACCCTCTGTGGAAGCTCAGAGTGCACACAATCAGTTCAGGAACCATCCTTATCTACCGTTATGAGCAAAAGACATGGGGTGAAAAGAAAAGCACGCAACAGGGTAAAGACTCCACAACTACCAATGCTTGAAACATGTTTGTAAAAAAACTCAGAAAAGAGAGTTATTCGTTTTTTTAGTGGTGTTAAAATAAGCGTGTTTGCATCACGTGACTGTCGGGTACAGTGGCCGTTTTGGTTCAGTTGTTCCGCTGTCGGTTCATTTCATATTCAGACTGAGAAATCTCAGAGCGAGCAGAAGTTCAGTCCGATTGAAAACAAACCGAGAGCGGTTCCTGGTACAGATGTGGTGCCGAGGTAGTTATCCCAGCCAGGATACACAAGCACTGGCAGGGATAACTACCTCAACTCCACAGCTCCGCGGAGAAAGTGGGTGTGTGTCTGTTGTAGCCTGGGGGCGGAGCTTGCTGCACAGATTCTTCCTGGAGGGGGTGGTTGGCATCGTGCTGACGTTAGCATGTTTCCACCCGCTCGTTTTCGTGGGTATGGGAGGGGCTGCTCTTGTGCAGGTTTTTAGAGGATTACTTTTCAATGCATGAACAGATCAAAATACCGTTTTGGGGTTCTTTATAGAGAGGAATGAAAATTATAATACACTTAAAACCTCAAAAAGTAGAATTTTCATGTTAGGGTCCCTTTAAACAACACATAAGGCTAAGTAAGGGTGAGGTAGGTGAGACACAGGCGTGTGGTACAGACCTTTATTTGTGCTCCTCCCCCAAATACCATTGCATGCCCATAGGTGCTGCTCACATGATAAAGGTAGGGTCCTTGAGTGTCCCGAACAAGTTTGCCCATCTTTTGCTCGCAGACAGTGTGTTTCTAGCTATAAGAGCAGTTGTGACTGATGTTTTATGATTGACTGTGTGTAATGTGGGTTAAGTACACCATGCTACAGCATCTATACATGTTTTCAACAGTTGCTCTGCACTAACCGTTTCGGGGGCCTAACGGGGGCCTAAAAAGGATACGTTTCTGTCCAGCTTTATGGGTCAGTTTTTTAATGGAAATGCTCAAACTGCTCCTCAGTGGAAACGAGGCAGAAGGGACTTGTGGGACACACCCGTGCTTCCTCAAGACGATGCCTCTACCACTCTGTTGTACAAACCTCCACAGGCCTGGATAACCAAAGAACTCACAGCACCCGTACAGGTCACACCTAATAAGAGAACATGTGACAGCACCTTTACCTGAAGAAACTCTGAGTTTGTTACAGGCTCCTCCCACCTGGAAGTCTGCAGAACAAGACAGAATCATTGTTTAATTTCTGCTTTTGTGGAATTCATCTGAAAGGAATGATCAGAGACAATGAATAATTTAGACAATGTAATTTAGAGATTTCTTTAACCAAAGAGTATTTTTTTAATATGACTTTTCTTTCACTAGGATATGATGTTGATGTCGAAGAACAAAAATCATACAGACTGACATCAGAAAAAATCAGTCTGGAGTCGCTGCTCTCTGTTTCACTTCTGATAAACTGTCATATTTCCATTTTTCTCATCAGCTGATCCATTATTCAAACATGATTCTCGTATTAACGTCAGACACTCCACATCGTGGGATGGCTTTCCCCAGAACACATTCTGAGTGTTGATCTAGTCATTTAAGGATTATTTAGATGGCATTTCCTTTTTTTCTGAATTTTTACATGTTTGTTTTATTAATTGCGTACATTTAAAACTTCAGCTTTGTAAACTACATTGAGCACATCAATTATTTTTGGATTTATCATATTTTATTTTTAAGTTTTCTCTGTCACTTTCCGCTTAAATGCGCACACATCTTCATCTTTTAATGAGGAAAACATAATAATTCTGAAGCTTTGTTCCTAAATTTGCAGGTAAACAGAACAGTATGAAGAAGAGCAGACAGTCGTATCAGATTTTTTAATTAGTGTTTGATTCAGTCAGTCAGATCATCAGCTCACGTGTCGCCATAACAAGCTAAAAGCTGACTGTCAGGAGAAAAGATTAGACTTTTGGGATTCCAATTATCCTCTGTAAAATAAATTCTACTAATGGAAAATAATAATGTTCTTATTCAGAATGAAATAGAAGAGATTAATAACTTATTCATGCCTCTGTTATAGCACTTTATTTCATAAATAAAAATATATTCATAATAATCAGCATACAAAGAGCTACAGTTTCCTTCTTAAGTTTTACATTATAAAAATTTCAATAATAAATAAATACTCTTCCTCCTTTTTTAATATTTAAACATGTTCTTGTCTTCTAATAACTAAAAAAAAAAAAAAAAAAAAAAAAAAAATTTTTTGCATTTTAATCATCCAGGATGGTCCCAGAGCACAAAATCTAAAAAAAGGACGTCTGGACTTGGAGAACTTAATTTTCTCAGATAAGTCTTTTGCTGCAGCTGCACCTTTCATTGTCTGGACCGTATGTAACGTGTATGCACTTAGAATCTTTTTATATTAATCTTATTTGTTCATTAGAGCAGCAACATTTGCCTGCAGGTCCATTTTGCTTCTGCAATACCTGTTTTGGATAAATGTTCATATTCAGTGTAAACCTATAGAGGGATTATGTTTTTTTGTGTGAGACCATAGTAATTCTGAACTGTGAATTGATGATTTTCTCCATCGTCAACATGTGTGATCATCTCAGACTTATCCTGGTCAGAGCAGGTTGTTCTTACTCTCATCAGCCTTTCTGAAACACTCCACTTCCCAGCTCAGGATCATCATAATCAGAGATTCTCAGGAAGCTCAGGCCAAGTTAAGCCTCCTTCTTGAAACAGGTCCCATGTCTGAAATAAGAATTAAAACCATCTTAAAGTCAACCCCAAGGCTACAATAATCGCGGCGGGGGGTTCACTGCCCAGCAATCAGGGAGCAGCCGACCGTTTTCGCAGCTGGCGGCTCTCTGTTTGCCGGGGAGCAAACCCCCCGGCCAGCCAGCATAGCAACCTCTGCTGCCTAGAGACCGGCATCCTGGGCGGAAGCCCGTGCCAGCTCAGCCAGACTCTGGGTGGCTACCATTGACTGTATAAGACAACAGCAAGCCCCCCTACTTCCGTGTTCCATATAGGAAGTACCACTGGGTTGCAAAAAGGCCAAAGTCCCATTGACTTACATTGAGAAACAGACAGTTATTTCTCAGTCATTTTATATGTCAGAATAATCATTCTTCCTCTGCTGCTTTCTGATTAACTTCTTTTTTCTAATCCTAATTTTTTTTTTAAAGATTTTTTTCCATTATCACAAGTTATTAGAGTTATAAATTGACCAATCAGATGGCTCAATAATCGTTTGTGGGTCTGACGTCGACCGTCTGGGGGGTTTGATTGACAGATGACGGGTAGCCAATGGGAGCAGACTTCATCAATGGGTCCGTGAAGACCTTTTAACACCTACTTTACAATTCAACAATGTACCAATCATTGTCCTACTGTTGTTTTCCTCAATGGAATGTACCGATGCAGCAGTTTAAAACAACAAGAGGAGCATGCTGTCGACATTTTTAGATGAGGATTTACTCTGTAGAAATAGATTTCACTCTGAGGTTATGTGTTTGGACTTTTTTGTTTGTTTAACGTTCGTTTGTCCTTTTTTCACTGTTTTGATTGTAGCTTATAAATTATAAGTTGCGTATCATACGGAATGGTACAGCTCCTCCATAAAATCACCAACCAAAGTTTCATCTTCGCCGCACTATTCCAGCTTCAGCCTGAATTAGACGCAGACGTCTGAGGAGCGCGAGACAAACTTGAAAGGACCTGGTCGTGCATCTGATCAGACGGTAACGTGGCAGCGCATGTGAAGAGACAAGCTGCTGTGTATATGTAAGTAAGTCCAAAAGGACCGCTGACAGAATCAAATGTTGGAATGGTTCTCCTCAAAGGCTTCAACAATGACTTGCACAATTCTCCAGTGTTATTAAAGTAGAAGCTGTTTACATCCTGCGGTCTCGTGGTAGAGGCGTGGAAAGAGGCGGACGGTTGCAATAAACTCACTCCTGATTGGCGACAGTACTTCCTATAGATTCATGACTCAGCTATGACTCAGACCAATCGCTGAAGATGGGTTGCAGACGTTTGCAATATGGCGATAGCCCTTTCAGGAAGTGACGGTGAAAGCGGTGGCCTACTTTCACGAGGAGCGGAGGTAATGCATTTCAATGGGGGACCTCATGACTCGAGAAGTCCAGTATTTTTACAGTCAATGTGCACTTGCTCTGCCAGACCCCGGAAAGACAGAGCTTTCCAGCAGCCGCAGACATGAGGCATGAGGTTTTAATTTCAAATCAAGAAAGTAATAAAAAGAACAAAATAGTTAAGAGAATAACAACAAGATCCCCCCAGCTTTATTTTGTTTATCCACTCTCAGGTTAATGTTCAAAGTTTCAAGCGGCGCCAATAACCTGAAACTGAATGAAAGTTAAAAATATTTTTTTTTAAAAAGTCGATTATCAATTTCCGATGTGAATCATTTGTGTTCAGTTGTAGCTTTTTTTGTCGTGTTGTGGCTGTTGTCGTCTTCTTGCAGGTTGTGTTGTCGTCCATCAGCTTTTGTCGTTGTGTTGTTGACTTTTGTTGTGGTGAAGTGGCTTTTTGGTAAAGTGTTTTTGTGCTTCGGATTTTGTTGTTGTATTGTAGATTTTGTTGTCGTGCTTTGGCTTTTGTCATTGTGATATAGCTTTTGTAGTTGTCCTTCAGCTTTTGTTGTAGTACTTTTTTGTCGTTTTGTTGTAGCTTTTTTTGTCGTGCATCAACTTTTATTGTCGTGTTGCTGGGTTTTGTCATTGTGTTCTGGGTTTGGTCGTTGCCTTGTGACTTTGGTCGTTGTCCTTCAGCTTTTGTTGTCGTGCTCCGGCTTTTGCGTTTATGTGAACCATGTCAGCCACCGTACCTAGGATTATTCTACACCCCACACTCGCCTCCCCTGATCTTCTTCCATCACCCCACAGCGGGCTGGCTGAACCCGGTCCTCGACTCTTATTGCACAACGGCTCATTATGAACCTGAAGCTGTGCACCAAACTTTATGCTACAAAAGATGGATGGAGAAACAAGGAAGTTGCTGAAATGTTCACACACTCAGCTGTACCCCAAGCCTGAAGTCCAGACTGACACCAACAAATCCTTTTTTTCATGTTGTGTTTTTTAAATCGGAATTATTTTATTGAGGAACGTCACTGCTCATCAGTGAATCCCGGTGGAAAAGGTAAAAGAGCCAACATGACTGTGGCACAGGGCACAAGATGGGAGAATAAAAACAAGACACAAAGAAAAGCTGAAAATAAAGTGCTGTAGTTATGTGTGATTGTCACATAATTGTGGCTGACAGCTTTGCCGGTTTTTGTTTATGCAGCTGAGCCTCCCAGCATCTGATTCAGCTCCATCGCTGCTCCAGAGCAGGACTACAAAGTGGCGCCATCACAATAGTGGAGTCACACTGATATGATGATGTGTAGGTGGTGCCGCATCAATGCTCTCAGCTTTTCTCCCATTGTTTCTTCTCTGCCTCACACTCTAAATTATCTCAGTGCGACTGTGAATCTGTGGGCAGAAACACAAAAGAGTCAAAGAAAAAACTCTGGAGCTGGCCTTGATTTAAATATAAGAACATTAAGACTGTTTTTAGAACTGCTGTGAGAATGAGCAGCTTTATGGATGGTATAGCAGCTTCTATAGCTCGTCATTGTTTCAGATGGGAGGACACAAAGCTGGGGACGGACCAAAGCCAAGAGAGGGGAAGATTTTTGTCATGAAGTCTTCGATCCACAGGAAGGAGTGGGGGGGGCTTGATTTAAAGGGCAGTGGTTGAAATCAATAACCCATTTTTGGAGGCACACAGTATAATTCACATATTGTTGGGTCAGAGTTGGATGAACTGCTCTGAAAACGCCATTGAGGCTGTTTTGTTATCCAAAGTCTGCCACAGTCAGATTGCCACTGAGCAAGGCAGCTGACCTGTTTGAATGGATCGCCTTCAGTGTCATTACAGGTATAAGTAGAGGTACAACAAAATCACTGCAGAGCTGCTTGTATCTGAAACTGAACTGGGTCTGAATATTCAGTTGTGTCTTTCTTTTTTTCTATAAAATGAAAAACGCTGTTAAGAAAAAAATGACTTAACCCACGAATGACTTTTAAAAGGCTTGGATTAAGAAGCTCCTTTAAAGGGGCCATACTATGATTTTCTTGAGTCTTTCAGAGTAAACTATATCCATATAAATTATCATATATTACCTTCGGAACACTAAGAAACAAGTAATTTATCAAATATGAGTTACTTTTGATAACCATTTTTTTTTTTACCCAGAAGTAAAACGACTCGATCTCTGAGGGTTCCACCCACTTCATGACATCCTCTAGAGCCGGCGTGTCACCCACAAAAATATGGGGGGGGGGACATTTTTTATTTATTTATTTTCAAATATTGATGTAGGGCCACATACTCTCCAGCTTGGGCATCTATTCCCAACGTTTGGCACAGAAAGAATGGTGATGGCTAATGGGTTCATTTTTGAGGTGAATTGGGTTTACAAAATGCAGAAAACAACAACAGATGAACGTTTTAGGAATTACTGATATGATAAGATATAATCTCTGTATCAAAAATCCTCTTCGCTTTCATGCAGATCCATTTTCCTTTCTGCTGCTCAATAATCCACGCTTAAACCAGTTCTCCCAATTCCTTACTCACTTTTTCCCATCAGGAAGAAGTCTGCTCCCTCTCTCCACTAGGATATAGTCTGCACCTTTTCTTCACCAGGAAATAGTCTACTCCTTTTCTCCACCAGGATATAGTCTGCTTCTTTTCTTCACCTGGAAATGGTCTGTTCCTTGTCTCCACCAGGATATAGTCTGGTCCCCTTATCCGCCAGAAAATAGTCTGTTCCCTTTCTCCACCAGAATATAGTCAGCTCCTTGTCTCCACCAGGATATAGTCTGCTCCTTTTCACTACTAGAAAATAGTCTTCTCCCTTTCTCCACCAGGAAATGGTCTGCAAAGCTAGCTGATCACCGCTAGCTCAAGCTGCTAGCTTTGTGGAGAAAGTGTTTGTGTTAGCCTGGAGGCGGAGCAAACTCTTCCTAAAGGGGCTGTCTCACTCTGTGACATCAGCATGTGAGGACCGTAGGTATTGGAGAGTCTGCTATTGTGAGCACAGGTTTTTAGAGGATTCCTCAGAAATGCATGAACAGATCAAAATATCGCTTTGGGTTCTTTATAGTGAGGAGTGAACACTGATACACTTAAAAGCTAAAAAAGTGGATTATTCATTTTATGGCGCCTTTAACACCTGAAACGTCGTCGGTGACGCTTAAACACAAACTCTTTATCATGCTGTACCTCTTCAACCATTAACAAGACAATTCCAGTAGATTCTGAAGGATAAAAGCAGCTCGACGAGCCTCTTTTATCCTTCAGAATCTACTGGAATTATTGAGATAACAATTCAAATATTACAGTAAATCAAATAACATGAACACTGGAGCTTCGGTGTTAATAAAATAAATAATAAAAACAATTATCTTTAATGTTTTTATTTATGTTTGACAATCTTTTTATCATGTTCCCAGGACATTGTTAAAATGTCCACATCTTAGTGCACTCTGGGATAAAAGAAAAGTCCATTATCATGTCGGAACATGGGGAATTTTTATAACTTAAAAAATAATATATGACGTGTCATAAATTATGATAGAAATAGAATGGTATTTTGTTGGATCTTTAGCACTAAAACTATTGCTGGGAAATGTGTGATCCGTGTTTCCTTGAAATGTTGAGTTTCAGGATAAATATGTATTCAGTTCTTCTGCTAAACTCAAACCAATCATCTGCTAAAACACTGGGGGTGGAGTGGGTTAAAATTAACAGCACTTTCTGTATTATAATCACTTTCCACATTTTATTTGTTAGTATTTTTTTTATCTGCATTCACAGCTTCTTTCTTAACTTGATGTATCTTTTTGAGGTTGCTGGAGCCTATCCTGGCATCACTCTCTCATTTTGCAACTCCAATTTGAAAAAGGCATAAACCCAATGTTTGTGCAGGTATATTATTGTTTTGGGGTCTGCAGCCTGCTGCTCCAGTACCACATGTGGTTCTTTTACCCCTCCATTTTGACTCTCTGGGTAAAGAAAAATAAAGTTTTTAGTGTTTAAAAACTATCTGTACTGAGCTAAAACACTTTAGACATCAGATTTTAGTGCACTATGTACCACGGAAAATCCATTGGAAGTCACAAAACACAACCAAAATTAAACAGATTTTTTTTTTTTTTTTTACAATATTGAAGTGCGCCTTATGAATGAGAGTTACAATCTGCTTGGATTTATTTTTTGAGTTGGATTAATTTAGTTTTGTCAGAGCTCTACCACAAATGGTAAAATAAATGTTTTTTTTTTTAGTCACTGCTTACATTACACGACCTGCTTCTACACTGGCAGGATTGAACTGATTCTATATGACACAAGGTCTTTTATTCTGAAAGGAACTCAGAAGGTATTTTCTCTTTATATTTACGTGTTATTCATACAAAGTAAGTACATTTTTATTTATGATAATGCCAGCATTTAAATAAATACAAATCTATGTCTTATTTTTCTAAAGTACTGAGCCTTTGTATGGAACTAAATTGAGGCCAATGTTGTTTGAAACCCGAATAAAAGAAATTGAAAATATATTGGTGTTTGGACAAAAAAAAAAATAATAATAATAATAATAATAATAAAATGTCCAAAACTTTTTGCTAAACTAATAGACTTATTATTTTTTTAGCTTCAAATTGTTGTTGTTTTTTTTAAGTTTCAGAACTCAAAATTTCAATTCCAAAACTATTTTTTTTAGTTCCACTTTTTTTTTCGTTTTCAAATCTGAAAATTTCAAAATCGACAATAAAAAAAGAAGAGTTGAAAGTGAAAGAAAGTTTTGAAACTAACATTTTGAGTTTGAAACATAAAAAATGAACATTTGTGGCTGAAAAAGTTAAGTTTATTTTGTAATAGACAAAAAAGTTTCAGACATTTTACTGTTTTTTTTTTTCTTTTCCCAAACATCCATATTTTTTGCCAATTTGTTTTATTTGGGTTTCAAATAATATTTAGCTCCATGTGGCTCCTGCTGGGTTTTGGTCTGAGAAAATTGAACCCAAATGTCTCTGTATGTGTTGAAGTTTGCAGAGCCCTGACCGTTTAAGAAAAGAAGTGAGTGAATGATGTGTAAAGTTTCTTCTGTGTGAATGACAGACTTGTTCTGTTTTTATGGTTGTTCTCGTGGTTTTCCTGCACAAACATGGATTTTGATGTAAGCTTCTGAGTCATTCTGTAAAAACATCAAATATTAGCTTGAGGAGCCAAAACTGCTCCCAAAAGTACTGATGAAAAATGAATGTGTCAGCTGGAGCTCGGAAATAATTCAGACTTTGACCAGAATAACTAGATAAAGACAGCTGTCGGAGCTGAGGTACTCTTCATGATTTATGGAGAGCAGCTTCTGTCAGATTTAAATTAAAAAAGTGGATTTTTGTCAGAGTGACTGAAGAGCTGGGTGTCACGCCTCAGTAAAAACCCAGAGCCAGATGAATTCTTTGGGTTGTGTTGTGACTGGAGAGCAGCGCGAGCCCTCCTGACAGCAGGTGCATCAACAGCCCACACCGGCTGCAGGATGGTCTGCTTCATTTGGAGCGCATCTCTGCTCAGCTGTCTGCTCCTCCCGCGCCTCATGGGCCCCTAAAAGATCCCCCCAACTGTCTCCAAATGGGCTGCCGTGGTTCAGGTGGACTGTGGCCCCCCTTCTGTCAGGAGAATAGCCTATTTTCAGACAAGTGTCCTCTTTGGAACCATGCGTCGTCTCCTATCTCCTTTTTTACGGCGGCAGGAAAATAGGCCATCGATTGAACTTGTCCCATTTCAGCTTTGGGCAAAATTGGATTTTGAAACGAGCTGCGTTGGGCACCTCTGACCAGCCGGCCCGCGCGGGAGATCACGAGGAGTGAGACGCAGGTCAGAGTGCGCAACGGCGCAGCCTCGATTCCTCCGCAGCTTCCGCGCGGCGCGCAGGTGTAGGCGAGGAGGAGAGGAAACGCGCGCAGGACGGACGGAGACGGAGTCTGGGATGCTCCCTTCCACGTGAAGAGCGAACACTTTCCTGCTGTTGTGCGTGCGGAGCGGAGCGGCGCCTCGGCTTCTCTGGGAGACAAAAGTTTGACTGTTCAAAACAATGCTGTTCTGCTGCGCGGCTGCTTCTTTGCGCAGAGCTGTGGATTCCGGCGTGAGTGGCCAGTCATCACTCGAGGAATAACTGCCGTTCTTTTGGTCTTTCTTTCGGTGACAGTTACGGCGGAGGGCTTTAATTCCGCGCGCCAGCTCTCGCTCGGGATTGCATCCATTTGAATTACCGTCGCGCACCATCATGGACTTCCTCGGACTGTACTTTCTGCAGCTGGCTCTGCTGGGTGAGTTGACCGCACTGGAAAACAGTTGAACTTGTGCAGATTGAATGCGGCGCTGTGGAAATGATTGCTGCAGACGCGCAGCTTTTCCCTCATCCGTGTGCGTAAAGTTGAATTTTCAGTTGTGAACAGGGAAAAAGTGGACCGCATAATACTTTCTGTTTCACTGGGAGGTGATGTCTGAGGCAGACTTTCCCATCAGAAGGTGTTGGCACGTTTTATCCATCATTTCTCCCAAACAGATGTGACTGAAATGTCTCCACTGCTGTTCCTAACTGTTGTGCGCGCGCCTGTGCACCGACCGGCCTCTCTGCAGGTGTCCTCAGCGCGGTGCACAGGCAGGAGCGTGCGCTGATGCTGAGTGTGAAGCTGCTCAAACGTGAGTTCATGAGCAGCAGCAGCTCCGCGGGCGCGTCAGCTCAAGCTGCGTCCTCTCCACACAGACGCTGCGCACACTTCAGGTGTGGCAAGTCATTTTTCCACGTCAGTGTTTCCCTCTTGTCACAGTCAAATGTGGTGCAAACTCAGTTTTCTGTGCTCCGGAGGGAAAAAAAGCTTTTCAGCAAAGCTGGAAACAGACAGGAGGAATTTGTAAGATTTATGACCACAATGATGACAGCTCTTCATCTCAGACTCCATTTCCCCTTTGCTGCAGCTGTGATTTCAGGCACGCTGAGGTGCTCTGACAGCAGCCACGCAGGCTGGAAATGCAGGAAATTCTCAGGCTTTGGACAATATGTGGCACCGCCTGCGGCTGTAGCTCCATGCACCCCAAGCTCTCTGTTTCACACGCTTTCAGGGCTGGAACCACTGCTAATGTGACCTCCTGGCTTTTCACATCATATGTAAAAAAGCAAGTGTCAACCCCCCCTGGTACCGTCATTGAAAGAAATGTGTCAAAACAGCAGTTTCTGTGGCAGATCTTCATGATCTTCATGATGCCATCCGTCAGCAGCAGTGAGGTGGACCAGGGGCTGTTAAAAAAGCTAAAACTTTCCCTGATGTTTCCAGAAGAGAAGAGGTCAGTGGCTGACTTTGATCCAAAGTTGGGATCAGCATTTGGGTCTGGAAGGGCATTTCTATGGAGCTAAATTGGAATATTATTTAAAACTCAAATGAAACAAATTGAAAACAAATGGTGTTTGGCCCCCAAAAATGTAAAATGTCTGGAACCTTTTGCTATTCTAAAATAAACTCATTTATTTTTAGCCTTAAATATTCATTGTTTTAGATTTCAAAACTTAAAATGTCAAAACTTTTCTTTAGTTTTAAATCTTTTTTTCACTTTCAACTCTTCTTTCCAAAAATTTCAGTTTCAATACTTTTGGCCTGATTGTGGGACATTAGGGCGGGGCTAAAACGACGTTTTAAGGACGTTAAAAATAACATTTTTGATGCCTGTATTTAAAACAATAAAATGGCGCTTTGAACAGGCTACAACAGCGTTTTGGAT
>NC_050533.1:24776820-24781197 GCF_002922805.2 Oryzias melastigma
ACCATTTGTTGATTGTAAATATCCAAATTCACAGAGTCAGTGAACGCACCGGGACTGGAGTTACCACCCTCATCGATTTTGATTGGTCCTTCGAGTTAGCCCCGTTAAAAAAACGCTTCAACAAGGCCAAAAGTTTTGAAACTGAAATTTTCAGATTTGAAAATGAAAAAAAGATTTGAAACAAAAAAGTTTTGAAACTGAAACTTTGAAACCTAAAAAACATTTGAAGCTGAAAATAATTATGTTTCTTTTAGAAGCAAAGAGTTTCAGACATTTTCATTTTTTTTTTTTTTTTTTGGCCAAACACTATTTTATTTTTTTCCAATTTGTTTTATTTGGGTTTCAATTAATATTGGCCTCGATTTAGCTCCATACACTTCAGGCCTTGGGCGTTTTGGTGCAGCTCTCGTCTCAGTTCCTGCAAACAGACATGCTGCTCCACAACCAGCTGGGATTAGCAAGCTTTACACACTGCTGGGGGTGTCAGGCCTGCAAAAATATCCGCTCAATTTGATGAACATCTTTCTCCGATGAAGCATGATGTGTTAAGTTGATGTGTGCAAGAATATCTTGCTGTGTCTTTGCATGTCATTATGCATGAGGCTAATCTTTGGAAAGAGGGGGTGGGACATGAATATGCACTATTCAGATTTCACTTATTTCTACCCAGAGTTGTGATGCTTCAGTGATTATCTTTCTGTGCGACTCAGAGTGTTTTGCACTCATTACTGTCATTAACTGACCAGGTTCATCTCCATATTTTTCATTTCCCATTTTGTCTTTTTTCCAAGAAGTGGAAGGGTTGGAGCTGCTTTAGACATGGTGAGAAAAACTGCTCTCCCTTCTTGAGGTTTAGCAACACATTCTCAACCCCAAGTCGTCACACGTTGACGTTTGGTTAAGGACTCCTCTATGTCACTTTTTGACATTTTGGGTGTCCCCAGCTCGTCGGTTTTTGACATGCTAGCTCTTCGCAAAATCAAGGGTCTGCAACCCTAGAGACGTGGTACGGGATGCGAACCAGTACCGGGTTAAGGTTAGAGTACTGGTACTGGGTTGGAGTACCGGTAACTGACGCGTCCCAAGAACCAGTGCACATCAGGTACCACATCTGATACCGTGCCCTGAGAGTTGCAGACCCTTGATTTTACGAGCAACCGACGAACCAAAAATCAACATGCAGCACACCAGTACTCAAACCTGGTACAGATACACAAACCTGACACTGGACCAGATACAGTACCAGACCTGAACCAGTACCAGACGCGGTACTGGGCGTGAACTGGACACAAACCAGTGTCAGGTTAAGGTTAGGGTACCAGTACTGGACACATCCCAATAACCAGTCTGCATCAGGTTCCACATCTGGTACCACATCTGGTATCACATCTGGTACCGTGTCTAGAGGGTTGCAGACCCTTGATTTTACGAGCAACCGGCACGTCAAAAACCAACATATGGTGCACCGCTATCCAAACCCGGTACGGGTACTCTAACCTGATATCAGACCAGATACAGTACCAGATGCGGACTTTCTTTCCTTGTGTTGTTTGGTTGATGATGTTTTTTTGGCTATTGGAGCTTTCCGTAAGCTTCAGTTTCATAACGTCAGACGTGTATTTGAATGACTCCTCCCCTTAAATTTATCTGTAAATGATCTCTGAGACTTTGACTCAACTTGAACTTGTACGTCCTCACATCCGATCTGGGTCAGCTCACAAAATCTGATGCCATGTGGTAAAATAAGGAAACATAGTTTCTCTAGAGCAGGGGTCTGCAACATTCAACCTTTAAAGAGCCAATCGGGTCGATTTCTTACCAACTTTGTGACTCAGCGGGAGCCACAGTCTTACAAAAATAAGACTCTCCTTTTGTATTTATTTTAGTTTTACTATTATGACAAATTTCAATACATTTTTATGTTTTGTACAAAAATAAAACATAAAAATTACAAGAAAATTGTTTTCTTTTTTTCTAATTATGAAATTGGTTGTAACTTTTGATGACTCCCTTTCAAAATAAAAGACAGAATCATGTCAATGCAGCAAATGTTGTAGTAGGTAGTTTAATGTCAGCAGCAATTTAAAAATAGACTATATACAGTTTAATTAATAGATTTTGGTAGTAATTCAAATTAATTATGAGCTAATTAGCAAACTTTACTGTGTTTTTTCGACCATATGGCACAACCCTTAAAAACAGTCCGCTTTATGATCTGGGGTAAGTGAATTCTGGTTGTGCTTACTGACCTCAAGTTCGGTGGTACGCGGCGATCTGTCCAAATGTTTTATTATTTAATATGAAGCGGTTGCACTTGATGGATTGTTGGAGCATTGTGGGTATTGTAGTCAGGAGCCTGGTGGAGAGATACGTACTATTCTTGAAATGTTTGTGAATGTGTTTAATACAGTTTGACTGTTTTTTTTTTTTGATGAATGTGCCACACAGTCATAGAAATAGGCTACTTTATAAAATGAAACATTTTTTGATTTTCTTGAACCAAAGTCACAAGTTGCAGACCCCTGCCCTAGAGACTACTAAATGCAATAGACAAAGTCTGCCTATAATTTTATTCCTTTGAATGTGGTGGTGCTGTCTCAGCTCTAACATTGTCCTGATAGTTTTAGTTCAATGGCTACTGTTGCCAATAATTCCAATTTTTTCACACTTTCATTTTTCATTTTGTATTTATCATATTGATTCACTCCATAGAATTAATGTTGTATTGAAACATCTGTTCTAGTTTTTTTCTTCAGTATTAAACTTAGTGCTGCCACTTATTATTATTATTTTAACAATCGATTATCTCCGATTATTTTTTCCAATTAGTCGACTAATTGGGTCATGCATAAACTGAATGTAAAACACACATCTTAACCATCATTAGCTTTAAACTAACTAAAAACTAGATATATAGCATTACCTGTGATAATGCTAGAGTGAATGCTGTACGCTGAATTTGGCTGCGGAAGATGCTGAAATTGATTGCTAAAAACGCTGAAGTTTATAGCTGAAATTACTGAAGCTGATAGCCAGCTAAAATATTAGTTAAATCCCAAATTAGCCTAAAAAACTGAAAAATTCCTAAAGTAGCCAAAACAGCTAACATGTAGCTGAAATATTAGCTAAACTCCAAAATAGCTTAAAAAAACCTTAATATATGCCAAAATAGTCCAAAAAGCTAACAGAATGACATTATAACTTTTAAGTTTACTACATTCTGACTCTATGAAGTAACGACTAATCGACTATTAAATTAGTCGTCGACTATTTTAATAGTCGATTAGTCGTTGATTAGTCGACTAATCGTGGCAGCCCAAATTTACATGCTCTGCTCTGGTTTTTTCACATTAGTTTTCATAGTTCAGTCTTATCGGGGTTACAGTTGCCGCCGTATTGACTCGTGTTCTGGAAGCTTCTGGCTGTTTTCAGATGGAACCCAGAAGGAGCATGTGTCTTTGGAGATGCTGCGGACTTTCTGGCAGATGCCGATGGTTTCAAACGCTTCAGGTTTTCAGAAGTTTCTTCAGAAACACCCTCTAGCAGCACATCTGTCTCCCTCCTGATCATCTCCATGAATGGCTGAAGGGGCCATTATGCAGGCAGCGCTTCATTAGTTTCAGATAAGCCTCCTGTAGCGCTGATGCTTCCAGCTGATGCCTCCTTGCCTTCTCATTTGAATCCAACCTTTAGTTTTTCACCTCGGCAGGATCTTCACTCTGCCGCTCTCCTGTGTTCAGCACTTCATGACTCTGAAGCTGAGACGCCAAACACAACACATTATCTTCTTCAGCCATCAGCTTTGTGGTTTAATATTTAATAAGTCTGCTTTTTCTTTGCTGTTACCCTCATTCTCATCTTTATGTAGATGTGGGGGGAGATGGGGCTTTGTTATGCAAACTGACAGGTGGGAAACGACGCGTGCATGACTGAACACTTTCACAGTCAATGACTCGGATGAGAGCAAAGCACGTGCACTTATGAGATTATGTCTTTCTGGGTGCAAATATTCACTAAGACGACAGTGTGGAACACATGTGTCAAAGTCAAGGCCCGGGGGCCGGATCCGGCCCTCCAGGTAATTCTATCTGGCCCTCCAGATTATTTTAATTTATTGCTGTTAACAGCCCGATGTTATCTTGCTCTTATTTCTAACTTGTCTTATTTGACAAAATATATTTTTATGCAGAGTAAAAGATTGAAAGTTATTTAAGGTTTAAGTTGATTTATTCTAGAATAATATTCCTGCCTTTTTTATTATTTATAATTATACTAAAAAGTTATGGTTTTAAAATTGGCATTCTGCTAGCTTTTTGGACTATTTTGGCATTTGCTAAGATTTTCCAGGCTATTTGGGCTACATGCTAGCTGTTTTGG
>NC_050533.1:24781257-24782513 GCF_002922805.2 Oryzias melastigma
ATATAAGCTACATGCTAGCTGTTTTGGCTACCCTAATTTTTTAGGCTAATTTGGCATTTAGCTAATATGTTAACTGGCTATCAGCTTCAGCATTTTCCGCATTCAGCTTTAGTGATTTCAGCTATCAGCACTAGCATCTTCAGCAGCCATATTCAGCTTACATAATTCAAACTAGCATTATTGCAGGTAATGCTATATATCTAGTTCATAATTATGTTAAAAAGTTATGGTTTTAAAGTTTTAAAAATGTAGTTTTAGCGTGTTCAATTGTCAGGGCTCAGACAGTCATGACTTCCTCCAACCACCAGAGGGAACCCTCTCCAGAGTATTGACTGCATCTGTTCCCTTCCTCACTCAATGTCCCATCATGCATCTGCCACCCCTCCTGCCTTCACCAGCTGTTTCCCGTTCAGGGTAATCACCATGCTGTATTTAACCCTGCTCTCCACTCTGCTCCATGTGAAGTCATGAATTGTTTCTCTGGTGCATTTAGGATGAGTGTTGATTCTCTTTTGCTTCTCTGTGTTTGACCCCTGCCTCGCTCTGACCTTGGCCTGTTACCTGGCTACGCCCTGGTTTATGTTTACCTGCTCTTCGTCATCATTAAACTTTATTGCTTATGGATCCAAACGTCTCAGCCTCTTCATCAATAAATGTTTATCCTGTTTTGCCTTCAACCTACGGTGTGATTTGGATTTTGGTCTCTTGTGCAATTGAGTTTGACTCCCCTGGTGTATAAGTTTGGCTTTTAGGTTCTGACTTAAATGTTTTAATGCTCTAAAATAAATATCTGTATGATAAAAAAGCCTGTAAGTTATACATTGTATCAGGTAAATTGAAGGTTGAAGAAGAGAAACTCTAAAATGACTCTTATGGACAGACACAAACTCCTCTGACTCCATGATGAAGCAACGTTGATTTTTATTTTTTTTTTTTCCCTCAGCTGTTTGATGTAACTCTGTTGAAGCCACTAATGATTATTTCATCAAAACTGTTATCCAGATGATCCAATTTAGTCATTCTATCTTAGTGAAGTCTTCATGAATTTTTCTTAGACTGCACTTGCTTCCTGCAGTACTTTATGAAGCATCTCCAGTAGTATCTCATTCTTATCAGCCGCTGATTGTGGAGGAGCTGAAGTGAATCCAGCTTGTTTCGACTTTGATGGACACCTTATTTAAAGTGAAATGGTCCAGTTAGATTATTCTGTCCAAATTTACATGGCAGATTACTTTTATGCTTTGGATTTTTGGTGT
>NC_050533.1:24782595-24782879 GCF_002922805.2 Oryzias melastigma
TTTTTTTTCTGATGATAATCATCTGAGTATATTTAGATTTTTGGTACTGATTAATATAAATGACTAGTCTGGGGATGTTTGAAGTTTAATTATATCACTGATCTTAAGGATAAATGTACATTTTAAAAACGTAAATAAGTAACAAGATAATTTACTTCATTTTAAATTACAATTAAGGTGAGTGTTAATGTTTTGAGTGAATCATTTTCAAAAGTGACCACTTTCACTCTGTCACTCAGCAAAGACATTTCTTCTGATGCATTTTATTAACTAAAGGAAATCCT
>NC_050533.1:24782953-24794462 GCF_002922805.2 Oryzias melastigma
AGACAACATGACATGCTGGACTTTATGAAAAAGTACATTACAGATGTTACAGGTTCTACACCAGCTGGAAGTTTTTGGGGAAGTCTATATAAAACTGTCCAAAAAAGGTTTTCTTTTTAATTTTTGATGGATAATACAAAAACAAGTCCATCACCAATCCTGCAGATTATGTGTTTCCTATGTGAAATGAATAATACCAAAGCAGTGGAGCAGACACGCCATCCTTCTCCAAGACATCTCTTTACATGCACGAGTTTAAGGGTTTTGGTAGATGTACATCCCATGGTTCCTCTTCATTTTCAAAATTGTTTGGTTATCAACAAAGAAAAGAAAAATGTTCATTTTTCTAAATAATATTTTGGTAAGTCTGGCTTGTGCTCCTGGACAGCCATGAAGACACTGCTGAGTTCTGGAACCTCCTTCGGGTTTAAGAACCTGTGATTTCTGCTTGATTGGTAACATTTTTGGCTAAGGCCAAAGTTGTGTGTGCAATTTTATTTACTTTATGGTAATTAATTATACTCCTTAATGTTAAATTCTTGCAAAGGTGAGGGATTTGTGTTTAGATTTTAAGTCTTAGTCACAACTGTCCCTACAAGTGGATACAGGCTATTTGCAGGGGAATAAATGGGCAAACGGGAAATTCAACCTCATAGACAACGCGGTGAGTCGAAATGTTCAAGCACATTCTTTTCTCAGGGCACGCTGCAAGTAACAGGTTGTAGTGAACACTTCAATGACTCATAAGAATAAGTAAGGGGGAAGAATTTTTTCCATCCTCCTTGAACCCTTCGCTCTACAGAGGGCCTGCTCTGAAGCTACTCCAGGGAAAGGATGTGACCTCTTTGCACACACAGTGCTTGCAGCCTGACTGTTAGAAATGAGGAAATTGGACAATCAGAGTGTAGTTTGTGTGAGCATCCAATGGCATCTCACTTGCAAATTATGTGTACATCTAGTGCATAAAGCATTTGCTCAGTAAGGGTCAGTATGCAGACTTCACTAATGGCTAGAGTTTGGTATAAAGATACCGTATAACAGCTTCACCTGTAAGTCACAATAAGTGTTTGTGACCTAAATTATCCATACAAATACTTCACAATACACTTACCACAGGCATGACAATGGTTAGTATGTGAGATGTGGCCACTCCTCTTTACCGCCCTCTACAGGCCAAGATAACCTAATAACTTGCAGCACCCATATAATTGTATGTGAGGTCTATATGGGCAAAGCGGATCAGAGTGTGCGCGGCATCCGTCTCTCATTCACACCAAAGTCGCATTTTTCCGCGACGGTCAACAGGTGTTTCTGCTAGAGCTCTTTGTTGTTTCAGCCATCAACAAATAAATATGACCCCATGTTTCTGCTAAGAAGAAGCAAGTAGTTAGTAGATCTACATTTCTTTCATTTACCTGTTGTTGAGACACACAGAGAGAAGTGTGTGTGTGCGTGTTGTGATTGTGTATTTATTTTCATCTCTGCAGTCTGTTTAGATACAAAAACATGATCACATTTGTCAATCACTGTCTTTTATTCTGAAAAATTGGTTATATTTTGTTCTGGTTTTGTCCTTCATAGTGTTTATTCTGCGGTGCAGTGACTGAATTTGTTTTGTTAAATGCATTGTGATGAGCGGTGAAAAGTGGAGAGCTGTTATTTGTGCGCGTGTGCAAATGTTGGTTTATATTAGTACTGGATATACTTTATTTATATCTTAATTGTATTCTTGTTTGTTGATTTTATTATACTCCATCTTCATTTATCTGTTTAAAGAGGAACCCCTCGAGAATGGGATGTCCCATCTCAAGGGGCAGATCCTCTCATTGTTTTGAAATGTTAAATAAATATAAATAAATAATCAGGGTTTTATTCTGAAAAATGTGTTATATTTTGAAAATAGACTGGATTTTCTCATGTATCTTGATGTAACTTCCTGCCAGAATTGACGCGGATCGCTCGCGGCTCGAGCACAAACAGACCAGATGTTGAAACGATCTGCTGATCTCCGTGGTCCAGGGCGCTGAATGGAAATGCTCGCGTTCCGTGCCGCTTAACGCTTTATATACACATTCAATTCTTTTTGCACTTCAACAGGGTTTGACTAAACATAAATCATGTTTCTCATGTTTTTATTCTTTACATATTTAACTTTTATCAATTTTGCTTTTCATATCTTAAACCTTCTTTGTTTGGTGATAGAAAAATCTCTTCACATAATTGATGATCTGAACCAAATGGGGGTTAAACTTTTCAGAACAATAATTGAAAACCAGATTTTTAAATGAACTCAAAATGTGCTTCAAAGACAAATTGATCCATTGATTGATTGGATGAATTTATGTGGTATTTCTGAAGTCAAGACCAATTTGACACAGTTAAGAGATTTTTTTTAAACTCATACCATATTTTAGGTCTATAGAGTTTAATTTAACACCGGTCTGCTTAAACAAATCCCAGTGGGACCTCGAGGCTGAAGGGGATCCTGGGAGGGGTTTGCTTAAGCAGACCTCCATATTGAGGTTTATCAGATCCCAGACATAGCAAATAAAAAGAGGTTATTATCTGTTTTCACTGCAGTCAGTGCTCAGAAAAAGAGGTGTTCAGTTGATGCTGTCTCAGTAGGTAAAATATGGAGAAGGGTTTGTTTGTTTTTTCAAATGAAGCAATCATAATTGTGCTGCGTTGAAAGCTTTAAAAGGACATCTACTGCACTCCAGGGGAAGTATGAACCAACATTTCAGTCTGCACAAATAGGCTCCTAATTAAAAACTCACACACAATCTAGGACAAGTTAACCCACAGTCAGTCTTTCTCTGACAGACACACAACGGCCTCCAGTGTATCTAAAGCTACCTCCTTCTGTTGCTGTCAGCAGCAATTCAGTCTAATTATTATGCTTTTTATCAGAATGAATAATTTGCTCTTTTTGGTAACCTTGAGTCGTGAGAGATGATGTGGGCTCTCGCAAGCATGTGCTTCATGCATTTTACTCGGACAAATCAGGAGCCCACGGTTGGAGATGTTTAATTCATACTCACCTCTCTCCCACACCGCGTCCTCATGACTGTTGTTGCATCACTCCGATTCCTGATTTCCCCTTTAGCAGACATTGCTGTGTGCCTTCAAGTTCCTCTGACAAAGAGAGGCAGGGGAATACTGTCAGAGAATTACAAGAGCGAACATTGCGGGAAGAGGAGGATGAGAATGCGAATGGGCTGTGTGACACGTAGAGATGGGATTAGTTTTTTTCTGTGAGGATGGAGGTGTCATGTGCTTCAGACGTACAAGCGCTGCGTATCCTCAGCAGAGTGCTTCATTTTCCTTTGGAGCCATGTTTTGCCATCTTGGATTTCAGCCTCCAATTTCATGTGCTGTCTCCTTGGAATCCACTCCAACCTTAGAGATTGTTGTTTATGCAGAAGACGTGTTGCCCATGTCCTTGAAGTGAAGATGTCCTCCATCTGGATCTGATTCCCATGTTTGCTAATAAGATCTAAACTGACAACCACAGAAAGAAGGTTGAAAGAAAAAAAACGGTTTTAATGAACATTTTTGCTCTAAAGTTAGTTGTAAGGGGGTTTCACCTAACTTAGTAAGTAGGACTACACCAGGGGGTGTGAAGCTCAATCACACAATGGGCCAAAATCAAAAACACTGCTTATTTTGTGGGTCGAACAGGATAAACATTTATTGAACACTATAAAACTACATTTCTAAAACTTTAAAACAATAATTTTTTTACATTATAATGAACTAGATATATAGCATTACCTGTGATAATGCTAGTGAGAATGCTAGTGCTGATAGCTGAAGATGCTGAAATTGATAACTAACAATGCTGCAATTGATGGCTGAAAACACTGAAGCTGATAGCTGGCTCAAATATTGGCTAAATGCCAAATTAGCCAAAAAAAACTACTTACTTCTTAGTAAGGAAAAAACTCTAAAAAAAAACTTGATTCCAGGGAAAAAGAAAAAACCTGACGGATGTCCACATGACGGACAGAAGGTTTACCAGGACTGTTGAAGAAGAATTAGCTTATCGAACTCTACAGTTACCAGCTCAGTGGCCTTGTGGTAGAGTGTCCGCCCTGAGATTGGAAGGTCGTAGGTTCAAATCTCGGCTGAGTCACACCAAAGACTCTAAAAATGGGACCCAGTGCCTCCCTGCTTGGCACTCGGCATTAAGAAGCGCGCCTGTGTCTGCAGCTCACTGCTCCACCAGGGGAGGGGTCAAATGCGGAGAACAAATTTCACAGACTTAGGTGTGTGACTAATAGTGGGACTTTATCTATGTATCAGAATAGCGTTCATCCAGATAGAACTGGGGGACAGGTGGGGGCGAGGTCCATAGCCAAGATTAGCCAGAGGCGAGGTCCACGGCCAAGAACCGGAGCACAGACGATCCGCCTGGAATCTCTCCCTCTCTGAGATGCAAGATGACGAGCCAGAGGCGAGGTCCACGGCCAAAGATAGGAGCACAGATGATTGAACAGGAATCTGAAATCTCCGGGAGTGGGAAAGAGGATTAACACATGAATCACACTGCACCAAATGGAAGCATAGATGGCTAAATGAAATAAATAATAAAGAATGAAAGAGAAGAGAAGTAAAGTAAGTATTTATTAAGCTAAACTTCTTTTGCAGTATGTGACTGATGTAAGAAGTAAAAACTTGTCGAGTGAGTTTTTGCCTTCTTAAGGGGAGCACTAATGTATTTATTGCAGTTTATGCCGTCTTTTGAGTATATTGCACAAGCTGATATCATTTTATTGTGCAGAGCTATTAGTGAGACAATTATAGCTGTTTGCTCTTTGTTGTTCGTCTGCTTCTCTCATTGAATTTTGCAACATCTGCCTGTAGATGTAACTCTGTGTTGGTAGAACAGTTGGATGCAATCACAGGCCTTCGGCGCGAGGAAAAAAGTCAAATTGGAGCCCAAAGTTGGAGATAAAAATTCCTGCAACACAGAGAAGCAAACTGCGTCACCAGTGCTGGCAGCCAGGATTTTACAGGGTGAAGCTAAAATGACAGTACTCCTTATTATGTTCAAACCCTGTCATTTTCACTGGCTTTTGTTGAGGGACGATTATGCCACAGAGACAATTACCCTGCCCTTACCACGGTGAAAGGATATGGCATTTACTGGCTGTGTATTCCACCGTCGAGAGTTTACCTTTGTAATGAAAAGGCCGTAAAATGGTCCAGACTGATTGCTAAAACGCCTAAAAGGCTGCAATTAAACAAAAGAGAAAAAGTTTTGTGGCCGATGGAAAAGGTAGCAGTGAGTTGAATTGGTGGGATGAACAAGAAGTGGTATTCAAGCAAGCCGCTTAAACTTCAAGGTCTTTTGTCAAGTGTTCTCAGCTCTAAAAGCCACCAGTAAATCCGTCAGAGGAGGTTTGAGAACATGGAGACTTTCGAGTCTCACTTCGATGGCAGCAAATGAAATTCATTCCACTAAAGCGTCTCGATGCTCCACTATGAAAAGAAAAGATATGCAATTTCTGTACAAAAATCCATCGAGAGACCTTGACATCCATTGTTTTCATCAATCTTTTTTTCTCAGCAGCAGTCTAAAAGAGAGAAAACTGTACTCCATTTTTCACCATTTATGTCTAAATTTGTGTGAAGTGTTTGTCATTAAATTCAAGGCCTGTCAAATAATTTCCAGCTGTCAAAGTTAAAGGTAATTTGTGAGATTTCCTTCCTGACTGCGGCACATTCACCCACTGACTGGAGCGAATGGTGTTCCTAGCTGATATAGTGTTTTAGCAGTTTCATCTGGGTTATATGATTTTCATTTTTCATTTTTTTTCTCTACATTCATCCATAGTACAAAAAAATTGTCTGTAAATGAGACCTTTGTGCTACTTCTGATTTGCTTTAAATTCCTGAAGTAGGAAAGAGAATCAGGTGATATAATTAAAAAAAAATAAAAATAAAATTAATGTATGAAAGTATTACCTGTATTTGCTGGACATCAGCCCTCTTGAAGTTTGTTAAGATTAAATTAAGAAGAACAATAAAACAATGACAGCACTTGTTTTGTGATGCCAACCTAACGTAATTAGTCACATAAAAACAATATTTTTTTTTTCTCATTTTATTAAATAATTTGTATTACGTTTATTCATTTTAGTTATTGGTGGGATTTTTTTAAACATTGTTTTAAACCTGAATTTGGATAAACAAAGAATTGGTGTGTTCAATTTTGCCTCAATTTTTTGACATGATGGTATGGTGCACGTATCAAAGTCAAGGTCCGATTAAAATGATTCATTTAAATGATGAATCATTTAAATCAGCGAACCGGCACCGGTCCGTTGGTCACTCAGAAAAAAAATAAATACCTGCCCTAACTTAGATTATTTCCGTTTTGTTCATTTTCTGATCCTGAAGGAAGTTTTATTTTGAAAGACTTCCTAATTCTGTTAACAACATCCGTCTTGGTCATGTGACTTAAAGCGGCTACCTTCATGTGTAACTGGACTGCCAAGCTAATCTCTTTAAGCTGGTTGCAAAAATCAAACAATAAAACCTATTTGGAAAGTTTCTTCAGGGGGAACAGAGTCAGTGAGAAAACTGACATAAGAGCCTTTGACTTCAGAGAAAAATAAAGCTGCTGTTTACAGACCAAACCGAGACTTTTTCTCTTTATACAGAATTATTGAGACAGTTGTTTTCATGTAGCAGAATTAGCAATCTAATACGTACTGATAGACTCGACTGTTTCACACATGCAGATAAAGTTGGAGACACACTGGGTTCATGTTTAAACTATATTTAGAAAATTCCAGTTTTATTTTGCTTTATCCTTCTCACTTTAAAAATCAGACGTAGCTGAAGTTAGCGTCCGGTTGTTAGCCTCCACTTTGACACTTAAGGAAAATCTTCATCCCAAAGATCAAACATTTTACAGAGAATGAAGATTCAGTCAAATAAAGTTGCTGATTTGTGGAAACTTGTAAAAGGGACATTTGATATGGCTGAATTATGTAGACATCTGTTTAGAAACTTTAGCACAAAAAATGTTCCTTTGTGTTGAAAAAATACCCAATGAAGGAAGATATAAGTGAATGTAAATATGATCAATCCTTTCACCTTGGAAGATAATCGTAGCCCGATTGAGTGTTAAAATGACATTCTATGGGAAAAAAATCATGTAATGTTTTCTTTATAGAGTTTGTTTCGAATCATTAACAATTTTTACAAATCAACAACTTTGTTTCATTGAATCTTCATCATCTGCATAAAAAAACTGTTGCTGTTTTAAGACATTTTAAAACAAAATTTCCTGTAGTAGCATTTTATTTTGAAATTAGATTTTCATAAACCAGAAGCTGTCAAACCGGGCCGTACTGGATGGAAATGACTAATTAATTTGAGGGAATATAACACTTTTTTTAATTGAAGAAACCATTACCCAAAGCTCGTAGATCTCTGCTAAACATTTCTTGCTTCCTCTAATTTAACCTCTGCGAATGGGAGCAGACGGTTCCGTCTGGAGCAGCAGCACGGACTGGATGGCACGCTCCAGCTTCTTCTGCAGTGACTGCGTGATCAGGGCAGCTAATTGCTTTCTAATCAGAGTTGCATTTTCCATGTTGGTGTTCTGCTCAGTCTGCTGAGACAGAAACATGGGAATAGTGTGAAATCGAGATTCAGGACTGGAGTTCAGGGCCAGCCTGTCAGCTGACGAGGAGGAGGAGGCTGTGGAGCCTGGGGGTATGTCGGAACGGGCCAAATCGCTGCAGGCCATCCACCCAGTCTGTCTCAGAAATGTGCCAGATAACATTTACCGGAGCTAATGAAATAGTTTGCAGCTAAACACTCTTACACGGTTTCCACTTTGTAGTCCTACGTCAGCTGCTCAGCTTCCCGTGTTGTGTTGTCATGAAGACAGGAAAATGAATGTCAGGCTTTGATGAAGCAATGAGGTCATTGATCGTGTTATAGTCACCTGTGTATTATGGTGGTGTGTGTGTCACAAAACACTTAGGCCCAATCGGAATTCTTCCCCTCCCCTTCATTCAACCCTCCAAACGGAGAGTTATGGAAAAATAGTGCCTCATAACTCAGACGTCGCTTTCATCGATGATGTCATCAAGAATCAGCGGTTCGCTAGCTTTAGCACGAAGCTTCCAGCGCTTGAATATACATAACAACAGTTTTATAACTTTAAGACGGTCATATTACAACAAGAAGTCATTCCTCACATTTAAATGTAAAGTTCTGTTGTTCAGAGCGCATCCACATGAAGAAAAGCTCTTCTCAGCACGACACAGTTTACCCTCATGACAGAAGACTTTATATCCCTCCTTTTGGAGGGTTGGATTTCAAAAATTCATTTCCCGGACACGACTACCAGTTAGGCTTTTCCTTCAAATGGAGGGGAAGGGAGAAGAGGAAGGGAGAAGGGAAGAATTCGGATTTGGCCTTCAACTAAGTGAATTTATACCATTAGATCTCTGAGTATAACCAGGCGGGTTAACTGGGTTGTACTTTTTCTGAGTTATAGTGATGCATCGACTTTTTAAAAAGTATTTTTCAGTTCACCTTTATTAAATAATAATAATAATAATAACCTGAATAGGTCATTATCACCATGGAGACATCAAAGCAAGTCAGGTAAATTATCTTTTAATGAAGCCATGCTGGTTCTCTGTGGTCTGGGGATAATTGTCGAATTTATGCTAAACATTTTCTTCTGCTTATGTCTTCAGATTCTTTAAAATCTAAAAGTGTAAGCCTCATATTTCGATTAAAAAAAACAGACTGTACTTCTCTGCTGTGTTTGGCCTCACCATGGCACCTCAGCCTTCATTATGAGCACAGTTCCATCTGGACATTTAATTCATTACGGGGTTTTCCAGCAATAAAGAAAATAACAAACAGAGAAATAAAACATTTTAAATGAACTTGTATGCAGTTAAATGGTCAAATATTGTGCTTCTCATTCCTCCATAATCTGAAAATGTATTTCTGCTTGGTCTGAGAGCGCCTAATGGCTCCCAGAGCACAGCCTTCTGCCTGGAGAGCATGTGAAGATCTGGCAGCAAGCCTGGGAAACGTCAATTCCAGGATTTCTTAAGTTTGAGCTGTTTATAAGGCTTAAACAGTCAGAGGCAGACAATGCAAACATTAAAAACAGCTAAATGTTTAAAATAAATGTAATCAAGGTTGATCTGGAATAAAACAAATAGAAAACACCGACTTGTGGTCGTACGTTTCTTTTTTCTTTAAGTTGAGAGCTATTTACAGTTGCAAGGAAGTCAGATGATAACAAGTTAAATGTTGGTATTATCAAGTTTAACTGGTCTTTTAAAGCTGTAAACACACATCCATCCTGCAGGCATCACGTTGGCTTCCACGAGTAAATCCATAGCCTCCTTTTTTGCAAGTCTCTATATAAGCTGAGAAAAAGACAGGGCAACCCCTTCCTATCTGTGCTGAGTGGATCATCTCCTGTTAGCTAAGCTGATAAATCCTGCCTTCTAGGTGCTTTTGATCCGCCACATCTGAATACAGTTTTTAAAATTGATGTCAGAGGGGATTTTTCGAGTGTGGTGGTTGACACGGAATCAGTTGTTTTCATTCCTTTTGGTGTGTTTCCTGTTTCATGTGGTGCATCGGATGGTGATGTTTTATGATACAAGCAGTTGGAGGAAGGATTAAATAACTACAGCGAGATAAAAAAGATGGAGGTCTAATCTCACTGCTTCAACATGTCATATGCATTTCTTCTCTTAAAACCGCCTGGAAGATTAGCAGAGCCATTATACCTGAACTCGGGCAGCTTAGTAACATGGGAGTGAATGTAAATAGGATTCTGTGGCAATGAAAGATACAAAGTGGTCTAATTAAGTCCCTCTCGATGCAAATTTAATTTCCCTAGGCCTCATGGCATCCTGTCAATGACAGGAAAGCCTCCTTTTTTTCTTTTCCTCTCAGCAAATTGCAATTAGATAGTGGGTGTATGCTGGCAAGCAAGTCAATCTCAGTTAAAGCCCATGTTTTAAAGACAAAAGTCTGCATATTTGCAAGCCATTCAGCAGCTCCTATTTGGAAGAATGGACTGATAATGGAAATTTAGATTCATCTTTCTGTGTGAGTATTTAGAAGCCGACTTTTTCAGCTTTATTTTTAACAAAAACCAACAATTCTTGTGCAGCATAACGCTGGCGTTTCCACTCAAATTTTATGTTTATCGAACATTTTACAGTGGAGTTTCTATGACTGATCCCTGAAGTGCGACAGACTACAAACAAGGAACTAGTCATTTTAGAAACACTAGCTCAGAGATAAGGAATGGGAGCAGAAAGAAAACAAATGTTGCCGTGGAGGCGGACAGTCAACACCTACACCTGTTTTAATGCGATTGCGACTGGAGTGAGAGGAAAAGCATCCATACACACCAGTGCTTCCTTAAGGGACAGACATAAGCATTCTCACTCAGATGAAATTGAAAATAAAATTTGTGATGCATTGGCTCTGCCTCAACCATCAGCTGCTGTGCCGTCAGAGAATCCATTTTATTTTGAGAAGTCTTCTTCTTTTTTTTTATGATGCGCTTACTCATGTGGAACATTGAGAATATGATACAAAACCCATCTGTCTGGTGACTCAATGTGAGATCAAACAACAGACAGGAGGGAAGGGAAACTTTAGGACACACTGGAGGAGTGTGTAGGGTTGGGCACCGAAATTCGTAATGATTTACGCGGTTCTACCGAAACCCAAAGAAGCTGCTGCAAACAGTGTCAGTGCTTTGTTTCAGTGAAGGTCTATTTGTTTTAGGACATGTCAATCACTTCTACTCTGTTCAGTACGTTGAAGTTCTATTCAATCCTTCTGCCTTTCCTGCAATAGTGAGCGGGTTCATATACATTTTGTCCTGGCACACTGTGGCGGTTCTCTGGCTGCAGCCAGCTTCCCAGACTTCAGTGGAGCTCGCTCAATACGCCGGCAGACAAACCGCCGCTGCTGGGAGCAGGAGCAGCCTGCTGGGTCTCCTGAACTGAGATGTTTTACTTATTTTTGTCGAGACAATAATAAAAAAGGTCCCTATTTTTCCCCCCTCCCAGGTTAATGTGGAACAGCCTTCAAACTCAGTCACAGAGACACAGAAACACAGCGGAAGCGGCTGTCATCCAGAGACTCCCTCCGAGTGAGATTAACAAGAAAATATTTGAAGGATTTTTTTGTAGGTTTTTTGTAGTTATCCTCACAATAAATAACCAACATTATCTGTGTCTGTGTGACATTTACACATTTACAGACACTCACATGCAGTTGTGGTGACTGGCACAGGATCACTTGTTTGATAGGCGGCGAGCAGGAAATTTGCCATGCGGCAAAAGAGGGGCAGGTCACCGATTTACGGCTCGGAGGTTGTGGAGTTCTTATTTAATAGGACCTCTGTTTCTCTTGGGTTCCCCTCTGCTCGGCGGGGGTGGGCGGCCCCTGCCCTGCTTCTTCACTGGACCTTCGCGGTGGGGGCAGG
>NC_050533.1:24795229-24797508 GCF_002922805.2 Oryzias melastigma
ACGGCTCGGAGGTTGTGGAGTTCTTATTTAATAGGAACAGCCAGCAGCTCAAAAAACGACGACACCCAAAACCTCGATTTTTGATGCGGAGGTCTTAACCATGCGTCAATATGTGATGACTTGGGAATAAAAATATGTTGATTTGGGAAGACGTAGGCATCATGTTTATTACTGAAGTACTGAAATTGGCACAAAATAGGAACCGAAAAAAAAGAACCACTTTGGCGCTGGAACCGAGTAAAACCCAATCCGTGACCAACCCGAAGAGTGTGTGGAGGCATTGGAAGTGTTGGCCTGGCCCCTGCAGCCCCATCTTATCTTTAGGTTTAATTAGCTGCTTTTAACTCTGCCTTTGCCACGCCCACCTTTCCTATCTGAGCCTCGGGCCTCGCTGCTGAGGCGCCACTCAGCTGTTCTCGCTTTGATCAGAGGCATCTCACCGGCATGCCGCTGCAGTCTTCATTTATCTGATGTATTCATTTAATTTGCCTCAAATAGGCAGGTATTGGTTTTCCCACTAGTGCTTAAGCAGCAACATGAAAGGCTGTTTTTTTTTTTTTTTTTGAAGACATATTGGCTCTTCAAATGCCATCAAAGCACTGGCACTTGTATCGTTGCTCCTAATAGAGACATTGTTGTTGAGATGTGACATCAAGAATGTTGGCCTCTGCAGTCATCTCTATTGTATCTTCCTGAAGCAGTGACAGGGTACCTAGCTGCAGGTAATACTGCGGGTGTAATGGCAGACAGACCTATTGGAGACGATGGATGTTCTACAGAAGTTGTATTTTATCTGAAGGGCGGAAGTCGGTGACCTCCAAAACGGAAGTTGTGCTTTTATGTCATTTTTTGTCGTTTATGCTATTATTGCTAGTTTTTGTTATACTAAAATTAACTTAAACTTTTTTGAAAAATTTGTGATTAATATTTTATGGAAATAAAGAGAGAATGTGGTATTCATTTGTAGTTTTTATGTTAATAAATAAGGTGGAAGATGAACGTTGATCTCTGTCAGCTGCAACACAGAACAGAGTTCTGTGGTGGGCGGAGCAGAAAGGAGCTGTCTGCTATTAGAAATCCAACAACGAGGAAACTGATCATTATTTAATTTTGGGATGGGGACCAACATTAATTTTCTAGAATAACGAGCACCGGTGTTGTGTAAGAATTCACAGTGAAAGTCCCGCCGGCCGCCGTCACGGGAGGTGAGCAGTTCAGAGTAGACAGACACGCCTCCTCCTGTGAGCAGATTCCAGCTGAGCAGAACACCTGAGAACTTTGGAGATAAATTGGGACCAATATTAGTTGAAACCCAAAACATATTAAAAGAAATATTGGTTTTTGGCCAAAAAAAAAGTAAAATGTCCAAAACTTTTTGCTAATCTAAAGTAAACTAAATTATTTTCAGATTCAAATTATTTATTTTTTAGGTTTCAAAACTTAAAATCTTTATTTCACTTTCAACTCGTTTTTTTTTTCATCTGAATCAGAAAATTTCAGTTTCAAAACTTTTAGCCCCATTGTGGTGCGTTGGGGCGGGGCTAACATGATCATAATCAATGAGGGTGGTAACTTCAGTGCATTAACTGACTCGAGACCTGTCTTAACTGAATAACTGTCAGAACTGAATAATTACGGTCAGAAAATGGCTCAATTGTCTTAACTATCACAGTCCCAAGTTGTCTCAAGACGAGTGTTAAAAGCAGAGTTTTATTGCGTACAAACCGCACATCCAAAACTCTGTTCTGACCCGTTCAAAGTGCCATCTTGTTGTGTTAAATACAGACATTGAAAATGTCCCCATGCTTGGATAGAATGGCTTCATAAAAACTTCAGACTATAATAGTACAGACATTTTTGTATTGTAATTTTCCAAGTTCTCAGACTCTGTGAACGCACCTGGACTGAAGTTGTCCCCCTCATTTTGATTGGTCCTTCGTGTTAGCCTCGCCCAGCGCGCCACAAAAGGGCCAAAAGTTTTGACACAGAAATTTTCAGATTCAAAAACAAAAAAAATAAAAGAGTTGAAAGAAAAAAATATATTTGAAAGACCGAAAAAATATTTGAAACTGCCTAAAAAACTGAACATTTCAAGCTGAAAATAATTAAGTTTATTTTAGAATAGCAAAAGTATTTGACATTTTACTTTTTTTTGGCCAAACACCAAAATTCTTATGCAGTTTGTTTTATTTGGGTTTCAAATAACATTGACCCTGATTTAGCTCCACAGAGAACCAGCTGGATCAAACTTCTCCCAAAAAGCTCTTTTATTATTTGTC
>NC_050533.1:24797548-24846375 GCF_002922805.2 Oryzias melastigma
GTATTCGTAAAATTAAGAGTAAGAAGTTTGCGCAGTCAAAATAACAACTTCTGCTTTAAGTAAAATACAAAATAAGATTCCGTTGGACATCCACCATCACATCTGTCATTTTACCTCATAAGCAGTGCAGTGATATGAGAGAGAGGTGAGGATCAGAGTCCTCCTAAAAGGCTCCTCAGAAGGTAAGGGTTAGCTCTGAATGTGCTGGAGCAGATCGGCTGTCATGACTTCATCCCAGCGAGGCTGCAAATGAAGTGGGAGCTCTGTCTCATCTGTCAAAACTCCTGACCTCTCGTCTGGTCAGCAGCCTGAACAAATCCAAGGTTACATGCTTCCAGCGCAGAGCAAGATGCTATCTGATCCTGATGACAACTGAATTGGATGAAGGCCTTTGAGCCACAGAAGAATACTCCTCAGCAGAGCCCCAGCCTTTACAGGGTTCATTAGGTTTCAACTCCCATCAATATTGTTTAAGGGCTTACACAGTGTACCACTTCTCCGGAGCTCTGGGAGCCGTGTTGTGGTACACTGGGCCGACATGTATTTTCAGCCCAAGAGGCTGGCTGGCCAGGGAGCCAAGAATCTGCCAGGGCCAGAGCTGTGATAGATGATGAGGAGCGGCGAAGGTTTTATTGGAGCAGCGGCGAGGCTGCTCGTGACAACTGGAATGAATGAGATCCTTGGCATCTGTGGGCTTTCCTCCAGTCCCATTCCTATTATTACTTATTCACGCAGAGCAATAATGTTGGTTCAATATCCTCCTCTATCATTTTGTAAACTTGGCTGTTAAACTGTGAATTATGCAACAATAGAACAAAAAGATGGCAGCCAATCAACTCGACTTTGCAGAGGATATTTACAACCTTCCCTGCTTCCCAGAAGCTCATTTACACTTGGGGGGCTAGGGGAGAAAATAGAAATATGCTAATGCCAGCGCTGGCTTTGACTGTCCCCTGCTGACCTCTAGGATTTGGTGAATTAACATTTGTTATTTGGATACTTTTACTTTACCCAGTTTTGAATGTCATTATTAAAATATTTTCTTTACTCTTGTATCTCTTCTATTTTGGACTATAGATCATCACTTGCAAAATGTGTTAGTTTGGTATTCATCAACTTTATAGTTTTTGAATTATTGAACAAAACATGCCCCAAAGGAAATGAATGAGAAAGTTTTCACATTTCAAAATTTTAAGTAGATTAGGAACAAGTCTTTAAATATGGGCTTTGTTTTCATCTTTTTGAGTAATTTAAAAAATTGGAGTGTATCTAATAATTTAGCAACATGCTAACATTTTTGAATAATTTGTTATCTACTGGTAGGTTTATTGCTAATTTTGAGTATAGCTTCTTTTTTAGCAACAGGATAACGCTTCTGGCCAGAATTCCTGGCCTCCATGAATGGAGTGTGCAGAAGCACGCGTTGCTACGCAAGTTTTTAAGTCGGGTCGCAAACTCTACAGACAAATCGGGCACGCACTGAGGGCGCTAAATGTTCAGCCCAGTTCAAGGTGCTCACACACCGGCCGCATGCACTCTAAACACCACTCTGGCTGTATTTTTTAACACACTCACAATAACACATGGGCTGAATCACCACTACCTGCGTACTTCCTGCACTTTATATGTTGAATTTCACCTGTACATTTTTCATACTGTAAATACTTGTTGATACCTCTCACTGCTCTTTATTCCACTTTGCACATTCTACATACATATTTATACCTGCTAAAGCACTCTGGATGGATGCAAACTGCATTTGGTTGCTGTGTACCTGAGACATGTGCAATGACAGTAAAGTTGAATTTTATTCTATTCTATTCTAAATGGGTTTCTGAAGGTGCGATCAGCAGCTGGTATCCACACTGGAGCAGCGCGCTCACACTCTGGTCCTTTAATGTCTGTCTGGGTGTCATATTAATCCACTGGACACAAACTGCAATGATTTCTCTTTCATGATCATGTTTGGTACTTCCGTGCTTTGAAGCGGACACTACCCACGCGCCACTCCCAAATCCAGGTCCCTGATTGGTCATTGTGCTGCGCTGATGTGATTATGCATAAAAATGTTGAACCGGGTTGAACATTCAGCTGCGCTGAGTGGCTGCAGGGGGTTGTACTGAGCAGGAGGAGCACAACATGAACCGAGTATGAAAGGATTTATGATCATGTCAGTATTATATATAATTGTTTATTTGTATTGAATCATTTCTGTTAGTAGAAAAACAGACAGTTTAATGTAAGAAGACATACTTGGCCTTAAAATACCTTTAATTCATTGGGTTGAAAAAAAAGGGGAAAAAAATCCAAATTGTCACTTTAAAACTGAATCTAATCGAATCGTGGCTTGACTGAATTGTTACATCCCTAAAAAGCGGGTATGGCAGCGCCTCACCTGCACATGCACTACGGATAATATCAATTATTTGAAATATTTCAATGTTCACACAGTTAGTTTTAATACCTATAAATAATGAGTCTTTAATTTTAACTTTTTCATTTCAGATTTTTTATTTCATGAATTTTCATTAGTGCACCAGTTGATGAATGTTGCTTCAGTTTTTATTGATTAACTTTATTGTTTTCATATATATATATATATATATATATATATATATATATATATATATATATATATATATATATTCTTGCTGGGTGAATCTGACTCACAGAGCTCTATATAAACAGGTGTAGAAATGTTGCAAAGTCTCTTTTTTTAAGTAAATTGAAGGCACACAAACGGGAATTGGAGTCAAAATGCTGAACATTTTTATGTTTTTATAAAAAGTTCTGATTATTCTGTGCTAAAGTGGTGCTGAAATGGATGAATGAGTCATCAGTTAAAGACAAAAAAATCACACTAAATGTTACAAATGTGTTTAATTTCTTCAATAAAAGCTTAACCTCGTTAGTTTAAGAACAGTTAAAGCTGTAATTTCCAATCAGAGCTTCTGTTCCAGCAAGCAGGACTTTTCTTTGAACCATGTGTCGTGTCCAGCAGGGGCTGATGGTCTGGATCAGTTCCTGCTGGTGGATTAGTCCAGATGAAAAAGGTTCATATTCATGCTAGAAATCCCGGCCCCAAACAGAACACTGTCATGAGAATACCCGTCTTTGATCAGTTTAGTGGTTATAAGGTCATCTAACCAGGTTGATCATTTGAAGAGGAGGTTCTCAAACTCATTTGTGACCGGTTACATTAAATGTTAGCTAAAATTGTCTCTTGTAAAGCAACATATTGTTTTGTTCAATAATAGTTCATCTGTTTAGTAAAAATATCTAATGAAATGTTTGAAGCGTGCTCCCATATACTGTCTGAAGAACACCTGTTGGTAGATTCTCCAGGCAGCTATTAGTCTCACAGCTGTGGCTGTTAAATTAGGGGTAAGATTAGGTTTTTGCTGTTTTTAAATGTCTTTATTTTCTGTTAAAAAAATAGAAAAGCAATTATTCATTTTGTTCCTGGCCTGCAGAGAATTCTAATGACAGCATCTCTCACACGTCTTCATCAATACATCACAGTGTTAGAGATGTGATGAAGGAAGGCCAGCAGGATCCTCAGTAACTGAAACAATCATTACACTCCTAGTTACTATAGTATTTACCATGGACAAAGCTTACGTCATCGATCAACCAGAGCTTTGATTATACAACACTTTTTTTTAAACAGAATGTGTATCAATTGTGTTTTACTATTTTTGGAAAGTGTCAACAAAAATGAATCCAGACTAAATCTCTCACCTTTTCTCATTTAAACATTCTCAACAAATCTAAAGACCCACTTTGATGGAAATGGTGTTTTTAGTGTTTTAATATGTACCTGTACCATTTTTTTCACAATGAAGGACATATATAAAGAGAATTCAGCTTAAAATTGCATTTCTGATTATTTCTTTGTTCAAATCGTTGTAAATCAAGAGGATAAAAACAGTTTGAAAAGCTTGTAGCAGTCACATAGAAGCTAGCACAGCAATCCACAAGCTCCCTGCTGCACTGACAAATAGATCCATGAACGTCTTTGTTTTCCTCGTCTGAGCTGGAATCTGCATCAGAACTGTATGACCGGGTAGCTCTGATATTGATCACTATTTTCGTTGCATCTATAGTGTTAGATTGGGGATGTGAGGGGACTGTAAGCTAGCGGGAGAGAGTGTAAACAACGGCATGATGGGACATGCTGGCAGGCTTACATTGTGCCAACAGTCCCACCCAAACTAAGACGTCAATTTCTGATCAACTCCTGCCGCTCTGTAGAAACTATGTCCTAGAAAACAACACAGGTTATTTGATTTTTGCTAAAAACTTTAATTATAATTGAAAAAACTCTAGGAACGCTTTGACAATGGATCAAAGGAGGATCAGAGTGGGAAAGGCATCACAGGATATGCCTTGCTTTAATATAATGAACTGTTCTGTAACCGGTTCTGCAGTTTAGTTTAGTCAACCCAAAGATCTAGTTCCATTTTTTTCTCCTTTTTGCTTCCAGTGTCATGCTCTTTGTTGCCCTCCACCTTTAACAGGGCTGATAAAAATTCTCCCTTTTGCCTGAAAACTGTCAGATTGGAGTAGAGTCACTCCGATCCCCCACTGGGTCATTTATTCCATGGAGATGGGTTAGCATGTTCAGCCACGCCTGACTGGATCATTCCCATTTATCCCTACACCCCCCGTCTCTCCGGTCTCTTTGAAGGCACGAGCTGCCTGGTTCATCTGCTCGCCCGTCTCCAGACTTGTTAAAGGCCTATGTCAGCCTTGTTACTGAGCCTGCTGATCCGTGGCCATAAACCTGTGCAAAGGTGGAGAGGTATTAGCAAACTGGAGTTTTTCACAGCTTTTGGATGAGTGGCTGTGAGTCTCCCTTCATTCATTCCTCACACCTTTAGCAAAAACCTAGCTCTCCAAATTCATCCCGAAACCCACACTTCTGGAGGAGCATCTGACTTGATGAATTTGCAGACCTGAACTCAATGGTATTCTTTTCCATTGACAACATGAGTTTGTACCATATGATGAAAGACTGCTGATGTATGCATTTTGTTTGATTAAAGCAATAATAAAGCTGTAATAGATTTTCCTTATAGAATCAGTTTTAGCGGATGATGTTTGCCAGGAAGATGCTCCTGAAATGAGGAGAAATCTTTAGAAGTCATCTTTCTAGTGGGGGGTTCCATGTAGTGCAAATGTAAGGTCAGCTCCATAGTTTCTACAAGTGAATCAAAGGCCAAATCCAAATTTTTCTCCTTCCCCTACAGATTCTCGCTAACCCTACATCTAGTCCTCCAAGTGCGGAGTTACTGAAAAATAGTGTCTTTGAATTCCAATGACGCTCTTTCTCGATGACGTTATCAATAGGCGCTGGTCATCTAGTGCAGTGGTCTCCAACCTTTTTCAGACCACAGACCGGTTTAAATTAGACAATATTTTCACGGACCGGTCCAAATGGGGCTGAATTTCATGCAGAGAATGAAGATTCAATGATTTTAAGTTGCTGATTTGTAGAAGTCATTTCTGATTTGAAAAAAAAATCCATAAAAGAAATATATGATTTTTTGTCCCATAGAATGCCGTTTTATCACTCAATCCAGGATCCGACTATTTTCAGGACAAAAATATTGATTATATTTTGACTTTGCATGAATCCCCATTCATTGGGTATTTTTGCAACACAAAAGAGCATTTTTCTTCCTAATGTCTGCCTAATTTAGCCTTTCTGTAGGAAAATATCCCTTTTACAAGTTTCTACAAATCAGAACCTTTATTTGATTAAATTTTCATTCTCTGTAAAATGTTTGAATTTTGTGATAATTTTCCCTTCAGCGTCAAAGTGGAGGCTAACAACCGGACACTAGCTTCAACTATATCTGATTTTTTAAGTGTGATGGATAAATAAAGAAAAATATAATGACACAACTGTCGTAAAACTGGAATTTTCCAAATATAATATAAATAGGAATCCAGCTTGTCTCCAACTTTATTATTTGCATGTGTGAAACAGTTGAGAGGCTGTCGCCGCGTATTAGCCAGAGCGGCTTCTGCTACACGAGAACTGTCTCAATAGTTTTGTTTGTTGAGAAATACTCCGTTTTGTCTGTAAACATCAGATTTATTGTTCTTTGAAGTTGAAGGCTCTTCCTAGGTTTCCTCATTGACTCTTTTCTCCCCAAAGAAACTTTCCAAACCAGTTTAATGTTTTGTTTTTTGTATTTAGCTTTGAGCTGCTAGCTTAGCAATCTAGTTAGCGATGCTAGGTAGCCGCTTTAAGTCACATGACCAAGACGGATGTTGTGAATCTGGAAGTCTTTCAAAATAAAATTTCCTTCAGGATCAGAAAATAAACAAAACAGAAATAATGTAAGTTAGCGCATTTATTTATTTATTTCTGTCAGCGTCCCAGTGACCCAGCGGGTTGGGGACCACTGATCTACTGCAGGGGTCCCCAAACTTTTTCATGTGAGGGCCACATAACTGTTTCCTTCTTTGATGGGGGGCCGGGGTTGGTTTTTCAGGCTAACAGAAAAAGTGTAGTAATCACAGACTAAACATTCATGGCTTTCCAGAAGGCCACACAATGCCAAATTTTTAAATAATTAATCACTTTAAAATGAAACCACAAAATAGTCTTCTCTCTCCCGTCACAGTTCAGACTCCAGATAGATGGGATAAAAAGCCTCGATCGGTCAGATTGAGAAAAAAAAAAAAAAAGAAAATGATGCATCTCCAATAGTGTTTGGGCCATAAATGGGGGAGGGCCGGATCCGGCCCACGGGCCAGAGTTTGGGAACCCCTGATCTTCTATACATTGGTGCGTAGCTGCTAGTGCTCAGAAGATAAACAGCAACATTGGTTCAATAACTTCTTCACCATCGCAGTGGAGATACACAACAAAAAGTCCCTACCCTTGAAAAACAATTTCTGAAACGTGTGCCCCTACAAATGGAGGGGTAGGGAGAAGAATTCACATTCAGCCAAAATGAATCTATTATAATAACAGAGACTAAATGACTGTACTTGTTTTTATATATATATTTTTCTATTTAATAGCCTGTAATTTTTTTCACCCCATCTTAAAGTTTCTTTTTATCAACTCAGGTGTGACTAATTTTTGCTCTCCACACTTTCGTCAAAGATGCTCCCTGAAGCCAGCTCAGCTTTATCTTTACTCGGTGAGTTTCATTAGCACCATGCTCTGTTTGTGAACACACTAATGGCTTCCTGTGTTTGGCTCTCACTGTCCGCTATTCTTGCAGTTATTTCAGTCCATGAGGAAAGTGTGAATTAAAATGATCTTTTTTTATTTCTGACATAATTGATTTCTTTATAAAAAATGATTCCACTGTTTCTTTGAACTGAATGTACACTCCTCATTGAGATGACTCTAAAATCGGTAACTGTGTAGTCTGCAGACATGAGTCGAGCAGCTGGATTCTGTGGAGAGGTTTGAATGATGTGCAGGTGCATGCTGAAGCACCGTGTGGCGTTTCCTTCCCTGGTCTGGAGACAGGACATTTCCATTAAAACACGCAGAGATGGAGTGGGAGTTCACTGAAAGAGAGGGAGGTATAGAAGAAAAAAAGGAAGTTGAAGTTGGATGTAATGATTCATTGTGAATCAGTAAAAAAACGGATTAAAACTCGTTAACATGTTCATCATTGCAGAAAATTAAAAAATCGGTTTGTCTCGGCCTTTGCCTAAATTTAGAAAAATGCAGAGCTGATGATATTTCTTCATGCAGGCTCGCTGTGAATGTGTGTGTTTGCATAGCCGACAGGCTGTGTGCTCTTAAACTGTGCTCCCCTCTAAGGCTGTAATGAGCCACTTGCTCCAAAAAATTCGAGTACAAATATTTACGACATCCAAGATCGCTGATTCTTGATATTTATAAATATAGTAGTGTGTAGTAAAATATTATCTTGGAATGACGTATTTTTGCTCTGAAATGTAGATTAATGTTGGATTTTAAGTTTATGAACTAAAACAAAGTCGAAAGAACAGCGCCACTGTCACCGGACATGATCAATGATCACTGAGCGGGTGCAGAGCGGTCCCTCACAACATGAACCAAGTATTCAAATGTCTGTGATCATTTCAGTATTATGTATAATTGTTTATTTATGTTGAATCCTTTCTGTTTGTAGGAAACAGACAGTTTGATTTAAGGGGCAAAAAGAAAACATACTTGGCCTCAAAATACCTTTAATTCATTGAGTTGAGACGGATTTATTTGTCTGCAGGTGGATGTATCAGAATGGAGCGGAGCACAGCACATATTAACGTCACAGACATTAAAGTCTCTAGTATGGTACATAAATCTGTATGAAAGCACAGACACACAGTTGCAGCAGCGCGTTGGTGTGCCGGTTTGCTCCTGTAGTTTTCCTAAGATTGCTGCAGCGGCAGTCAGGTATCTGTTGCAGTGCAATTACAGCAGAGCAGATCTCAAAATGGCAGGTGGGTCTGTAAACACAGCGTGTGAGTGATTCAGTGCAGCGAGCTTGTCTCCAGGTCTGTAATGCCAGAGAATGCTGGAGTCAGAGGGGAGGAGGAGGTGGTGTGCGGGGCGAGAGGGCGGCCGCCGGGAGACTGGATGAAAGATTGATCAAGGAGGCTGTTGCCTTTTCAAGGTGAAGACTCAGTTCTTAGATTCAGAAAGCGGGAGGCTAGTCATCCTCACCTTCTTGGCTCCTGTAATTTTTTTCTCCTTTTCGGTTCCCTGGGAGTAAGAACTTCTCAGAAGAGATGCTGAGCTGAGGCAGAGTGTGCTGACTAGTCAACCATCGTGTCTTTCTTGTTCCCGTGTGGCATGTCAGACCTCTGATGTTCTCCCACTGCAGTTCCTTAAGCATTTTTCTGACAGCAGAATATTTGAGTAAATAGTTACACACCATCCCCTGCCCTCTTTGCCTTTCAAAGGTTTGTAAAACTTGAGTATGTCTGGCAGCATCATTAAAGATGACAAAATGCCTGAGGGGCATCAATCTTTACCTCTCCTCATATTTAGCAACACCGTTTCATCATTTCATCTTCCCTCATTTCCACCAAAACACATGCGGCTTTGACAAAGCCTCTCTGACACTTGAAACTGCATCTCTCCACTCATGTGCATCCCTAACATTGAGTAGGGGAGTCAGAAAGCTCGCATCACTTATCACTAGTGCTGCAACAAATTATTATTTTAACAGTCAACTATTCACTGGTTATTTTTTCCAATTAGTTGAATGATCGGGTCAAGTGCAAACTTATGTAAAGCACACAACTTAACCATCATTAGCTTTACACTAACTACAAACTAGATTTATAGTATTACCTGTGATTATGCTAGTGTGAATGCTGTAAGCTGAAGATGCTGACGTTGATAGCTAGCTAAAATGCCAAATTAGCCGAAAAAACTGAAAAAATCCTAAATTTGCCAAAATTGCTATCATGTAGCTGAAATATTAGCCAAACTCCAAAATAGCCTAAAAAACTGAAAAAAATCTCAAATTAGCCAAAATAGCTAGCATGTAGCTGAAATATTAGTTAAACTCCAAAATAGCATAAATAACCTTAATAAATGCGAAAATATTCCAGACAGCTAACAGAATGTCATCATAACTTTCATCTTTACTACTCTCTGACTCCATATAATATAAAGTAACAACTAATCGATTATGAAATTAGTCTTCGACTATTTTAATAATCGACCAATCCTGGCAGCCCTACTTACTTCTACATCCCACCAAATGCTCTGCAATACAAGAAATTGTTTTGATGTCTCTGTATTTACAAGGTTTTTCAAGAAAATGTATTTTTTCATAGTTGTCTAGTTTCTAGTTTTCCTCAAAGACAACTGAGAAAAAGAGAGATCTCTTCCTCTCTTCCGTTTAAGATTGTCAAGGTGCCTTTAATCAAAGCACTTCAGAGAAAATTGCTCCCAGACTCACTTGTACTATAAAAGTGTATCTGTGATTTCCAGACCTCTTTTTTGTAAAAGTGTTGAAACCTATTTTCCTGCATCCACTTTTTTTGACCCAGACTGAATCATCTTCTGCTTTAATAATTGACTCTGAGATAGGTGTCATGTTTTTGCATAACCTGGTGTTCTTCTCTCCTTTTACAGCATTTCTAAGAAGAGGAAAATCAAACAAATGTTGTTGGTTTGGTCAAAAACGGTCTGTTGTCCAGGACTACAAAACAGTTCTGCTGTTAGTGTCTTTCAAAAAGTGATCATTGTTTTTTTATCAAGTCTAGTCATTTGTAGTGTCATTACCATTTATTTAATCATATCTAGAGGTTTGTGTTTGGCCTTGTTGTAAACCTTTACCATTTGTGCCGGCATTGTTTTTCTTGTACTATCAAATATAAACATCACAACGTTGGTATAAATTAGAGGTCGGCAACCTTTAACAGTAAAAGAACCATTTGGGCTTGTGTTCTACAGACCAGAACCTAGAAGGAGCTGCATAGGTTTACTTAGCCTTTAAGAAATTTAGATTTTCATTCATGACCATCTTTTTTTCATAATAAATATGAATTATGTCTAATTTTTGGCACAAACAAAAGAAAAAAAATAATAAAAGAGCCTAGCATCTCTCAAAATGTGATTTTTAAAAAAAATATATTTTATTTTTATTTTTTTTTTTACTTCTTTTTTAAAATAAAAGATGCTCTGTGCCAAACAGGATCATCTCAGTGCAGCTCTGGGGTGCTATAAGTAACCAGTGTTGTTCATCATAAGATAAAATGTGTTTTTAACTCATCAAAGATCAAACTTTTTACCAAAGTTTTTCTTTCCATATAAATCTGTTGATTCTTGAGGTAGAGTTGAACAAGCAAGACGTCTTCAGGTCAACAGGATGTAAAAACCTACATAGTTTATCATCTATGCGAACCTCAGACATCAATTTATACATTTAACTATCCATCCATCCATCCATTTGCCTGTCCGCTTCTTCCCTTGCGGGGTCGCGGGGGTGCCGGAGCCTAACCCGGCTACTGAAGGGCGAAGGCGGGGTTCACCCTGGACAGGTCTCCAGTCTGTCTCAGGGCCTCAATCACACACACATTCACTCTCACATTCACACCTAGGGGCAATTTAGAGTCAACAATTAACTTATGAAGCATGTTTTTGGATGGTGGGAGGAAGCCGGAGTCCCCGGTGAAAACCCACGCATGCACGGGGAGAACATGCAAACTCCACACAGAAAGGTCCCAGCCGGGAGTCGAACCGGGGCCTTCTCGCTGTGAGGCAAGAGCGCTAACCACTGCGCCACCGTGCAGCCCTTACATTTAACTAATCTACATTAAATAAATGCTAATTAAGTAATCCTTACTTGTAAAAATTACTATTTTCTTTTTCTTTTGTTTTTCTCCTCTTTGTCCTCATCAGTCTTACTCTGCTGGGCTTTGTTATTTTAGTTTGGGGTTTGGTAGTCTTAGTTTTCAGGCTTTGTTTATTTGTTTTCTTTAGGTAGTTTTGGTTATTCAGACATTATCAGGAGCTGCTGACTCTGACGGTCGACATGGCTGGATCAGCAGTCTCCATGACTTATTTTATGTTTGTCCAAAGAGCCACAATAGAGAGATAAAAGAGACACATGTGGATCTGGAGCTGCAGGTTGCAGACCCCTGGTATAGAGTCCACTTTTTTATTTATTTATTTTTTATCCATTATTTAACCAGGAAAAAAATCTTATTGAAGGCCTGGTCCCACAGGATTTACAGCCATATCACGGGTAAAAAAGTTTGAAAATCTGCCACATGTGCTTAACTTCTGCTTGTGGAATTGCAGTGATACAGACAGACTCTGGAGTCCAGTCCTCTGCCACTCCTCTGCCAGAGCACTCCCTACTCACGTACAAGTGTGTCCTCCCTCAATCAGCCGCTAAAACACAATGTAAGCGGCGATACAAGTGCAGACTGGCCGGGGAAACGGCTGTGCTGCAGCCAGGGACGAGCACGGAATTTCGGCGTCCAAGCGCGCATGCCTGCGTCCACTCCACGGTCCGATCTCGCACTCAAACTGCTGTTGCTCTGTTGCTCACAGCCATTGCACGGCGGTACCGCTGTACCACAGACAGTCACCCGCGGTCTCAATTTTTGTGCAGTTCAAAAATTATTGCCGTGTGTAAGGGTGGCCAAATTTTGTACTGTGTGTATGCGGGTCGATTCCGTGCCCCTATATCCCCAGTTGCACCACCAGTCCGCTCCTAACAGCGTCTGTACCCCGGGGAGGATTTGTTTTCCGTACTCCAGCCGTGATACAGCTGTGAAAGCCAGTGGGACCCGGGCTTCAGATCCACTGATCTCTTATTCAAGGGAGGCCTGGTCAAGAGGCAGACATTACACACACCCAAGACTTTTCATTAAAATAAAATACACTAAATGAATAAATAAATATGACGAAATAAAACAGTAATTCATTAAAAACACCTACAGATTGGTGATCTCATTTCTAGGTCCTTCATAATAACATCAAACTGAGCTTTGAAAGCTCATCGAAAGTTCCAGTCTGAAGGTGCCCCACATGGAAAAGCCATCTTTCCTTTTTCTGTCCAAACACTCGGGATAGAGAGTGAATCTGTACTGCAGAGCCACACTCAAAAACCTTTTTCCTAATCCATACATGTAAATGCAGCTCTGTACTTTAGGAACTTTGCTTCTGAACAGCAACAAGAAGCTTTAGTGCAGCAGAAGATCAGAGAATGTACTTTAAGACAGTAATCCACTCTGACCAATACATGAAAAGCTTTCACCAGCATTTTGTTCAGTTAAATGACTAGTTAAAATCTAAATAGAAACATGAATGTTGGATTGTTTTGATGTAAGTTTAAGGTACATTTTAGTAGAGGTGTTTGCTACATTTTAGAATTTAGAACTTTGTGATTACTAGTTGTCTGTGCACAAAATGGTTAGTTTTTTCACCTTCCAGCAGAGGTGTCAAACTTAATTGCATTTGGGGGAAAATTCCAAAACACACCTTAGGTCACGGGCCGAACAGGGTAAACATTAAGTAAACACACAAAAACAAAACTGAACATTTTTAACATGATTATGAATAAAAACAGACAGAAATATTATTCCAGAATAAATCAATTTGAACCTTAAATAACTTATGATATTTTGCTCTCCATTAAAATACATCCTGTCAAAATTATACACATATGAATATTCAGCAGAACAAAACAAACAAAGCCCGGAAAGAAAATGCGTGAAAGAAAATGTGTGTTTTTCTGCAATAACAAATCAACCGCACTGAGACGTGTTTCAATAACAAACCTCCAAACTGATCTCAATCCCACCAAAAGCAATTTTTTACCAGCAAATTTAGACTCAAAACCATCCAACTGGGCAGGAAATTTCCCATTCCACAAAGACTGCTGTTCAGCAAGGCAGCTAACACGCTGCATGATGGGATCTGTAGTTCATTTGATATCCGCATGACAAGTTGCAAGGCCATTAATACCAACAATATAATATAATATAATATAATACAATATAATACAATATAATATAATATAATATAATATAATATAATATAATATAATATAATATAATATAATATAATATAATATAATATAATATAATATAAAGGCAGGCCGGTTATGACACATTAAACCGAGAAGACCTTCCTGTGTGAAGTTTGCATGTTCTCCTTACATGTGTGGATGTTCTCTTGCTTCCCCCCACAGTCCAAAAACATGTTTTAATGTTTGCACATTACTTGTGTGTTTGTGTGGCCCTGTGAAAATCTGGTGACCTGATTAACCTCTGTGGTATCCTAGCCGCTGAACTTTTTTGTTCAAGGATTTTTAATCTTCACTGGTGTCCGTGGCAGACATGAAATCCTGTCCACCTTTGTCATGGGAGGATCACACATCAATATAAGGGCGGGGTCATCTGGACCTCAGAAGTTAGCACGGGGGTAAATGTGTACTCCACCTTGCCCAGCAGTAGCTGGGATAGAACCAGCAAACCTGTGACCCCAAAACAGATTCAGTGAGTTCTGAGGATGAATAGATGGATGTAAAATTACAATTGTTAATTAGTCAATGTTAAAAAAAAACTACTCTAGTTGACATCTAGAGATATTTCAAGGTTGGATGGCTTCAAATAGATGTGTAGGAGACCTCTGTATGCAGATGTCATTCAGAATACTATTGGGAGACTTCTGATAGAGTAACAAAACAGAGTTGTCTGAGATGTTCTGCAGACGTCTGCATTAGATTTATGTTTGTTATCTAACACATGTTGTGTCCGATGGGTCAGTCTCTCTTTCCACCTCTGCCTACCTGGTCAGAGCTGCATGTGACAAATAAATATTTATATAAATAATAAAAATAAAAAAGTTTTTTTTTTCTTAAATGGGGAATTTTCTCTTTGTTTTATCTCCATAGCAGCTGTTTTATGTTTTTGTTTACCTGGGGATGGCAGTCATTTTTAGAAACATTGCCAGAATCAAACTTCTGGAATTTCCTCTCAACAGGGGTCTTTTAACCACACCAACAACCCTCATATGTTCGGTTCTTACTTTACATTCAGCTTTAGCTGACAATTCATTCATTAAGTTTCACAATATTCTCTTAGAAGTGTGCTAGCAACTGGAAAACACCAATTTTGCAAGTTCGCCATGCTTACACTGTACAAAGTTAACTAATTTTAAAACCAGCGTTTTTTCTAAAAAGTTATGAGGTGATTGATTGAAATCCCTGGGAGGAGTATAAATTTGTATCTGGCAATAAAACCTTTTTGGGGGGAAATTCCAGATAGCAGGATCAGGGTTAGCTAGTTTGTTTGGTTGAACAAATATTGTTCTGGGAAAATTTGAAAACTGCCAAATTTCTCACTTAAACACAACCTAGCCACCATAGGCCCTGTGGCCATCCCATAATAAGTGGAAAACTTCTTTTGGATGTCTCCGACACGTTTGTTCTCAATGTGGATTTCAATATATATATTTTTTAGCCCCGGAGACATTTTAACCTCATTAACTTTTTGACGATTTTGCCTGCTGTGATGTCATCATTTTCATCAAGTTCTTTTCCACCAGGTACAAGGTGGGTGCAAACTGTGTTTGAGTGTGTGATTGGGTGAAATGTTTTGCTCAAACAAGCAGTGAAAATGAAGAATTGAAACAACAATGTGGCCCTATAAATCCAGGACTGCTGTATTCCATAATGACCATTCTGTTTGTATGTAAAACAAAGTTTCCTCAAAATAAAAGACTAAATCGTTTTCTAAAATCAATAAACTCTGAGTTTGTGTGTCTGCTTGTGTGTGAGTTTTTTTTTTTTTTTAGTCTGTGACTGCTGTGACCAGCTTTTAATTTTTTTTATCCTACTCTTATATTTTTTTTATTTTGATTGGTTTTATTTTGAAGGAGTTGTCTCCTGTTTTGCTTTTTTCAGTCATCACATCAGCTCTTGTTTGTCATTATTATCACTGAAGAAAATGGTTTCTCTGCTCGCTTCCACATTGTTATCTGAAGCTTTGTTTTCCATAGTGCGTTTGGTTTATGTGTAGATAGGCTTTAGTGGTTTTCTGTTGTATTAAAAATAAATTTACTTTATGTTCCCTGCAGCTGCCTCCTGCTTTCTCCAGGGTTCACCCCTTCCCTCTATTCTTGACAGATGTCTTCTCTTGTTATTCCACATCGTATGAGACTGGTGCTGCTGACATCTGCACACACCCTTTGAGGAAGGATGTGTTACATCTGTATATCACAACTGCAAAATCGTCTTTTGGAAAATATGTTTGTGCTGTGAAAGCATCAAGCTGTGTGGATGTATCATATTCTATCTGGTCTCAGGAGAATGACAGCTGGAGCACTTTCACATTGAGCTGTTTGGTCCTCTGGAGTCTGCTGTTTTGTAGCTAGACTCCATTTTAGGCTAACTTGACTTCTTCTGGAGATTGAACAGTTGAACTGGTCTAAATGAAAACCAGGGTTTTGTTTTATTTATAAGGAAGCCCGGCAGCATTCCACATACGGTGTGAATGTGGGTGAATGTTTTTGCAAGTTTAAAAATATAAATGGAACCAAAGTGTTATTAAAGAAAAGGTTGGAAAGTGTCATGTTAGTAAAAATCATGTACTCAGGAGTTCTTTTTTATCATGTGAAGTGAGAGACCAGACCAAACAAATAACATTTCTGAGCATTATCGGCACATTTGAACCAAGCTGGCTCGACTATCTCTGTGTGAAGAACCCGAGGGAGCAACTAGAGGAGCCTTAGGGACATTGAAGCAATTAATAAGGAAGAAAACATCGAGAAATAAACTGTGTCCACCAATACTTTATGACAGGGGTGTCAAACTTAATCGCACATGTAGCCAAAATCCAAAACACACCTTAGGTCACAGGACGAACAAGTCAAACATTTATTGAACACTCTAAAACTACATTTAAAAGAAATTTAAAACCGTAACTTTTTGACATATTTATGGACTAGATATATAGCATTACCTGCAATAATGCTAGTGTGAATGCTTTTAAGCTGAATTAGGCCGCTGAAGATGTTAGTGCTGATAGTTGAAGATGCTGAACATGATAGCTGAAAACGGTGAAGCTTTATGCTAATTTGGCATTTAGCTAAAATATTAGCTAAATGCCAAATTAGCATAAAAAACAAAAGCAAAAAAAACAGCTAGCATGTAGTTGAAAAAATAGCTAAAATTCAAAATAGCCTAAAAACAGAAAAAAGCCTAAATTAGCCGAAACAGTATGTTGCTGAAGTATTAGCTAAACTCAAAAATAGACATAAAAATCTTAGTAAATGCCAACATAGTCCATTTTTTAAAACATAGTCAATTTTAAAAACTTCAAAACTGTAACTATTCAACATAATTATGAATAATAAAAAGGGAGGAATATTATTCTATAATAAATCAACCTAAACCTAACTTTCAATATTTTACTCTGCATAAAAATATACTTTTGTCAAAATTATACAACGTAAAAATAAACGCAAGATAACATCGGGTCATTAATAACAATCAAATAAAATATTAAAAAATAAAATGCTCTGGAGGGCTGGATATAACTTACACTTTCTGTTTTCTGTTCTGGTTTTAGCTCACCTCACAGCTGCCTTTGACACAGTCGAACACTCAACTGTTTTAAGTCGACTGCACTACATGGCTGGAATTAAGGACACCGTTTTTAGCTGGTTTAAATCCTATCTCACTGACAGAAACTCGTTTATAAATGATGAGTCTAATTCTGAAACTCATACAGTGACCTGTGGTATACCCCAGAGATCAATGTTAGGCCCTGCTGTTTTTAAGTTCTGTATGCTGCCACTCAGAAATGTCATTAGGAGACACGAAATAGACTTCCACAGCTAGGCCGATGATACTCAACTCTATGTGTCTCCAGATAGAGAAAAACTTCTTCAACGCATTATTGATGTGAAAAATTGGATGGCAGCTAATTTTCCTAAAACTCAACAAGGCAAATCAGAAACACTGATCATTGGGCCAGAAGCTGACAGACAAGAAGCCGCCCTCAAACTTCAAAACTCTGGTTTTAATTTGGGTAGCCTGGGTAAATCTGGAAGTTTTCTTTGATGCAGATCTTAACTTCAAAAACTACATCTCTAGCACAATTAAAACTGCTTTTTTTAATTTAAAACGATTGAGTTAAACCTTATCTTAGCGCAGAGACTTTAACCTATGCTTTTGTAGACTGGACTGTTTTAATGTTCCTTTATCTGGTCTCCCAAAGCAATCGATCGATACTTATCGTTACAGCTTGTTCAGAATTCAGCTGCACGTGTTTAACAATACAAAGAAGAGACTTGAAGTTGTTTTGTTTTTGTTTCTACATTACTAGAAAAATATCTACTAAAATGCTTGTGTATATGCAAAGTTTTGGAAAAAAGAGGCCATAGTGATAATTACAATGCTTCATATTTGAACGCTGAAATGATTGTGTAAAACTCATTATAATGAGCAAACATACATGTTCCCTTGATGTGTGCAGAACCAGACAGGTAAACACAGAGTCGGGCTGAACGTGGTGCAACCTGCTTGAAGACACACTGTCAAAAGTACACAGTGTTTTAATCACAACATTTGTAAGCATTAAACTTCTAATTATCCTCATGCATGGTGACACACGGTGACACACGGGCACACCTTTGATTATGTGCAGAAATAGGAGAATTAATTTGTTGCAGGATATCACAATGTTCACGCCACTCCAGCTCCATGCCCCTGCATGGCAGCACTCACTGATAGATCAAAGAGAGAACTTTACCTGTTCTCTTTTGTCATAAAAATGCAGAAATCGCCTAAAGGACTAAGAGTAGACATATTGGGACAGAAGAGCTGAGAATGTGAAGAAAAAAAAATAGTTTTAAATGTACATTGGAAAAACCTAAGAGATAAACTGTAAATCATTGAAAGAGCTCACACGAAACAAGGATCAAAAATGAACTAGAAAAGTTGTATTACCTGTGATAATGCTAGTGTGAATGGTTTTTGCTGAAAGTAGTCGCTGAAGATGCTGAAGCTTTTTGCTAAAAATGGTGACGCAATTTACTTTAATTGCTGAAGGGATTTACTGAAAAAGAGAAAAGCAATTTGCAAAATGTTAAATTTGCTAAAAGACCGAAAATATCTTTGAAGAACCAGAAAAGAGCACCGAATAGCACTTTTTTTTTTAGCTGAAAAATGCCTAATACCAGATTTTGCAAAAATATTTAACGTGTTGCCTGAATACTAGCTAAACTCCAAAATAAACTTAAATTCCTCAGTAAATCAAATCAGTCAAAAATGTTTGCCTGTTGCTAATAGAAGCTAAACTCTGAATTAACCTAAAAAAACGTCAGTACATAGCAAAGTAGCCAAAAACGTTAGCATGTTTCTAAAATATTAGCTAATCTCCAAATTAGCATAAAAAGTAGATGTCAATTTAGCCACAAAAAAGCTAGCATGTTGCTCAAATACTAACTAGACTCCAAAATAGCCTAAAATTCCTCAGTAAACTAAATTAGTCAAAAACGTTATCCTGTTGCTAAAATAGAGGCTAAAGCTAAATTTATTCTAAGATAAAATCAGTAAATAAAAGATTAGCCCAAAACATAACATGTTTCTAAAATAGAAGCTAATCACTAAATTATCATATGAAAACTTTAGTAGATAATAAATTAGCCAAAAAAGTTAGCATGTTTCTAAATTATTAGGTAAACTCCAAATTAGCATAAAACACCCCAGTAGATGTCAAATTAGATGAAAAAAGCTAGCACATTGTTTAAATATTAGCTAGATTTCAAAATTGCCTGAAATTCCTCATTAAACTAAATTAGCCTAAAACTTTTGAAAATTACTATATACGATGAAAACATAGCCCATGATGTATACAAAGGCTTGTTACTAACCTACTTAAAATTTAGAAATTTGAGGACTTTCTCATTCACCTCCTATGAGGCATATTTTGCTCAATATTTCTAAAATTATAAAGTTTATGAATAGTGTGTTGACATTTTTTGACTGTAACTCTTTTACATTGCAGCATTTACACAGAAAAATACCAATGGATTCTAAAGCAAAGGACGGCCACTTTGCACTGATATTCTACACTTTACAATAGGGAAGTGTTTACACAATCAACATAAATCTAGTGATCCTGTCACGGATGAAAGCGGCTTTGTGCTGTGTAAAGTTTTGCATAGGGGCTTATGTGAAAAACCACTTATTTCTTCTTCAGAGTCAGCTGATTAACATCGATCGCAGACATCGGAGTTTGTCAAGTAGCGTGTTATTTAGGTATCGCCTGCATCATCTCTGGTGTAAAAAAGGATTAAAAATGTCTCCTTTCTGCATCCTGCCTGGTAGAACTGCAACATTTGATCCTTTGTGGTTTGATTATGTCAAACTGGAAGTTGCGGAAACCAGGTGCAGCAAACATGAAAGTGGGTACCAAAGAAAAGGGGGAAGCAACGATCTAGTCAAAGGCTTGAGCACAGCGGATTGAGATGCCTTTTCTAGGGAAATTCTTTTCAGCCAATCAGAGTGGTCTCCCTGGCCCTGACATAAAATGAAGCTGAAGTACCGATTTTATATCTTTTCGTTTCTTTGAGCTTATCGTCATGTAAGTGTAACTCATTGAAGTTTTCTTTGATTAAAATAAGGTTTCACTGTGTGGAATGATGCAGCCATCTCAGTGTCACTTTAGTGAGACCTCACTGGACATCCTTAAATCTGCCTCAGTCTGCTTACTTTTAAATTTCCATATCTCGGATATGAACCAAGTTCTTTATTTGTTTTTCTTTTTATTTGAGAGTTGACTATTTTCTCAAATAGTCCCCCAAAAAATCCAAAAGGAAGCAGTTAAAAAGACAAAAATAAAAAGAAGTTGCAGCTCTGCTGGTGTTCAAAATCCGATATATATATCAAGTATCTGCAGCAGACTTACATTGCTAAACGTGATTCAGATTTTTCTTTGGAGTCATTTTATCAGTCCATTTTAATAAATTTGTACCATTTTTCCTAAAAAAAAAACATATTGATAATAGTAGTGATGTTGTGTCATCCATTAGATTTGTTTTTATTTGTAAACATAACTTAAATGTCCTTCAAGGTCATTTCTGCTCATTCATGATGTTCTAAAAGCAGCAGCTGAGATGACTGTTTTGTACCTCTCGTTCTTCAGATTTGCCAACTTATTTATTGATAAAAAAATGACATTACTGTGATGCGAGGCCAGAGAAAATCTGCCCAGCACTTTAGTTTAGAGTCAGAAACTAAACCTCGAGCTTTTACTACTCACAATAAGTTAGGGATATTGTTATTTATATGAGTGTTTTTCCTATTTGATCCGAGTTTTCATTAAATATTTAAATTAATAATAATGAATTAAGAGAAACCTTTTCATTAATTTGATATTTATTATCCCCAAAATTAGGACAATAATAAAGACGGACCCAAATAACAAACATGAACAGTATCAAGAGCAGGTATTTCCATCATTTGCTGCAATAACAGCTTGGCAGCTACGTCTCATGGTCCTCACTGGACTTATGATGTTCCACTCTTCCACAAGTTCTACAAAGAGTTCTGCTGGTCACTTGGGGGACCCATCATCCAGTCTCTGCTTCACCTGGTCCCAGACATGCTCTATAGGGTTCAGGTCAGAGGTCATTGCCGGTCAGACACTCTTATTTCTTGAAGTCTAGCTGTGACAATTCTGGTACCATGTGGTAGAGAATTATCATCCATGAACAGAAGGTATAGGGGTGTTCTGGTGGAATTGGGGGATGGTCATGGTTCTATGATCTAAGAAGTGGACCATAGACAATAACTAAATTGGTTTTGGTCTGACTGGTGATGCTGGCCCATACTCTTGCACCTCCATGTTGACTACGGCATATCGATCACCTCGCCTTCTCCAGCAACACTGATGACCATCATTTCTGTTCAAAGTGACCCGGCACTCGTCATTAAACAGGACAGTAGACCATTGCTGCATTGTCCAGGTCACATGGTCTTGTACTGCAAACATTCACGCTGATGTCTTGGTGTCAGTTAATTCCCCTACATTCAGGTCAAAGTGGTGTTGTCGGTTGTGAATGGTTGGTCTGTAAACCCTAGAACCCTCACATCTGGTAAACAGTCTGCAGCTGTGTGGCGTTTGCTGAACCATGTCTGAGGTCAGAGGTCCTTATAAGTTCTGGTCATGGTTATGGTCTGTCACTGGCAGGCCTCCACTCCTGGGTCTGTCACAAACTCTGACAGTGGTTCTGGGTCTTGATGGAAGTCTACTGATAACACTTTGAGACTCACCAAATTCACCTGCAATATGTGACTGTCAGCAAGAAGACGCCATGACCAGGTGGCGGTGGTCGTCCATTTTGTAGCGTCATGTGTCCATGTGTGTTTGAATGATGAAGTTGGAACGACTTATTGGGACAGATCACCTTTTTTTACACTGAACATTGAAATTGATGGCACATTGAAACATTTTCCATTAGAATTTCTGGTTTTGGGCCCAATAGTTGAGGCATATTGTACAAATTGAGACAATCATGGGAACACTAAATGAGGTGTCTCTTTCACCCTAAATCTGTGAAGTGAAAGAAAAACTGTGTCAACAACATCCACTGACTTTTTCCTCAACCTATATGACTAATGTATAACTGCAGTCGGTATCTAGCACATTTTTGGTCACCAATGCTGTTAGTTATTCAGGCTCTTTCAGACCAGCTCTATTTCACAAAAATGGAAAATAATAAGTATATAAGCTCCTAAAAATAAGATGCTGATGTTAAAGTACAAATGAAGTGAGGCAGCAGCTTTTGATTGCATGTTTGGACTTTTTAAGGGTCCACAGTTTTAAACTCTAGAAATACTGCAATGCTTTGCAAAAACACATCTTGTTAAGGAGGAATGCAGGGGGTCTCAGGCAAGGGGGGTTTGGTCCAAAAAGCCGCAGAATTGTGACAGGTCTAATAAATGTAGGAACAGCAACAGCAGTAGCTGTGGAAAATTTTGGAATAGTTTCAGAATTCATTCTGTTTAAGATTTTTCCACCAAACCTCTCCTGATCTATTGTAAAAGCATTATCAGCTGTTTTTGAATCATGACGTTTTAGCTAAAACAAAATAAAAGAAATAGTGTCAGTTTCTATATTGCTGGTTATCGGCAATAATTTCCAGATTCGATTCGATTCACCAGAGCCTGGATTGATTCATTTCCGATTTTTTTCTATTTGTTTAATCAATTCAATTCAATTCAATTTTTAGTTCACAGGGTTTACACATTTAGACATATTTGTTCAGTAATACATTAATAATCTACTCTGTTTAGAATATATTCATATTAATCTGATCCAGTTCACACACTGTAAAATGTATCAGTGAAATAATGAGATTGTTAATATCATTACATGGATTCTCAAACGGAGAAGCTCCAACAGTTGTTCTCCTACACAGAGGGCGTTTCAGTTTGGCCACTGGGTGGAGCTCGTGCTATAGCGGTACACTTTTTTCAAGACAAATAAGCAAAGAATAAGGAAAAAAAATCTGTTCTTTAGACCATTGAAGGTCATAAAGATGTTCATTTAGTCAGCAATGTATGTTTAGGTCAGCCGAATGTTAGCATTAGCTGCCTTATGGGAAATCCCATTATATATTAGCATCAAGCTAGCGGACTGTAGCTTTTAGATACATTTCTACTTTTATGAATCGATTATTGATCCTTTAAGCTTAGATTGACTCTGATCAATTTATGGATTTTGAAAACACAGGCCTGGTTGTGCCTGGCGGCAGTAGTCCATTAGAAATCCACCTCTGAGTTGTGGGCGGGACCGTTGGTGTGGACTAAGCCTGTGCTGATTTCCCATCATCCCTTCATTCACAACAATTTGAAAACACAGTTTTATTCTTAGTTTTCTCTAGATATGTCCTCCATCATTAGAAAAATGCTACAAGAACATGTTAGGAGCATCAAAAATACATTTTTTTTTGTCTTTGAAAGAAGTTAATTGGTTCTTACAGTGACTACAAGATTTCTATACATAATTCTCAAAGTATTTTGCTTGTTTGTTTTTACTCTTCAAACCAATGAACACTGAACTGATACATGACAGGAATCGATGGTCATCGACTGTGATTGTTCCAAGAAAACAGCAGAACTTTTTTCCGTAGAATTATTTTTTTAAACTGATTTCAGTCTTTATTCCCTTTAACCCTTCCGCTCTCCTTAGCTTGTTTACATTAAAAGTGGGGTCATCTGGACCCCACAAGACAGTCCGCTGAACTTTTTTTCATCATTTATTTTTAAGTTTCACTAATGTCCATGGCAGACATAAAATCCTGTCCACCTTTGTCCACATTTGTCATGGAAGGAATCACAGATCAATATGTGGGTGGAGTCATCTGGACCCCAAAGAGAAGGGTACCCAAACAGGGAAGTTGGAGGCTGACTCAGCCGAAATAAGATAATCTATTCAGAGGGGCGGGGCTGGAGAACAGGACTGTTATCATTACTGGAGCTGCAGATCATGACGCGAAACTTCTGAAACTTACATGGATTGACCAATTACAAAATTCAACTGTAATACTTCGATTCAACCTGTATATGGTTTTTGACTATATTTACAAGAATTAATTTGTCAAAAACTAGGCACTGACTAACAGACAGTCCGTTTAAAGCTCCATTTACAGAAGTCAACAGACAAAAAAAGTTGATTTAAGGTTTGGTTACCCTTGGTTAGTTAATGTCTGTCAAAAATAAAGTAATTATGATTATCCGTTTTACATCAATAATTTAGCTTCAGAAAACATACTTGTTCTGACAATTGAAGAGAATTAAACTGGAAGAGACAAAAACATGCCAAACTGGGAAAAAGAGAAAGACTAAATGTAGTTGACATCATAAAACATGTTTTAAGGACTTCATTTTTTTCCGTTTGTTTAGGTATTGATTTTCTATAGTCTGTTTGGAGTTTAATGTTTTGAAATGAACCCAATTTGATTTTGTAGCCTCCTGACAAAGCAAAGAGTTAAAGAAAAAGAAGGGTACATTATATAAACCGTAGTGAATTAAAGACATTAGGTAAAGTTGTTTAAATAAACACTGTTACCAAAGATAGCACCTGTGATCCCGTCTACCTGCTCCCCATTTATTCTTAACTTGTCGCCAGCTCTTTTCTCTCTTGACCTTTTGCCCGAGTTCTCCTCATTCTCTTCTGGTTCTTTCTTTCCTACCGCTGTCTTTTGTTCCCTCACAATGACAATATTATTCACAGTTGTTTGAGTTTATATCTTTGACCCTCCCAGCAGTGATAAGGTTATGGACTTTCTGTGCGGCTGGTGGCTGGTTGGCAGCTTGTAGATTGTAAAACATGGTCTGACCTGGAGGACAGCAGACTGACCTGTAATTAAACCCGCAGCTATCACTCCTCTTGTCACCTTTACTCCCCTCTATTTTCTCTCCGTCTCCCTCGCTTTTTCTCTTTGAATGACCTTTATGTCGGTTTGGCCCCATTTGATTCGGTTTGGGGCTGTCAAATTATCTTTCTTGCAACCTTATCATTTCTTAGATACATTCCAGACTTAGATGTGAGTTAAAAAAAAAAAAAAAAGAAAAGAAGCTGGCAGTTTATGTCTGGAAAAAATATTGACCGGATGATGGTGCAGACGCTACAGAATCGTGTTTGCTTCATGGTATGGATGGGTGGGTTTTTTAATGCCATCTTTAGACACTAAGGGAACACGGGCTTCGATGTACCGATAAAGGAGCTTCGTATTTGCTGGTTTCTTTTACTGGAGTTCTAAGGTTTTAGTCAAGTTCATTACATTTGAGGTGTCTGCCTGTGACCCCTTTGTTCTCCATTATTTGAGATTCATTTTGCAAGCTTGACAGAGCATAAATCAGTAAAACTTTACTTTATTTTATTATAAAATTGAGAGTTTGATCGTGTCGTCAAATAAATTTTTACAGTTTTGCACCAAAATAGAAGTATCTGCTGTAGAGGTGCCACTAGGGCTGCCATGATTAGACGACTAATCGACTATTAAAATAGTAGACAACTACTTTAATAGTCGATTAGTTACTTTATATTATATGGAATCAGACTGTAGTAAAGTTGAAAGTCATTATGGCATTCTGCTAGTTTTTTGAACTATTTTGGCTTTTATTTAGGTTTTTTAGCCTATTTTGGAGTTTAGCTAATATTTCAGCTACACGTAAGCTGTTTTGGCTAATTTAGGATTTTTTCTGTTTTTAGGCTAATTCGGAGTTTTAGCTAATATTTTAGCTGCATGCTAGCTGTTCTGACTTACTTAGGCTTTTTTCATTTTTTTAGGATAATTTGGCATTTAACTATTATTTTAGCTTTCTGCTTCAGCGATTTAAGCTATTAATTTCAGCATCTTCAGCTATCAATTTTAGCTTACAGCATTCACACTAGTATTATTGCAGGTAATGTTATATATCTAGTTTTTAGTTAGTTTAAAGCTAATGATGGTAAAATGTGTGCTTCACATCCAGTTTGTGCATGACCTGATTAGTCGACTAATCGGTAAAAATAATCTGTGATTAATCGACTATTAATATAATCGTTTGTGGCTGCCAGTGCTGCCACAAATGATTATTTTAATAGTCGACTAATCGTGGCAGCCCTAATCCGCTGTGTCCTTCCTGTGCTTCTTGTGTTTATGTAAATCACTACTGTGGTAAGAGGTTGTATGTTGGGTTGTGAAGTAACATCCACAGACCAGCAATTTGTTCCCTGCTCCCACAATCAGGGTTATTAGGTTATTACGAGTGCTCAGAGGGAATAAACAACTCAATTGTCTGGTGAAGAAAGGATGCAATTAACGAACAAAGAAGGGACGTACAATAACCTGATGTAACAATCAGGGCGGGCAGATCGTTGTTCATTTAACCCTTTAATACCGGAGCTGAACGGACGGACGGACGGATGATGGATGGTTTTATGGATGGACGGATGATGGATGGTTTTATGGATGGACGGATGATGGATGGATGGATGGACGGATGATGGATGGATGCACGGAAGGATGGATGGATGGATGGACGGATGGATGGATGCACAGAACGACAAATGGAGGGATGGATCAATAGATGGATATATAGATGTATGATGAACAGGTGGACAGATCGGTGGTTGGATGGATGGATGGATGAACAAAATGACGGACGGATAAATGGACGGAAGGACAGATGGACGGATGGATAGAAGGATGGATGGATGGATGGACGAACAGATGGATAGATGGATTAATTCATGGACGGAAGGACGGATAGATGGACGGACGGATTAATAGAGGGGCTGATAAACGAATGGATGGATGGATGGATGAATAGACAGAGGTGTTTAAATACTAGAATATTCAAAAACAAATTCCTGTCCTCTTTGGAATCTGACCTTCTTCCAGTCTTTGTTTAAAGAAAATGACGTTTGGATGATTGTGGGGAAACTGAAGGTGATTTTGATGTAAATCCAGTCAAGAAAGCTGACTGTGTTAAGTAATAAGTGCTTTTTTGAAACTTCCTTCATGATTTTTAGGTAATCAGGTTTTTTTTAACTACATTGTGATTCCACTGGGTGAAAATTAGAATTTGGTCTTTACCATTACCATCTTCTCTTGTGTCTCAGAAAATACAAGGATGTTATGATATGTGCCAAGACTTTTTACATGTCATTATGTAAAGATGAGCTTTTCCATCTTTTACACAAAAGACCGGTTTGTTGCTTTTCTCTGTGTAGATCATCAAAGTTTCCATTTCCCTGGAACACACACCCACATGTATCTTCAAGAACAAGTAAAGTCTCTAAAATATGCTCCCATATTCCTGAGCTGTGCAGAGACTCAAATGACAAATGGAAACTGAAGTTGCTGGTGTTTTTGTTTGCATGAGTCTGTGGTTTGCTTTGGGATTTGAAGAAAATACCCTGCTCCATTAAGAAAAAGGAAATAAACTCGGGTGTTTTCCTCAGCTAAAGTCTTACAGGGCAGAATGGTACTTCCCACAGTTCATTATTACAAAGTGACATTTACATATCAGAATGCCAGCCGCTTAATTGAATATTTTCATGAAGAGTGCAAAATTAATGACTGTGCTGTGATGCTTTAATAGGAAAAACCCACCACTAATATTGATATGTATTAAATCATTATCCCACCGAGCACAGCCAGTCAGCCATGCTTAATCGTGAAGTCAGTTCAAATATGAATGTTTTGAGCTTGACAGAGGGGCGCGATCGCACGCTCTGCACCCCCGCAGAACACTTCAGGGGGCGGAGTCTGGATCTGATGACGTCTGTATGCAAGGATCCTCAGGACCGCTTTGCATAGAAACAGAGCTCTCTGTGTTTGTAGGTGGACGTCTTGATGGGCAGATCATGCATCAGCATATTCCATTCAGAAAAGTGAAAGCCAGCTTCTGTCTTAATGGAGGGAGCGGCACCTGCACCCACAGAGACAGCATGACACGCACACATCTCCGGCTGCCTCACACTCATATTCACATCTCACATTAGAGTCCTTGAGTGTGCTGTTTGATAAATCTACCCCCTTAAGTCTATTATCCGTGGAACACTCGGGTGGCAGTGAAGAGCGCTTTGAAGTCTTCCTCTCTATCCCTGCTTATTCTTCAGATGAGGCTCAGCTGCCTGCTCACCAGACACTAAATACACAGCTGGAAAACTTCACATGGAATGCATACATTTAGAATGTGGATGTCATTTAAAAGCATATTCCAGATGTTCATTGTGGATTTTTACTTCTAATAAGATTTGCAGTATTTTACAGTATTGTCCCTTGCAATAACGCTGTTCACTCCTGTTTTGACTATTATTTTTAGTGAAATTTTCCGTACTTTTTTTTAAGCACTGTATTGTTTTCTGCTTCCTGATTGGCTATGAGTTTGTCAATCAGTCTCCTCTGGGCCATGTCTCCTATGCAGAATGGATTCAGTTTGTCAGATTTACATAAATCATCAATCAGATCTTTTTTTGTTTTATAGCCGTAAAATTAGATTAGAAACTCTTTATTTCAAGCAATCAAGAAAAAATAAATAATTAATGTGCAATACAATCAATCCTCAGAAGTTTACATCCATAAAGACATGTCAAACACATGTTAACTAGACATTAAGAGATTTCTTGAAAGGGAGTGGGAGGAAGTGAACTTGTATAATCCCACCCTGACTCGACCATAACATTTCCTTTACGTGTATTATTGTCATCTGGTTCAGAATTTAAGATCAGATATTTATATCTTTCCAACATAGATTCAGGTCATTAGGAATTGTCAAGTAACAATAAATCACATGTAAGCAGATATAACACTATTTCAGACTTTGTCGTTGCATATTCAGATCTATTATTCAAATTCCGACAAAATATGCAGATTATTTTTCATTAGAAAAATAAAAAAAACATGATATAAATTGAGTATTAAACATCAACAACAATATATATGTATGCAAATTATTTTCTATTAGAAGAGTTATTAATGTAAATATATATATATATATATATATATATATTGCAGTTTACTGACCTACGATAAATGTCATCAATCATAGGTTATTTTTAGAACCTAACCTAAGAATGAGTTGGATGTTTGTTTTGTTTTGTCTTGTTTTGTTTTTAACTATAAAGCGCTTTGAGCTGCACAAAGCATGAGAAACACATTTTATGAATAGAGTTTGATAGTTTGAGTGATTAAACCAGTAAACATCCACAGCAGTATAAAGCACAGAATCAGAGTTAAATTCCTTATCAACATCATTTATCAGAAATTAGAGTCAACAATGTTAGCTTTGTGCACAGACATGACTGAATTGAACTCCAAGATTGAATCAGATGTTTATTCTTATAATTAAGATGGACAGAGTGACAAAAACAAATTACAAGACAACTATTCTCTCAGAGGAGCTGGAGACAGTAAAGTACAAATGAGGGAACTGAACTCGATGGACTCATTTGGTGATACTGAATGAGTCCATCGAGACAGAATCCTCCCAGACGGATGGAGTAAAACTGGAAAGTACGTATGCAGTAATAGTCAAAAGAGTCTGTGACTGTGGCTGGAAAAGAGAGTTTACTGAAGACAATGTGTCTGCCAGCAAAAGAAACTTGGTTTCAGTAAGGAAAAGTTTAAAGGATTACCAAACACTTTATTATTGATCTCTATAAATGGGGCTTTAAAGTGCTGTCTGATGGTTGTTGCCAAATTTTTGTTGAATTAAAAAAAACTTCCTAAAATCATAGTCAAAAACCATCTGTGTGCTGCCCCCTATAGGTTGAAACAAGGTATTACAGTTGAATTTTGTGAGTGGTTAACTGGTGTAAGACCAGAAGTTTGATGTCATCATGCTCTGTAGCTCCAGTATAAAAGCCCCGCCCATCTTTGATTGTGTAACGTTGGTCATTAGCTTTAGCATGGCTCCTTGATGTATCACATTCTGTCATCAAGAATTTACTGGCGTACACAACTTTCCAGTGGACTTGGGTTATCTAACACATGTTGTGCCCGATGGGTCAGTCTCTCCTTCCGCCTCTGCCTACATGGTCAGAGCTGCATGTGACAAATAAATATTTATATAAATAATGAAACATAAATAAACATCTTTTTTTTTTTTTTGCAATTTTAGTGATTAAAAATCACAGCACGATTATCACTTCTTATTGCATCATCTTGTTGAACACTCAGGGATTATTTTTCTTTACTGGAACATCTATCTCTGCTTTTTTTCTCTTAAGATAATAAATAAATAAAATAAAAAAAATCCTTGATAGAAGTGCAGTAGGAACCTAAATACCCACTCACTCCTCCTCCAGGAATAAATGAGCATATTTTTATGCTGCTGCTAATTAAATAGACATTGATCCTCAGCTAAATCAGAGCAGCCCTTGAAAAACAGGCTCTTGGTGGTTGGTTTGCTGAATTGATGCATTGAGATCTGTGGTGATAGAACACATTGTTTCATACGTCACTTACATTTTTCTTTAACAGTTAATAAAATAAGGCACACGTTTGTGTGCGTTCTACTTTTGCATCAGCCCTGGTTGTTATTTTAGAAGGTTTAATGGAGGACTCAAACAGATTCAAGTAAACGGAAATCTTTTATCAATTAACATAAAACAAGTGTGTCAAAATAAAACAAGACAAAACAGGAGACTGAGGAGAACACGGTATAAAGAAAGTTTCAAAAGAGTGAACTATAAAAGAGGGTCATAATTAACATCAACAACAATGAAGACTTTGAAGCTAAATGCAGAAACACATTAAACATGTAGTGAAGATAAAGAAAAACACAAAACGCACCCAGACAGAAGAAGCGCCTCAACTACATCACTATCACAGTGGGATATAAACTGTCAACCATCAGTTGATTTAATATTTCTTACTTTGAAAGCCGGACTCACCTAAAGAGATTTTAAGGAATATTTTTTCTGACAAGTTTCAGAAAAAAATATTTGCACCTTTGTTCATGGGGTTGATGAAATCCACACTTCCTAAATCAAAGTGTGGCCTTTTCGACTTGACTACCAGAGATGTCGTCTGATTTTTTCTACTCTGATTTTAACCCATGGAGGAACATCTGCCTCCCAGAGCAGCAGCTGCTCCAATGCATAACGTACGCTTCAACATGTAATTCAGATCATTGCATCTCAACGTGTTTGGTCTAAACAGTAAAAAATTAAGCTGCTGGGGGTGTAGTGGTTAGCACTCTTAAGGTTCAAATCCTGGCTGGCTCCCTTCTCTGTGGAGTTTAGGTTCTCCTCATGCATGTGTGGCTTTTCTCTTGGCAACACAACTTCCAGTAAGCTAGTTTTAGATATAATTTAATGTTCCAGTCTCCTGTTGTTTCAAAGCATGAATCTTACCTGCTACTCCTTAACTAAATATATCCAGAAAATGGACGACAACTTGGAAAAAAAATCAAGAAGGGAGTAAACTGAATCAAATTGCCCAAATCTCAAAGACTATCAGACCAGTCAAGGACACAGCTGGCAGACACAAAGCAAATCTGCTGGTGCCGAGAAACTATTATCTAATAGGATTTTTCCCAAACCTAACCGTTATCTTCAAGAAACCTCTGCTACAGAGAGAGAAATGTGGTTTGTTTGTGGCGGCTCCTGCCCTCTCATAGTGGTGTACTGGGGCCTGATACACCTCCAGTCCCATTCTGCGTGTACTTCTACCTGTTATGTACTGTCTCTCTGTACAGGAGGTTCCTTCTTCCAGTGCTCTGATGACAACAGAGAGGAGACCGCATGTTTCGTGTTTTTGCCTTTTCTTGTTCTTGTCGCAATGACAGTAAAGGCAGTTAATTCATTCAACAGTTGGACTGGGGAGTTCCAGATACCAGGTACAGCAATGATGATTCCCCTTCATCAAGTTAAGCTGTAGAGTCTTTACAGGCTCTACTGGTGAAAGGCTCGTTTTAGCTGTAGCTGTAGTGTCGCCAGCCGCACTAACAGGACCACACTCTAAGAAATAAGATGTTGGATTTACTTAACAAAGTTATGGCAACCGGTTGCACACAACTGAGTTAGTTAAATTTGAGGAATGGGATACACTTAAATTGAAAAGGAGCTTTTGAGTAAACCTGATGTAACTAGGGTAATTAAATAAAAAATAACAGAGTTAGGTTGCATTAACCTAACAGAGTTATGTTGCATTAACCTAATTTAACTAAGCTGATCCAACACTGTTTGGACACATTGATTTTATTAAACAATGTTGAATAAAATCTACTCAACTTCATTAAGCTTTACTAAAGCAATCACATTAAATTATTTTAACAAAGCTGGAATGTATTCCATTTAGATGTGTATATTAATTAAAGAGAAAAGAAGATTCTTCAGTAACTTGACTTTATTAAAACTTCCAGATAAACACAATGACCTAAACTATAAAGTTGACTACAAAGTTAATGATTTTACAACACTGAAAAAAACAGTACATTTTTTTAATTAAAATACTATGAGGTATATTTATTGCCATCACTCGATCCCACCCCAAAAGTTGTAAGATTAATTAGCACCTTAAATCTATAAAATGGACCAGCAACAAATTTCAAATGCAGAACAGTACCAATAAATTTAGTACATCACATGACTTTACTAAAAATTACTGTAAAATTATAACTGAAGAACTTTGTTTAAAGGTTCAAAGTGCATAAAATGCAAATAAAATAATTAACAATTCACCTTACAGAAATAACATTAGAACAGGAGTCCACCAAGTAAAAATGTTCTTTAACAAGAAATAAGTGACTTGTGTAGAGGTACGTGGCTTTTAAAATTGAAGTATTTAAAAATAAATTTAAAATAAAACACAGTAGTTAGTGATGGAACCAACATACATCAAAAATATCATCACAAAATTATCTCTGTCACATTTTTTTTTTAATTCGAAAAAAATTAAGAACATGTTTTAAGCCTTTAAAACATTAGTAGGCAACCCAATGGCACAATTTAAACATTCACTGGATACAAGTAATGGCACTCAGATTATCTTGACAAACTTGCAACACAACTCTAAACAGCAGATACGATTTACTGCAGTTAAAATTTGGTTCATTTGTTCAAATTTTTGTATATTCTTCTTTCAACAAAAGATGAAATTCCATTTAAATAAAAAATAAAATGCAGTTTTAACTGTGAAGTTCCAAAGATATAGAAGAGTAGAGAGGAAGGCCTCACAAGAGTTCTTGTGACAGTTCAATTGAACATGTCATTCATCTTCTGTCCCTTCTGATAAAAAACAAAGAAGGCTCTGAAAAATTTGTGGAAAGATTTCAGTCTCCTCTAGTTCAGTGAGGGCTGCTTTACTGAAGCATTTTGTTTTTGAGGATTTGCACTTTTGCTGATAGCTTGTTTCCATCCAACTCCATCAACATTTTTTGAAAAAATTCAAAGGTGTGTTTTAGGTCCTTTGGGTATTGCAGGTTTAGACTGTAGATTAAGCCTAGAAGTAGGGCTGCCACAAACGATTATTTTAATAGTCGACTAATCACCGATTATTTTTTCCGATTAGTCGACTAATCGGGTCATGCACAAAGTTGATGTAAAACACAAATCTTAACCATCATTCACTTTAAACTAACTAAAAAATATATATATATATATATATATATATATATATATATATATATATATATATATATATATAAATATATATTCACACTAGCATCATTATAGATGAAATGTAAGCTGAGTTTGGCCGCAAAAGATGCTAGTGACGATGACTGAAGATGCTGATAGCTAGGCCTGGGCGATATGGGAATTTTCATATTGCGATATCGCTTTTTTCATTTTGTGCGATAACGATATTAAAAACGATATTAATCAAATAATCAAAGTAATCTTTATTGCAAAGAGCTTTACACTTCAGATTTTTACCCCCCCCATTAAATCTTAGTTAGTTCAAATTAAACTTTCATTATTTTTTGTATTAATTGTTGTATTAAAACTAACTGTGAGGAACATTTAAATATTTCTAATAAATATTGTACATATACATAATGTACACAATAGTTAAACCATAACGGTGGTATTTTTTCAATAGGCTGTACAGAATTTCTGATTTATTTTAATCTGACTGCAGCACATACAAGTTCCTTTCAAATTAAAATTAAGTCTTAAAAACATTGTTTTAAAGCAGCAAATATATTATAGTTATTTTTATATTATTTTCTAATTTCTTCTGAACATAAACTATAGGTACTGCTTTGCAGCAGAAGATAATAAAATGTAAACTTAAAATAAAGAGTTCTGATAATAGATTTAATCATCATTTCACTCAGTCATCTGACATGTGTACATGTTGGAGGATTGATCAAACACATAAGATTTAGTGTCAGATATCATTTAGTGTCATGTCAGGAGTTGTTAAAAACAAGTTTATTTTACTATTATTAGATCACGTCATTAAAAAATGAGCATAAACGGAACAAATGTCACTAACAAATTGATTTTTGATACATAATAAAACAACAAATTATTCTAATTTGAAGCTCTATACAAAAGCTTTTGGTTAATATTTTATCAAAACCCTCAAACTCTAAACTCCACAGCCACAATCGAGTCCCCGCCCCCCTGCGCGCGGCTGTTACGAGCACGCTAGTCTGTCCTTCTCTCCTCTTTCAGCCCCGCGTGACACGTAACGTGCGGCAATAGACAGACTGTCTCCTTTTTTCTTTTTTCATGGAGGTTCTCCTCTAAATCAGGTGTTTAAACTCCTGAATTTAAAGCGTGTCTTCTCTCCCTCACACTTTGTGGATCTGTCGGTAACAAACAGCTGCGGAAGAATAATCCAGTCGGACCGAACCATTTCAATGTAGAGGAGGGGGGTCCGGTGACGACGTTTCCAAAACAAAATATATAAACATCGTTACCTTGACATTAAAAATAAAAGTATTTGCAATCATATATTGGTTATTGGTTTACTAAAATAATGTTTTCTGTTTTTTCCTTTTGTCATCATTCGGGGCCTCCGTGCCCCCCCCCCTCTCAGTCTGGGCTCCTAGAATCAGGCGCTCCGTAAGAAGAAGAAGAAGCGAGGCTCTTCCGGGGTTTTCTCCCGTGTTATTTAAAACGAAAGTTTATCGCAATAGTCTCATTTCACTATCGAAAAAAAGTAATATCGCAATAACGATAATTATCGTTTTATCGCCCAGCCCTACTGATAGCCAACTAAAATATTAGTTAAAGGCCAAATTAGCTTAAAAAAAGCCTAAGTTAGCAAAGACAGCTAGCATGTAGATGAAACAAAAACTCCAAAATAGCCTAAAAAACCTTAATAAATGCCAAAATAGTCCAATAAGCTAGCATAACACCATTATAACTTTCAACTTTACTACACTGACTCCATTTAATATAAAGTAACGACTAATCGACTATTAAATTAGTCGTCGACTATTTTAATAGTCGATTAGTCATCGATTAGTCGACTAATCGTGGCAGCCCTACCTAGAAGGAGGGCACATCCTTTGGCCACATCACCCAGAGCCTCCAGCACAGTGCATCCTTCCCACATCTTCCGGTGCCTCTGTAGAGTCTGCTCCTTCGTGCCTGACAGCATAAACTCCCATGGTCATCTGCTCGATGGTTTGTCCAGCTGCAAGATCAACGTCCTCAATACAAAAATAAGAAATAATTCAAATTAAATACTGACACATAAGTAGAACATTTTATTTTTCTGTAAAAATGACTGAGAGAAAAAAAAACTTACCACATATTCTCTGATCATGTCGTTTGGGTTTTCATTAAAGTAGACACAAAGTGCTTTTAAGATGCATTCCCTCTTCACATCAATGCTGGAATTCTGTTGGAAACAAAGAAAAATACTCAATCTAAGGGTGTTTTCACACTGGAAACATTTGGCCCGCGTAACTCTTCCGCTCTCCTTGGCTTGTTTACATTAACATTGGGGTTATCTGGACCCTACAAGACAGTAGGGCTGCCACGATTATTAGACTAATCTACGACTATTCGACTATTAAAATAGTCGACGAATAATTTAGTCGTCGGAGCGTCGTTTTTTATTTGTTTTTTTTTTTCCTTGTTTTGATCTTAAAACTACTGTTATAATACCGGGTCTGCCATTCTCTTTGTCACACATGCGCAGTGGTGCTAATCTGGTCAGCAGTGACGTCACAGGAAGTTCTCGGTAGTCTCATAACAACACGCTAGCTCAAAAATGTGGGAAACATAAGGAAAATAAAAGAGGAAAAGTGTCAAATGTAATTTCTGCAAGACAGAACTTGTGTTCCATGAGATCACCTTGGTAATAAATGATCACCTGAAGATCAGGCATGTTGAGACAGAGTTTGATCATGCTGAACAGAGAGCTTCGTCTAGCTAAGCTAACATCAGCGCTAACACAGCTAGCGCTGTCGCGGCTCTCATTACTGCGCTGTTTGGAGATGAACCAGAAGATCTGCAGGAGATCCGTGTCTGTGGCGCTTCTGCCTGCATAATGAAAGTTTCATAATCTGCGCTCTTCTAACCAAACGCCGCGAGGACGGCGCAGGTTATGAATTTATACTGGACGTGAACCGCTCGTCCAAGGCTTCATTCATATTCTGCGCCGCGATCACGTCGTCCGGTTCGAAGAGCGGATTATGAAACATTCACCGCAGACAGAGAGGCTGTGTGTCGGTACGGATCTGCTGCAGAGTTATGGAACGATTTAAAACTACGAGTCCCAGAAGTGAAGGAGCTCACCTAAAAGTCCAGAGCTAAGTTTACAAGTGTAGCATTACAGTATCTGCATTAAGCTACAATTGTATTACCTGTAGGTTGTGTCAACTAAAAAATGTCGTACTTACCGAATTGTCCGTGGGTGAAGAAATAGTTGATATTTACTTCAGCAGAAAACCAACCGTCGTCGTTCATCCAGTGATTGAAAAAAGGCGGGGAAAATAATTCTCCAGACTGCGCATGTGTAAAGTCTATAGTACGACAAGCCTGATGGGACAAACTTCTTCAGATTAAACCTTCATTTATTTTAAATTGAACGGGTTATGTTGGATTTAATTAACCATATTTCATAGTTTTGAAATATTGTAATATTATTTAAATACAATGCAACTTGTATGCTTAGACTGAAGAAAATTGGTTATTTTAATTACTTTTAACATAGAACCATTGTATAATGTCTACAGCACCTTTATATCATTTTTTAGAGTGCAGCAGCAGGCTGACTGAAACAGTTTTGGTTATTTTCCCTTCGAGTGCATTCCCCGCCTACCAGCTGTGGACCAATTCAAGCTAGCTTGAGCCCACCTTTTGTAGGATCTAATGCTACATCCACATTACACTTAACAGAAACTCAAAATGGTCCAAAAAGTGCCCACTTTGTGACACAAAGTAAGTAAAAATACATTCTTTGTCACAGAACCATGGTAATATACATCTTTGAGCGCTTACGTGGAAATTCTGAACCTTTTTTGTTGTCTATGACAGCAGACTACACCATCGCCAGCTACCATTGGATTGTTGGAGAAAATCACCGCACTGACTCCTATGTAGAGACATGTGACTGTAATGTTGAGTGCAAAATGTCAGAACAAGCAACATGCCATGAGAAGAAAAAGCAAAGAAACTTCTCAAAGTCACTCACTCAGCTGAGGCAGATTTACTGCAGGAGGTAAACAGTCATTTTCTAGAGCAAATCCATTTTTTGGATGTGACTTTTTGAAATCAAACATTCCTTTTATGAACTTCCAGGGACCGCATGGACAAATATCTATTTTATTTTTGTACATATTGTTGTTCTCTAATAAAACCACGCAGTCAAATCTTGTCTCTGTCAATATATTTAATGTATCAACTTCAGTTCCACTCTTTCATTCTGTGAATGTCATTTTTTATTCAATCTAAAAACTCATGTAGATTCTATTATCAGCCTGTGGTTTTATTTTATTTTATATTTTTGGGGGAACTGAAGTAAACGGTATGCCTTCACATTTTCCTTCACTCCAAGTGGAGCATTATGCAATCCATGTGAATCTCTGTCTGGACTAAAGATGGTAAACAACATTTTAACACAGATTAATACATTTATTTTCCTCTAACTGCATCAGCTGTGGGGAAATGCTGAGGATGAGTCCAGTCTTTTACTGTTAAACTCTTTGCAGTCTATCATAATACTTTTTATTGATGTTTTATTTATTGCTGCCATGTACGTGTGCCAGTAAACGTATCTGTACTGATGTGTCTGTGTAAAACTTTATTTAGACCGCTGACAATATACAAATGGCTAAAACCAGTGACTGACTCATAGATGCACACACAGAGAAGTCGTGTCTGACACGTGGACACATGGGTTCAATTCTGATCTAATTAATCTAATAGATCTAATTAATAAAGCTTTTACAGGGACAGGATTTTGTCCTTGGTTTTTTGTTTCATTACATCAGTGTTTTTCAACTGTTTTTGAGCCAAAGTACACTTTTTACTTGACAAAAATTTGCGGCACACCAGAATCCAAATATATAAAGCAGGTGAAACTCTGTAGTCTGTATTGAGGTACAGTCCCTCCACAATCTCGCAACAACTTTTTGGAATAATTCAGGCCGAAAAGCTGGAAGTTGCGACTGTTTTTCCAAAAAGTTGTGATCGTTTTCAATAATAATTATTAATAATAATAAAACAATAATGATTATTATAATAATAATGAATAATAATAATTGTTATTATTTAATATTAATAATAATTAATTTTAATAATAATTTACTCAAGTAGTTGTTTTCCTCTTTATTAGATTATAAATAACTTTATTAATAGGCAATCTTATGTGACCTCACAAATAAAATAATAATACATTCTTTTCAAAGAGTGGATTATTTTTTTATATTTCTTTAAATGTTTTTGCCAGAGCAACTGTAATTTTTAAACAAATATATGATCACAACATGCTTGTTTTTGTACACACAAAGCCCCCCCATTATATTCATGTTTACTTTCAATTGTAAAAACACAAAAAGTCAACACTTCAAAGTGTTATTATTTTTTATTTAGTCTTAATAGAAAATGTGACTTTAACACAAAATGTTTTATTTATTTTTGGATGAATATGTCATTTGTTTTAGTAGCATAGTAACCCAATGCATTGTGGGAGATGCAGTGCAAAAACTGACGCTGATGCTGGACAAACTCACGTCCCTGAGCTTCATTGTTTCGTTCACTTTTTCCACGGGAAGCTCCACCGCTAAACACAAGCTTTAGCTGTTATTTTTGTTGGAATCGTGAGGCTTTATGAGCCGAATCAGAACAAAAAAGTGAGGATGTTAACAACTTTTGATTGGTCAGACTGATGACATGATTAAGCCTCAAAGAATGATTGGTGGAGACAGTTGGAGGGGCGGAACTTCTCCAAAAAACAGCTAGCTGTGGTTAAATCACGGACCGTCATTCTTATCAAAAAGTCTTTATTGGTATCAAATAAAAAAGTATTTCATGGTCTTTTATATTCCTAACTATTCTGAGTTTTCTCAGGGCTTGTTTGGATGAAAACAGCTGATCTCCTGGTGATAGAAGATGTTTTTAGATCAGTTAAAATGAATAATTTCCTACGGCACACCTGAACATCTCTCACGGCACACATGTTGAAAAACATTCCATTACAGAACCTTGGGTTAATGTCTGCCTAATGTTGTGGTTTTGTTGTTCTTTAAACATTTTATTACTTCCGTTTTTGTCACTAAGAACTCACAGTCATATTCAGTGAAGACAGATATATTTGTTAAAAAAAGGGTTTATTTAGCGTCCACAATGAAAACAGTCCAGTGACACAGTGTTGTCTGTCTGCCTGTCATGTCGTTCAGAGGACGCAAAGAATACTTATTTGTCTATGAATAATTAATTGAAAAAAAACTTTTGTTGTTTTGAAACGGAGACAATCAGGACCAGCAGATCTCCCAGCAGCACTTGCAGCATTAGGCCATCGCTCCTCTGCTGCTGAAATTGAACAAATCACCCGTGCATGCTGATGTCTTCATACAGAGTTGACTTATTCCCCACCAGGGAAGACAAAAACCTCTCTTCATCTCGGATAGTTGAATTCCTGAACAAAGACGGGACGTGACAGCAATGAACTGCAACACTAAATGATTTTCACTGTGAAGCTGAAACATTTTAGGACCAAAAACCTCGTGGACTCTTCTTTAAAGAATGAGTCTGTTAAACTGTAATCACAACATTAGAACAGGAGACATCTGATCAACTGAGCGCAGGGCTTTGAATAGATCAGAGAAAGAAGAACAAGAGAAATGATTATTTAATTCAAGGTTTATTACATGTTTTATTTGAAAAGCTTTCAAAAATTATAGATCACATGAAAGCAGACAAGTTAAATAGTTCAAACCCAGTGTTGTGTGTCTAAAATAAAATGTTAAATTACTTAAAATAGAGCTAAAAATAATGTTTTCTGAAATGAACAATGTCATCTGTCTCTGCTTCAATGTGTGGAAAATGTGTGAACATTTTTTCTGACAAGCTCCTGCAGAAAAATCATGTCTTTTAATTTATTCCATGATTTTATAAGATAAAGTGTATTAATTGTAAATGTTTAAAACAGATAGATTGTGTGTTTTAGGTGAGCTGTGATGTTGTGAGACTAAATCTCAAATCTCTTCCTGATTCTTGCTGGAATAAACTCATTTATTTTTTTGCATTTTGCAGCCAAACTGCTGCTTGCTGCAACATTTGAGCAGGATGTCATGCTCATGCCATTAATACATGGCAGGTGAATTAATGCGATGCCTGCAGTAAAATAGTTTTAGGTTAGTGATTCTGTTCTGAGCACACATTAACTCTTGTTTATTCTCACACTTCTTGCTAATGAAAATTTTCAAAATCTTTAAAACAGCTGTCTAAATTGAAAACGTTCATTTTTTTTTATTGTTGATTTGGATTTTACAACAAATAGGTCATTTTATTTACATGTCTCAACTCCTTACTATGATCTAATTTGATTTTTTTAAAAGAAAAATGCCTTTTTGGAAATGGTTTACTTCCGGGTCCAACAAAAAGTCATTTCAGTCGCCATTTTGGAAACAGAAATCCTCAGTAAGCAGTGATTGGTCCGAGTCAGTCTGAGTCTACATTTCAATGACACTCTCTTTCTCTGCAGTCAGGAGTGAACATATTAGAAGGCCACACCCCTTCCACTGAGAATCTGTCAATCAAACAGTTAAAACGTGCTATGGAGGACCACATGCTTTTATGAAGGCATCTGATTGGCCAGTTTATAACTTGAATAACCTGTTACAGAAGAAACAAATAAAGAAAAAAAGGATTAGCAAGACCACGTTAAAAAACGGTTTTAGAACAAGAATGCCCATTCTGAACAATAGTGACATCACACAAACCAGCGAGTGTGCAGAGTGATTTACGGTTATATATAATGTCTGTGGTTTAGAACGACAAAGCTGACAGCTGAACGCTGTTTAAAGCAATTCTACGTTGATAATGAAAGGAAACCCAAACAAATGTCACAGAAACTAGTACAATATTTATTTTATAAATGTCCTACCTGGTTGTATTTGTATTCCCCCTGCAGAATGCTCCACAGCTGCTTCCCCAAAATCCTCTGGATGATATTAAACCAGTCGTGGATTATTTCTCTCTACAACCCGGTCATAGTTAGATGAAGGTTACAGGAACTTCATTGAATGCTGCTGGTTTGATTATGAATTCAGATTTTCTTCTTCTAATTGATGCTAATGCTAACGCTAGCTTTCCACGGCAGGGATGAGATGTAGAGCAGAAGATCTTTTCTGTCCAGTTAAAGTTGATTATATTTCTGTGTTCACAAAATCACTAAAAACAGAGATAAAGTCAGACAATTTAATTGTGTCTGACAATAAAGAAAAAACTAATAACTGCTATTTTCTGACGTCGCTCCTCTTTGCTGTTGATCATAAACATGTCTGCAGGATAATAAAGATAAACAAGGATAAAAATATTTTTTATAGTAATTAGTAAAAATATTGTTTTTATACTAATAATAATGTCTTAGAGTTTTAGTTTATAGTATTCCTACATTTTACACATTCTCAAATGAACCTTTACATGTCAGATTTGGTGAAAACCATCTTTACAGGAGGAACTTTTTCCTCTGCTGGATTCACACAGATTCCCCACATGCACCGTCAAACCCTCCGTGCATAGTGCATGTGCATTTTCACAGCAAAAATACTTTTCTATTTAGAAAAGACTTCAGAAGAGCCAGAAATGCCCTGATGCCATGAAACGGGTCAAGTCAAATCCTGTTAACCTCAGAGGTTGTTGAGACACTTAACCGTTTCTTCCTGAGCCATTCCATGAACTTCCATCTTTCTTGTTCAGTTCAGGGGTATATTTCCTCGACTGCTTCTGTCTGAAAAGTTCTCTTTAAAGTTAAATACTTAGAGAGCAAAGTGAAGATGTGAACCCCAATGACTGCACATGCTTTTTGCTACATTACATTAACGCTTTAACGCCGGAGCTTTAGCTGCAGTGTTGGCATTCTTTCGATTACTGTAACTCTTCAACCGTTTACACAATTAACAAAATTCCAGCGGATTCTGAAGTGGAGAAAAGCAGCCTTGTACCGTTATGCAGCACTTCACAGCAGTGAACGCCGTAAATCAGTTGATCCTCACAGCACTTTGTATGTAATGTGTTGCAGATGAGTGCAAAGCCAACATGAACAGCCGTTTTTTGCAGCACATTCTCACTCCCCATACTGACGTATGGTTTCTGGAACTGTTATGAAGATCCATGGGCAGACGGTTTAATGAGCAAGGGCAAGACATGATGTAACCAGAGTCCAGGCAAGGGTCAAACATAATGAGTGAGGCAGGATGGTGAATACACAGGCAGGTGTCAAAACCCAGAGTCTCAGACATGGGAAGAACGCTCAGACTGTATGAAGGGCAAAACAAGACTTCGGACCGAGCTCTGCTTGGTCCCAGACTAAATACTGTTTGTGATGATTGCCTGATGTGGAACTGTTGGTAAACCACGGGAGCAGAGGGCAAGGCCTGATGGGAGATGCAGTGAGGAAGGTGTTTGGGAGAGTGTCACAAATCAGACGATAGCTCCCTCTGGTGGTTGAAGGTGGAGGATGATGGTTGAAGTGTGATAAGAACCCTCTGCATCAAAAATGACCTTGTGAGTGTACCAAACCTGTCCTTTTTTGACTTGCTGGTTGTTCCAATTAAATCAGGGCTCCATAACCTCTGGGCCTGATACCAGTACTGGACGAGCACTAGAACCCTAACCCAGTACCCTAAGGTTTTGGGTATCGGTACCGGTATTCAGACAACCCCTGAACCCCTGATTTAATTGGGCTAGATTTTAAACCCCAAAGACGTCGTTTTTTGATGTGCTGCTGGCTGCCAATGACTTCAATAAAGCTAGAAGGTAATCACACAGTCTGATTACTTCTTCCCCAATAAAAGGAAGTGAGCTAAGAGATCTAGAACGTGACTGATTTACGTTCTTGACTATTTAGGTACCGCATCCGGTACTGGGTTAGGATACCAGGTCTGGAGTTTGGGGAGCCCTGGTTAAATTGCAACTGCCACCACGTCAAAAGACGACAAGCTGGGTACACCCCAAAAGTCAATTTTTCTTCCTTAAGCATAGTACGTCAATATGTGACGACCTTGGAAAGCCTTGGGTTTTTTCAGAGTCAGGTGATTCACGTGAACGGTCGAAGAGTTTTGGCGTGTCAAAGAATGTGTGGTTTAGTCCACTTCGCCGGTGTTAAAGGGTTTAACCATTCATGCAGCTGAGACTCTTCTCATTGGTCAGAATTAATCTAACAGAAAGAAATCAGATCATCTGTCATGATACCAGGAAAAAAAGCTACAGCAAAGTAGCACGGACTGCATTTACAGAGAGAAACTAACATCATTTGAACAAGTTTCTTGTCAGAAATTGAAAAGTGGGAAGAGATCTTTTAAATTCCTCAAAGTTTCTTATTGGAGTTGATCTAGCTGAGTAGAGACGCCTAAGTTGAGCTACATTGAGACCTTTCAGTCTTTCTGCAACAACCTTTGTGGAGTTTGTCTGGTAGTTTTCACTGTTCTTGGCAAACAGAGTAAAATTATCTCTTGGCAGCTGTTAATGTATGTAAAGATAAACATGTTCTTAATAAAGAGCTGCTGAGGATGTGTGGGAAGCTCTGGTGGAAGCTGGCATTAAAGCCTGAGCTCCACAGCGACTTAAGACAAAGCGCCAGATAAATGTAAGGATTTAAGCAGTGAAGGTCATGCACCCAGCTGCTTCATTGTGGTGGGAGACGGCGTCACTCCCCTGCTGTATATTCCACTTTGTCTTGCTACTGCTTAATGATAAAAGTTAAGCTAATTCTTTCTCCGAGAGCGGCCTTGTCTTTAGTCTGCCTGCAGATCTCCCTGCTGGCTGCGCGGGCTGCCAAATGTATGCCACACAGACGTGGGCATATTGGACTTTGTATAAACAAGCTAAGCATGCAAACAGATAAAATAGATGAGGAATGGGAGGTAGCTGTAGACTGCTCACAGACGCTCATCCAGAAGGATTCAGGGAGTTTTCTATGTCAGAAAAACATAAATTCCACCAACAAAAGGCAAGACAGGCCATCAAATAAACAACCTTTAAGGTCAGAGCGGAACTGCAGATAAATCCACTGAACAAATATTAACGTGTCCATTAAAATTCCCCGATGACACATGTGTCAAAGTCAAGGCCCTGGGGCCGGATCCGGCCCTCTGGGTAATTCTATCCGGCCCTCCAGATCATTTGATTTAATTGTTATTAATTGCCTGATGTTAACTTGTGCTCATTTCTTACGTATAATTATACATAATATAATTTCATGGAGAGTAAAATATTTAAAGTTATTTAAGGTTTAAGTTGATTTATTCTGGAATAATATTCCTGCCTTTTTATTATTCATATTTATGTTAAAAAATTACAGTTTTAAAGTTTTAAAAATGAGTATTCTGATAGCTTTTTGGACCATTTTAGCATTTACTACGATTTTATAGGCTATTTTAGAGTTTAGCTAATATCTCAGCTACATACTAGCTGTTTTGTCTAACCTAAGTTTTTTTCTTTTTAGGCTAATTTGGCATTTATCTAATGTTTTAGCTTGCTAATAACTTCAACGTTTTCAGCTATCAGCTTCAATGTTTTTATCTATCAATTTCAGCATCTATCAGCATTAGCATTTTCAGCAGCCAGCTTATAGCATTCACACCAGCAATATCGCTGGTAATGCTATACATCTAGTTCACAACTATGTTAAAGAGTTACAGTTTTGAAGTTTTAAAGTTTTAAAAATGTAGTTTTAGTGTTCAATAAATGTTTATCCTGTTCAACAAAGGTGTGTTTTGGATTTTGGCCCCAGAGCAATTGAGTTTGACACTCCTGATCTATGACAATTTTTATTTTTATTTTAAAACAACATTCCCAGTAGTGTTTTGATTATGATTATTATGTTTCCAACCAAAATCTTACAAACAAAATGTCTTAAAAAGACATGTTTCATGTTGATCTGAAGACTTTATTTCCCTCTTCTCTGAGAGGCGTGGCTTTTGGAGCTGAGCTGAGTAGCTCCACCCCTGATCCTCCTGTCTGATTATGATAGCTCTATGTCTCTAGCATAAATCTTCACAGCTGCTACATAAAAACGTCCATCAATCTGGGTAATGTCCACCCGTATGGTTCTGATCCGGATGTCAGCTGGACGAGGAAGTGAAGATCTTCATGGACAGAACTTCCTCCAAAATCCTGATTCTTTCTCCTTCCAGTTCACCAAAGACTCTTTTAGCTAATTCTCCAATGTTTATTGACTGTGATCAATACATTCAATCATTGGTTTCTCAGAGTTCTTGATAAAATAATCAAAGCTAACATCAAAATGCTCTTTCATTGATTTACAATCCTTTCCAACTGCGGTCAAATGAGCCGCCGTTCACATTTCCGTGGTCACATCAAGAAGCTCCGTGGAGTCTGGTGGAGATTTTCCAGCGTTCTCAGTCCTGCTACCGTAAGTATTGGATGAAACTCACACCAAAAATCCAGTGATGCTGATTTGACCACAGAAATGTGAACGGCGGCTCATTTGACTGCAGTCAATGTGAAGATACCATCTTCTCTTCTCCAGAACCTGAACTAGACACTAGGAACAGATGAGGGTTTAGTGCATGTGCAGCAGAGCTGTTGATGGAAAGAAGATCATCCATTCAAAAAGTGTGATTGACTGAGATTTAAGAGGAGAAATACTCGGAAATGTAAAAACAAAATGATTTGTTATTATTTTTGTTCTGTTTCATGAGAAAAATGCCACACAGACATGTTAAAAACTCTAAAAACAGGATTTTCATCGTAGGGGGACTTGAAACACGCATGGTTATATAATGGTGTGATTCAAAGCAGCATTTACCATAACTCCACAAAAAAGACTGAAAATAGTCCCAAACATGCCTCCGTCCTCATTAGTTAGGACTGTCTACAATGTGACAGCAGTTTCAGGTAGATGTCAAGACGTCAAAAATAGCTGAATTTCTTTCTAACTGGTTAAAAAAAGGCTTTGCAGAAGGACACAGAGCAGCAGGACGGCAAACGCAGAGGACGAGAGAGGAGAGGCTGCAAGAAGACGCTGACTGACAAACTTAAAGACAGGGAGGGTGACAATGCTCAGAGGAAACACGTGCAGACAGACTGCTCTTTTCATGGCTCATTCTGCGAGGGATCAGGGGAGGGAAGCGGCCTCGCGGCAGATAGAATATTTATCACGTCTGAATCCGCTTCGCAGTCACAGCTGAGAAGCAACAAGACGGCCGGGACAGATCTGGGCTGTGCGGCGCTCATGGAGCAGATTGGGACGTGCTGCGACTCGCACTCACTGTGCTCGTGATTGTGATGAAGGCCTTGTCTCTTACCTGTCACTCGCCATCCATTTATTCGAGTACAGCTGCCAGCCAGAGACTTCAGAGAAAGGCTCACTAATGAATACCAGACAGCTCATAGTGGTTTACTGGCTGTCCAGAGCGAGCTGCAGGCAAAGCTCCTTTATTTCTTCATTGATACTCATCCATAATCCTGTGGGCATCACTTCCAATCTCTCATGCTGTCTCTCACATGGCTTTTGTGTAGTTGCTTGACAGCTGAGGCAAAACAATTGTCAACGTCGACATATTTGCTATCAAGAAAACAAAAGCGAGCCACAGTAGTAAACAAACCCCACCAATGATCTGCTGAGAACACAGAGGTACAAAACGAGAAAGTCTGCAGGTTTCCTGGATGTGTTGTCATCAGAGTCTGGAGCTTTGGCTCCAGGAAGAGCCCCAGACGTCTGCAAACTTTCAAATACATACAAACTAGGGCTGTAACGGATCACAAAAGTCATGGTTCGTATCCTTTTTTGGATCAACAAAAAAAAAAAAAAAAAAGGAAAAAACAAGAAGATAGAAGCCTTTTTTTTTTTACTTTTTTGAATAGCTGTCAAACATACAGTATATTTGAGAAAACATATGTAAAGTCCTTCAAAGCATAAATAAACACTCACTCATCCTTAAACTTTTAACATAGATGTAAAAACATGGAGTTTATGATGACATTCACATGTCTGGAGACCAAATCTACAAAAACTGAGAGAAAAGAATGACTAATATGGAACTTTTCCTTTGCCCCACCCCCCACATCCATATTAAATCCTAAACGAAGAAGTTAAAATTTAACTTTCATTATTTTTAGTATTAATTGTAGTTTTTAAAATAAGTGTGGGAACATTTATATATTCAAAATAATGATTATTATCAGTAGTACATGTGCAGGTTAGGCACTGCCACGCCTGCTTTGTATTATAAACTCTTACAATGGTAACAGAAAAAAGTCAAAATACAAATGAATAAAATGATAAATAACAAAGTTTATTTACTAATACATTGTTTATGCTGAAACATTGAGCTTCAAACATTTCTACAACATTCATCCAGAATGTTCTATGGCAGTTGAATTTGGCTTTCTGAAATTTGCTCAGTCTTTATCTTTGTAAATGCAAATTCCTATTTTTTTTTGGCAGAACAAATCTGCTATCTAAGTCATATTATTTAAAAATCCAAATTGTAAAAAATGTGTGGAAACTTTGTCGATCCCCAAAGCTGAACTGTGCTTTATTACTCTAATTACATGCAAATCAGAAATCCAAGATAGACAACATTTGCCTGACCCGTGTATGAACCCCTTTTACTTTCCTCAAAGCATCACTTCTTGTGCACAAGCGTGTGCAGCGTTTATCAGGAGGAAATTGTTAGTAATTTGTCAATTTTCTAGCTCTTTTGTACCTGCATGGCTTTTGTTGCTTTTTTTTTATTTTATTTTTTTGCAAGAGAACAGATTCACAGAAAAAAAAATTACCTGAGGCTGAGGACAAAAAAAAAAAAAAAAAATGGAAAACTGAACAGAAACATAAAAACTACAAAGTGAAAAAACAGAAACATGACAGGAACCATAAAATAAAACGTGCTCTTTTACTGAGGTCAGAAAAATCTGAAACTGCTGCAGGGAAGAAAACTTAACCCAGATCTGATCAGATCAGAGGGCAAACAAACAAACAGGAGAACACAGGCAGAATGATTCCATTACCGAATCAAAAACACAGAAGTCAAGTGCAAATAACTATATTAAGTGTTCTCACGAAACTTTAACTAATTGCAATGCAATTTTTTAGCCAAAGAAAAACATTTCAATATTACATAATCTGCTGACCAGGAAAATGAGCAACTGATTCAGTAAAGTTGAGCTTAAATCCAGACTCCTTCTAGACCAGGGCTCCCCAAACTACGGCCCGCGGGCCGGATCCGGCCCACCTCCAC
>NC_050533.1:24846415-24890923 GCF_002922805.2 Oryzias melastigma
AATCAGACTTTAAGATTGTTTACTAACATTGCTAGCAAAAAAGTGTTTTGCTAACAGAAAACACTTTTAGCATCAATAGGACACAGAACTGCTAAACATAAAACACTGTTAGCATCAATCGCAGACAGAACTGCTGTTAGCCTACAAACTGACCCAGGCCGCTCATCATTGAAGGAAAATGTTAACTGACCCTCACAAGAAAAAGTTTGGGGACCCCTGTTCTAGACTAGCACCTCCTTACATTTTAGCGAAAAGACCCCACTGTTCTGTAATGATTTCTCCCTTTCAGAATCCCATTTAAACACAAGAATTCAGTGAACCATTTAGTGTTTAGGATGATTGGAGTGGTTTGAGAGGGAGCCTCTGTGAATAGACTTCACCTCCTGCTGCTTTGTTTCCTCTGCGTTCCCACCTCCTTCCATTCTCTTCCTCTCCTCTCTTTGCTTCAGGGTTTCATCTCACACAGGCTGCGCTGGTCAGCCACATCAGTCCAATTAAAGGAGCTCATTTAGAGCAGTTCTAGAGGCTCAGGTGCTCCGCCGTTCAACTAAATCATTAATATCCCACCTTTCCTATCAAGTTGATCATATTAGGGGTTCTTTTCCTATTTCCTGCAGAATGTGCCACCACCATGACGGCAGTCTGCCTCTGCCTGAGGGCAGGAGGCTCCGGCATGTGAAGTAAAGCTGGAGTATCCATCATCCTGTCAATGCTTTTAATTCAACATTGCAGATGCATTTAGAGCAAGTTGACCTCAAAACGTTGTTTTTTGTGCGTTTTGATATGAAGGTTAGTTCATTTACTGCTGCCTCACTGAAGGATTGTGATTAATCCTGGGTTTACTGCCTGGTGGGCTCTGGTGGAGTTCTGACCTGGACCGCCGAGTAAGCCTAAACTCTAAGACGTGTCAAAGTCAAGGCCCCGAGGGCCGGATCCGGCCCTCTGGGTAAATGTATCCGGCCCTCCAGATCATTTTATTTTATTGTTATTAATGGCTTGATGTTATCTTGTGCTCATTTCTAACTTATATATTTTGACAAAATATATTTTTTCGGAGAGTAAAATATTGAAAGTTATTTAGAGTTTAAGTTGATTTATTCTGAAATAATATTCCTGCCTTTTTATTATTCATAATTATGTTAAAAATTAAAGTTTTAAAGTTTTAAAAATTTGAACTTTACAAACTTTTTTGGACTATTTTGGCATTTACTAAGATTTTTTAGGCTATTTTGGAGTGAAGCTAATATTTTAGCTTACATGCTAGCCGTTTTGGCTAATTTAGGCTTTTTTCAGTTTTGTTTTTGGCTATTTCAAGTTTAGCTATTTTTTCAGCTACATGCTAGCAGTTTTGGCTAACCTAAGTGTTTTTTTTGTTTGTTTTTTAAGACTAATTTGGCAGTTAGCTAATATCGTAGCTGGCTATCAGCGTCAGTCTTTTTAGTAATCAAAATCAGTAATTCAGAATCTTCAGCCAGCAGCACTAGCATCTTCAGTGGCCAAATTCACCTTACCGCATCCACACTAGCACTATTTCAGGTCATTTTATATATCTAGTCCATAATTATTATAACAGTTGTGGTTTTATAGTTTTAAAAATGTAGTTTTAGAGTGTTCAATAAATGTTTTTCCTGATCGGCCGCGACACAAGGTGTGGTTTGGATTTTGCCCCCCTGTTCGATTGAGTTTGACACCCCCGCTCTCAGACAACAGCGCTCTTGAACACGTTCTGCTTCTTATATGTTAGAGAACACAGAGATCACAGGAGGATTCCCTGCAGTCTTTCAACACTACAAAATCAATACTGTAATCAAAACAAAAGAGCATCCAGCAGCTGTTCTGAGCAGAAGATGGAAATAATGAGAACCCATCACAGCTTTTGTGAGTGGCTGTATACCTCAGTTTGTATATGCGTTTTGTGTTTGAACGCTTTGTGTCCCTAAAGAAAAACACTTTATATCTACAGCGTTTGAGCTCCTCTGTATGTGATATGTTTTAATGAATATTGTATTTGCAGCCAGGATGGTGTGTTTGTAACTAGGAGTTCAAGGATCCAGTCACTAGAGACCAGGGCTGATCTGAAAGGGGCAGAATTACAGCAGAGCAGCAGAAGCCTCAGGTACAGCTAACAAGGCCAGCGCTGCAGCATCACTCCTCCTCCACAGGGAAACAAGCCTCATCATAAAGCAACATATGCAGAGCGCTAAAGGCAAAATGAAAGAGCAACCTGTCAGCAGACGGACATCATTTTCCCCTTTCAAATGAAATGATTGTTGTGATGCTGCCAAATCTCCTCTGATGGTGCCAAACAGCTTACAGTGTTGTTCCTATTGGCACCTGTACAATCTGGAGGAACGTTATGTTCAGCCATGATGATGATGATGATGATGATGATGATGATGACGAGGTATTAGTTCAATGAAAGATTCAGTGCTTTTAATTCTTTATTTCCATTTTCGGTTATAAAAATTTCATGTCTGCTGACAGAAAAAAAGCATCAATGAATGTTTAACTTGCTTTCATCCTCCTCACTTGAGCCCAATCATCTCTTCAGATTTGGTGATGTTGGTTTTTGTGTTGTGGTGTGTCAGCTGCATGAGCTAACACCTATAAACTAAAGTTTAATTTAAAGTTTAACGATTACAATAGATATTGCGATAGAACTTTATCTCGATAGAAGAATGAGTCTCTTGCTATAAACCTTTATTTTGAAGGGTCCAACACCCCTGGGGTTACTTCCCCTAACCATCTCTGTGTAACGTTTAGTTTCAGCTGATGAAGCAGCGGCACATTTGGAGAATTTTTAACGGGATCAGAACTAGAAGACAAACCTTCTGGACTTATAGCAGCAACCAAAATTGTAATAAAAAAAGTGTTGATTTGGTAACCATAATTGAGCATTAGCATGATGCTAATGCTAGCGAGCTGCTCCACGTGATCACGGACTAGTCCATTGTGTATTAGTAGCCGGTGTTACTCTATGACTGCAAACTGTGTCCGATGTTGTGCTGAAGCCCCGCCTCTTTCACCCCAGGAGAGCGTTCCCGCTGTAATGTCAATCATATATAACAATAGTACAAATATTTGTTATCAGACTGTTTTCTGTTATGAAAGTGTAATCAGGAAGCAGAAACAGAAAGTCTCTGGTAAATATGTCCTCTTGTTCTGTCGGCTTGTAGGAATTTGAGTTTACAGCTTGATGACAAAAGAAAATGTTCATAACATTTATACATTCCGTCTATGAAGTAACATGTTCTTAAAAGAAAAAAATCAGTTCAAAAAGTAAAACACCTAAGGTATTCCTGTGTAAAATAGTCATTTTATGTTTGAAAAACTTGAAGACATTAGAATGTATCTGTATAATTAATGCTATGTTCTTGAATTGAACTTGAGTGGTCCTCTTGAAACTTGAAAACGTTTGCGTTCATTTTAAGTTTTTTTTATATATATATTTGTCTGTATCTATATGTATATGTATAAGTATATATTTATATACAAGTTGAAGTTTTAACCCAGTGAATCTTGAACCGATGAACAAGTAAAATAACATTTTAAAATTGTCCTTCTAAACAAATCAGACAAAAGAATCCTCTATCATGTGCTAGTTTTGGTTTGTATGTCCTTTGATACATCCAGTAACATGGTTGAAATGTTCTTATTTTCTGTAAAGTCCCACTCCAATCCTCTTCTGATCTATTGTAAGAGTGTCCCCAGTGGTTTTTTAATTAGGATTTTGTTACTGTCCAACACAAGAGGCCTACAGCTTACATTTGTTTGCTTAGTTTTTAGTTTTTTACAGGAAAAAAAGACAAAACAAAACACAAGGATTATGTTGTTTTTAGCCAAAATCAGAAAAATCTGTGTAGTTTTCAAGGACATAGTTTCTGCAGAGTTCATTAGAAGGTTGTAGGTAAGACTGTTGGTTGGGAGTTAGCCAGTCCTCATTTCCCATCATTCCTTGGTTTGCACTCTTCTCTACATGCCCCTCACAAGCCCAACCTAATATGAGCGGGACGACATAAATGGCGAGCAACATTGGAGTTATCCAGCTATTTAGCTTAGATCCAGATTCCAGCTCAGACGAGGAAACAAAGAAGTTCATGGATCTATTTGTCTGGATGTGTAGTGTGGAGCGGAACAGGGAGCTTGTAATCTGCTGACTGTAGTTTGTACGTAACGACTACAACCTTTTTCAAACAACATTTTTGTCTGATCCTGATTCACAATGATTTGAATCAAGAAATACTTAGAAACACAGTTTTAATCTTAATTTTCTTTATATCATTCATCAAATTTCAAATATCAAATTTCAAGCTGATTTTAAAATAAAAAAAAATGTTAGAAAAAAAAATTCCTAAGTAAATATATATATATATATATATATATATTTTTTTTTTCTTTTAGTTTTTAGAGCCCTGCACGGTCCAGTTCCGATGTACATCTCTGACCTTTTAACCCCCAAACTCTTCACCCGATCCTTGAGGTCTTCTAGCCAAAGTCTTTGAAGCATTCCTAAAACCTGCTCTGTCTAGAGGAGATCTCTCGTGTCAAGCTGTTGCTCTTCGTCTCTGGAACTCCACTGTCACAGTGTCAGATTGACTCCCTGGAGTGTTTTAAATCTCAGGTCAAGACATTTTTATTTAGGGGAGCTTTAGTTGATTTTATCTCTCGTTTTTCTATGTTTTTTATTATTTTTACTGGATTGTATTACCTCTCTGTGATTTGATTTAATGCTCCTTTTGTAAAGCACTTAGTGTTTTTTGTCTTGGAAAAGTGCTAGAGATAAAGATATTCTATTCTATGTTCAAAACACCAAAAACTGGATTTTCATTGGATTTATCAGAAAAACAACACCAAATCAGTCAGCAGGATGAAATGTTGCTTCACAACCTTTTGGTTTTCCGGGTGGAAACTGCTCTTTCCTTCTTCAGGCAGAGCTGCTCTCTGCATTTTTCACAGTGGACACTGCCTCTCTGCTGTGCTGCGCATGTTGGGAAACGATCAAGGCCATCCTTTTCTCACAGCAGGGGGTCATCTCCAGCATCCCCAACATCAGATTCCTCTGATTTCTGGCCCCTGACAAATGTCAAAGTCATACCGACAGCCGCTTTGTCCAGCAGGTCCCCCACACCTCGGGGCTCTGTATGTGGGGTTTCTGTTGATGAAATCTTCCTTTCAAAGCCATCATACTGTAATTTCACCAACAGTATGAAATTCTTCATGGGCTACACACAAAAAAACTTTTTCTTTACTGTGTCCTGATCTTTTTTCCCGCGGTAGCTTTCATTTTGTTGACTGCTTTGGGTCGGTTGCGTCCTCTTCTGGGACGTCCACATCGACGTCTACTCTCTGTTCCTCAGCATCATTTTCATCATTGAAGGCACTAGAATTTCCATCCATAATCATCTGTACTTTTGTGCCATCTGATAACAAACACACAGACAGATCAGATGATTGAGTTCTAGTGAAAATCTGTGAACAAAATGAAGTAACTGTCATATGCAAGAACCAAAATAAGCACTTTAAACATGTAATCATTGCACTTGAGAAATAAAAATAGCTAATGAAGTCATGCATCTCATATGAGGAGTTTGGCCTTGATCATTTTATCAAGTTTTGAACCCATAAAAAGCAAAAAAAACATCTAAATCTCTTATTCCTATATATATGTGTGTGTATCATTTTTGCTAAGATAAGTACTGTCTGGATTGTTTCTTTGTGCCGTGTACAGTAAACAGCTGCTAAGATGAATCTGACCAGAGGCTGAACTCTTATCCCTTTAATCTCTCTACCTTCTAAGCAGGCAGGCCACAAAAATCTTCTGTGATTATCATATTATCATCTTTTAGCTCAATCTCTTTCAGATGGATATCTTAATTTATTCTTTCTCTGCTCTCCTAAGACTCAAAAGAATCTGCCCTCGAGTTCCCGACAAACAATACATCCTCAAAATGAATCACGTACGTTTTTCATTAACTTTTACTGAAAGGTGTGTGATGAATGCAACAATCCCTCTATAAGAAAAGTGAAATGGAGGGGAATATAAGATTATATAACAGCAACATATTTGAGTGCTTTTGCCTATATATTTTTAAAACATTTTAGTGCTTTTTTCAAAGCTTTAAACTTTGACCTGAACATGGCCGTTATCATAAAACACTGACCTCTGTGACCTGATCCAGTGCAGGCCTGTTGTGATAGAAACATCCCATTAAAGTGGGAACATCACTGTTACGTCTGCTGCTGCTTTGCATCACACTTTCCATACGCCTTACCATTCCGCTCACCTGGCAGGTGGGGGCAGTATTCCTTAATCAGCACCTGGCAGGTATTTAAGTTGGAGGAGGCCTCAGGTAGGTAAAGCAGGAGGGAACTGGGTTTGAGGTTTGAGTTAGAGGTTTTGTTTTTGTTCTCAGCAGTCTTACACTGCTGGGTTTTGTTGTTTTAGTTATGTTTGTACCTTGGTTAGTCTTTATTTGCCGGAAGCTTTGTTTGCCCTCGAGTTGTTTTCTTTATGTGGATTTTGGTTAGGCAGGCCTTTCAGGGAGCTGCTGACTCCAATGGTCGACACAGCTGGGTCAGCAGTCTCCATGACTTATTTTATGTTTACCAAGGTTCCAATCCCTTTTGGTAAGTCTTTATGTTTGAACCAGGACACTATTTATTTAATTTTGTTCTTTTTTGGGACACAGGATTTTATTTATTTAATGAACTGTGTTCCTTTTATTTTTATTTTTATTGTTATTGTCCCCTTTTTGTATTTTTCCCCTAGACTTGGGGCAAGTGTGCCCATTGGGGACAGAACAGTCACAGACAATGTTCCTACCGGTTGTGGTGTTATTTATTGAAATTGTAATTAGTTAATTGTAATTAACTACATTTATTTGTTCAGTAGTTTAACAGGAGAAGCCAAAATTGTTAAAAGATTTCTGAATGTAGAATCATAATAAAACAAAGATTATTAATTATTTAGCGTCAGCTTCACGCAAAGCATTTTGGCATTAATTATTTATTTTATAATGTATTGACTTGATGCCTGGGTACTTGTATTTCTAAATGTTCCAACCTGGAACATCCAAAAGTATTTGGTGATATTGTTTTCATGCACATTTCAAAAGCAGCCTGTTTTCTCATTGTGGTCTTCACAGGGTTGTATCCAAACATTATTATTCATGAGTCTGTGACCAGCCTGTACACGTGGGCTTAACATTATTAGGGAAACCTTATTATGTGATATTAGATGAATGTATTCCAGAAATACTAAAGTATGCATCTCCTTCTGTTTTCATTTAGCTGCTAGTCAAAAGTTCAAACAGTAAATAACCTCTATATTTAACTTTTTATATTGTGGAAGTTTTAATTAATTTAGTCCTTTTAGATTGTTTTATTACAATGTCTGATTTAGATAAAAGTCCTCATACAGAACAACCAGCACTTAATGAATCCTGTTTACAACTAAAAGATGAGTACTTTTATGAGCCTCAGGAAAAGAAGTGGTGGTCTGGTCAGACCAGAGGCTGCTACTGCTGTGTTTAGGTATGTTTGAAATGTGAACTGTTGTGTGTGAAAATGATGAAATGAAGGGTTAGAAAATCAATAGATTGACTTCAATTTGGAGTGAAATGTCCTGAATGTTTCTGTTCAGTCATATATTGAGATATGAGGTCGAGAGGTTGTGAACTACAGTTGTCTGTCGTTTTCTTATCTGCCACCTGACTAGCTAATGTGCATAACTGCCAAAATAAATCGACATATTTGTTTATTAGAACTTTTCAAAATCCTCATAAAAAAATTGTGTGGTTTACAGACATAGATTTAAACTTGACACCTATTCAGATCATTCAGTTATTAATATGTTTTATTACTAGGTATTTTATGTTCTGTTTTTTATGTGTTTATTCGAATCACTATTACAAGATGTGCTATATTTTTGTACCTCCATACATCCATTTTCTTGTCCGCTTCTTCCCTTTCGGGGTCGGGGGGTGCCGGAGCCTATCCCGGCTACTGAAGGGCGAAGGCGGGGTTCACCTTGGACAGGTCTCCAGTCTGTCTCATGGCCTCAATCACACACATTCACTCTCACATTCACACCTAGGGGCAATTTAGAGTCACCAATTAACCTATGAGGCATGTTTTTGGACGGTGGGAGGAAGCCGGAGTCCCCGGTGAAAACCCACGCATGCACGGGGAGAACATGCAAACTCCACACAGAAAGGTCCCAGCCGGGAGTCGAACCGGGGCCTTCTCGCTGTGAGGCGAGAGCGCTAACCACTGCGCCACCGTGCAGCCCTATTTTTGTACCTGTCCCATTTAGTTATTTTAGGGCTGTAAACAATAACGCATTAATGCATGCGATTAATCAACCCGAATTAACAAATTGATATAAATCAATCCAACTTAATGCACCTGAGAGCAGCAGAGCTTCGCTTTGCCTCTCCGAATTAGGCGTCCATGGTGTGCGTTAAAACATTTTTTTTGGGTATCATCCTGCTTACATTGTGGTTATTTACACAAGAAATAAATATTCAACCCAGTTTTAGCACTTTAATCTGTTTGTTTGGTTTAACCAGGTCAGCGGCCTGTGGTAGAATGTCCGCTCCGAAATTGGAAGGTCATGCGTTAAAATCCCGGCTGAGTCATAGCAGAGACTCCACAAATGGGACCCAAGCCTCCCTGCTTGACACTCAGGATTAAGGGTTGGACTGGGGGTTAAAACACCAAATGTTAAAACACCAATTTTAACTTTTAGACCACGTTTTCACAAAAGCAGAATGTTTGATCCATGATTGAAAAATAGAAGAAATTATTGAAATAAAAAAAATTATATAAAATTTAACATTTAAAAAATAATATTGATAACTTGAAAAAAATATTGGAAATTTGACCAAAAATAAGTGTACAAATGTTACCTTTTAAAAAAAGTTTCATTGTACTTCCAACTTTCCTTTTTCTCCCTTTTTTTGCTTTCAGTTCTGTTTGTTTTGTTTCAATTGAGAGTTTTCGCTGCTGAGCTGATCTTAATTTTACAGGGGGGTGGGGCTTTGAGCTCATTGGCTACCGGGACATGTTTCCCATGATCCCCTTAGAGATAATGGTGATGTGACATTTTTTTCTGCTGAAGAACGTTGAGTCCCCTCAGTCCCCCCATGGGGAACATGTCCCAGTCAATGGTCCCAGTAACCAATGAGCTCAAAGCTCCACCTCGCTGTAAAATTAGGATCAGCTCAGCAGCGAAAACTTGATCATCTGAATTGATCTGAAAACAGAGAAATGAAAGCAAAGAATGAAAAATGGAAAAAAAGGAAATTTGAAAGTACAAATAAATATTTTTTTTAATTGGTAACAATTCTAGTTTTTTTTCCAAGTTTTAAATTGACTATTTTTTTAAATTTTCAATAATTCCTTCAAGTTTTCAATATGTATTTTTGAGTTTAAAACTGCTTTCAAATTTTCAATTTCTTTTTTTCAAAGTAACAATCCCTGTTTTTTTTATCACTTTGAGCAGATCCTGATCTGACCCCACAGGCCAGTCTCTGCCGGGGTCAGGAGCAGGGTCAAGTCCATGTTCTAAGATCTTTAGTGTTCCTCTTTACTTGGGATTATCAGGATAGACTGGGAGAAAGCCTGAAGAATTAACAATTTAAAACGACGAATGAGCTTTTTTTCACGCTGCGGCGTCCTGGGGGAATCTGGCTCATTTTAAGGGTGTGATTCCATTTTTTAGGGGTGAAAATCCCATTATAAGAAGTGACTCAGTGAAGAGCCGTGTTCCCAGTGTGGCCCACGATGGTGAATCAGGACTTTGTTAATGTTTCTCAGGCCTGAGGCTGTGTTGAGATTTGTGATGTTTGGTCATGAAAACAGTTTACCCGCAGCAGAACACAGCTGGCCGTTCGCAGCTCTTCTCGCCCGGCAGAGCTGGGCTTTCATCTCTTCCTAGAATCCTGCAGTCAAAAGTTGACTGTTAAGGAAAGCATGACCAGCCAGGAATATCCATGCCCGCACGCCATCCATCTACTGTCCAGTTGCTTACCCAGCCATGCCAGTTTATCTACCCATCTATCCTCCCATCCATCCATTTTACTCCGTCTGATCTGCTACCCAGTCATTATCAGCCAGCCCTTGAAGGCAAAGCACAGTCTTTTATCTCAATCAGCAGCTCTCCACTTCACCATCTCTGACACCATCTCCAGACCTCCTGCGTAATATTAAATGCCTCCAACCCCCCGCCGCTGCAGCTACCAGCTGACCCAGACTCCGCTCGGTCACGCCACGCCGTTTATCTGATGCTCTTTCATCAGATGATCTGACTCTGTTTGAAAACTACATGCAGTTTCCTGATTAGTGAAGGCAGAACATGTTTCACAGCAACCTGCTGAGTACGTGTTTATCTGTTATGTCTTTGAACCCACAGGGCAATCGCTGCATGGCTCAATGCTCCGCACATTTTCCAGAGTGAGAGGACAGTGTCAGACGCCTGCTCGGCTTTGTTCGCCCTGAATTCTCTGTTTACTGAGATCATTTTGCTTCAATAAGTTTGGGATCCGTTCATCAAAAGAGTACCCTGCACTTGATTGTGAATGTGTGTTTGTGAATTCAACAAGCTAAACGGCTCGTGCGTGAAAATAAACACAGCTTTGTAGTATTCTAAAAACCAGTGGCGGGCCGTGCATTTCACACCTAGGCCTTCAGTAGTGCTCCATCTGAATCAACCCAACCCTCAATAACTATTTTATGGCTATAAAACTACTACTGCAGGTACAACTGAGACACACATAAAAAAAGCATAAAAAATAACCTAATAAAATTGAAGTAATATTTAGGTATAGAGCAAAATTTTACTCACCAAAAATCTGGATTATTTGTACACAAAATCCATCCTTTCTATCCTCAGGAAGATTTCAATCACTCTGTCGTGCAGATTATCCGTGCGTTTTAGTTCCATCAAGAAGTCCTTTTCTATCGCCATGGAAGCTAATGCTGAAAGTCGAGCCTGCCCTGACGTATTTCTGGCATAAGTTTTAATTCGCTTCGGGGCTGAGAATGTCCGTTTAACAGAAGCAGTGGACACGGGGCTTGCTAGCTTCGGAGTTGCCCGACCCCGCTTAACAATGTCCAGCTTTTCTTGAAAAGTCCGTCTTGAAAACGACTTTGACAGTAAGTCTGCAACCAAATCCATTTCTTCTCCTCCTTCAGCCATTGTGGATTGACAAACCAGCTATTACATTCGATATATTTCCCTGTGCAGGTCGCTACAGATTCAGTTTACCAGCTCTTCCTAGTACACTCTCCGATTATCCAATCACAGCGCGTGAAAATCCTGACGTTTCCGTGGGCCAGCTAGCTGGCCTATCACGTGGTCTCCTCCAGATCTGATTGGTTGAAGCAACAGTTTGATGAACAATTATTTTATGCTACAGGGCCCGCAAAACTGATTCTGAAGGCCTTCAGGCAGATTTCTTTGACCCTAGCAACAAATGGTGCTGCAATGTGATTGGTTAATGCTTAAATAGGAAAATACACGTCTGGAAGCAGCCCAACCAGGGAGACAGCAATGAAAGGACGAAGACAGAGCATTTGGAATTATAGAATACGTATTCACGGAAATAAATAATGATTAATATCAGTCTGTGATTCAGATATTTTTAGGCCAGCAGAGAAGGCCTTGCAGGCCCTGACGGCCCGCCACTGCTAAAAACTAAGAGAAAAACAAAAAGTTTAAAGACATAATCTGAACCAGACTTTAGCTTCAGCCACATCCATCCATACAGTGGTTGATCCATATGTGTGCTGCTGGTGTTTTGGTTGTCCGGGTCCATAGAGGCTCATGGAGAATAGGGACTGCATCTCCAGGGGGTACATGTGTCACTGATCATTGATGATTTTACACTTGCACTGCCATGATCCTATGGTGTAGGAGTCAACAACAGCTCTAAACAATCAGAAAAGCATGCATAGACAAACACATGACTAACAAATACCAAAGGATCTAAACTTGAGGTTTCAGGAGTACAGAGTGAACCCCGTTAATACTTGGTCCAAAGTTGGATTACATATAAAACGTATTATGTGTTTGCTTCCCCTGGGGTTCTTTTCAAGTACAGAAACCTGTTTTAACTCTGTTCTCTGTTGTTTTCCTGCTCCTCATAGTTTCTGTTTCATCACTTTTCATCACCTCTGCTCATCTTGTTTTCTGTCCTCAGCTCGCCTCAGAAAAAAGCCAAATATGATCAGATCAGATGTCTGTTCCTGACTTCCATTAACCATGTTAAGATGTGCTCAGTCCAATCACAGAAGTGTTTTTGAATGTAAATATAGTGCTGAGATTTGTTTAGAACAGACAGAGTTACCAACTCAGATGGACCGTTTTCTGTGTCAAGAAGTTTTTAAAAAGTCAACTATATCAGATTAGACTGTTTAAGAAGCTTGAAAACTGAAAAATGTCATGTTTTCCCTCTTATTTGTAAAAAACTGTATTTGAGTAAAGGTGACTCAGATGATGTTATAGATTATCACATATGCACACGCATAGATGATGATTGGGCAAAACGGAAAAGGTGCTTCAGCTTTGTGACTGACGTTAGCAGCATAGCATGAGTCACAGGCTCTGCTGTTTGACCAGAACAAACTGGAATTCTGGTACAACAGTCTGAGTCCAATCATGGAGCGATCACTTTGCACTGGAGTCACATCCTCTAAGGTGTTGAGGTCCTCGTCATCATTTTAACATGCTCTTCATTTCATTGTGCTAAATCTAATCTGTTTCACTAATCCACTAGTCTGATTACAAGTATAAATGGTGTTTCAGATTAGGTTAAAGACAATCTAATGTAATGTAACATACATACACAGTCTAATCTAATTACTCTAATTACACGCTAATTATCAGTTATAATTCACTTTTGAAAAAATCTGTACTTTGTTCTTGTCTGATGGGACATTCAGATCAGAAACCATGTGATATTTGTAATTTGAGCAGCTCATAGAATAACTCTAATAAAGAAGTATTCCAAGACGCCTTACATAAAAATCCATACACACTGTAAATTCTTGTTTGTGAATGAAACAGAGTGTGTTATCGCTTTACAACAGTGTCTGAGCAGCTGCCATTACATGTGTTTGTCGGTGTCGGTCCACGGCTGTTGGATAGCCACGGGGACACCGCACCTCCTAGAGTTTCAGGGAGATAATTGGGACCTTTTCCCAGGTGATTACCATTCAGAAGGAGTTAGGATCAAAGCGAGGGCACCCTGGCAGCTGAGGAGAGAGGCCATGGCTGCCTTCAGTAATCTCTTCAGATAAAATGCTATTTATGCCTGTGTGCCTGCGGGGCTGCAACTGTCCCATCCCATACCTGACTGTTCTTCTCTCCCACCAAAGGCAGAGCCTGGTTACACTCGTCAGTTTGATGGGATTCCAAAGATAAGAAGGACTGCCTGATACTCAAGCAGATTTCTAAGAAACAATTGCACTGGATGCATTCTGAAGGGCAGCATTGACACACATGAAATGGATAGAAGATAGATATTTCAATAAGAGATTAAATATTTATTTAAATACTAAAAAAAATCTATATAAATAATATCTGTAATAATGTGGCATTTGGTCAAGCAAACCTTCATCAAGTGATGCCTTGTTGACAAACTAGCTTTACCTATAGCAGGGTGTCAGAGTTAGTCAAACAAAGGACCAAAATCCAAAACACACACGCTCGGTTAACAGGATCAACATTTATTAAACACAGTAAAAAGATTTTTTTTAAACTTTAAAACTGTACATTTTTTACATAATTATAAATAAGTTATATAGCATTACCTGCAATAATGCTAGTGTGAATGCTGTAAGCTGAATTTGTCAGCTAAATGCTAGCACTGATAGTTGAAGATGCTGAAACTGATAACTTAAAAGGCTGAAGTTAATAGATGAAAACGCTGAAGCTGATGGCCGGCTAAAATATTATCTAAATGCCAAATTAGCCTAAAAAACAATAAAAAAACAAAAAAAAACTTAGGTTAGCCAAAATACATATATATATATATATATATATATGTATATATATATATATATATGTACCTAAATATAGCTAAACTTCAAAATATCCTGAAAAACAAAAAAAAAGCCTAAGTTAGTCATAAAACAGCTAGCATTTATTAGCATCTTAGTAAATGTCAAAATAGTCCAAAAAGTTAACAGAATGTCAATTTTTTAAACTTTAAACTGTAACTTTTTAACATAACTATGAATAATAAAAATGCAAGAATATTATTCAAGAATAAATCAATTTAGACCTTAAATAACTTTCAATATTTTACTCTCCATAAAAATATGTTTTGTCAAAATTATACAAGTTAGAAATAAGCTCAAGATAACATCAGGCCATTAATAACAATAAAATAAAAGGATCTGGAGGGCCGGATAGAATTGCCCTGAGGGCCGGATCCGGCCCCCGGGCCTTGACTTTGACACATGTGACCTACTGTAAAGATAAAACTATTTTATGATGTCATTACTTCAGTCAGAAACATGGTAACTGCTATTAAGAGATGTATCAATTACAGCTCAGAAATAGTGAAGGAAAATAAGATGCGTGGAAGAGCACAATGGTATTGGACCTTCATTTTTATCAGATTTACTTTCAGTTTATGACCCTCCCAGAACCCTCAGGTCCTCAGGTGCAGGTCTGCTGGTGGTCCCAAAAGTTAGAACAAAAACCCATGGCGAGGCCACATTTCAGCACTGTGGACCTCGCCTGTGGAACAGCCTGCCTGAGGATGTGAGGGCTTCATCCACTGTGGAGGTTTTTAAGAAAAAGCTCAAAACTCATCTTTTTAGTATAGCTTTTACCTAGTTCTTATGTGCCCACATGTTTTTATTGGATATTTTACTTGCGGGATGTGCATGTTGCTGGATTTTTAATGTGTTTTTATTTATTTATTTATTTATTTTATTTGTATTTGTTTTTACTTTCTGTCTTTCTGTTATTCATGTTGCTGTGGAAAGCACTTTGAGATGCTTGAAAGCAGGAAAAGCGCTATATAAATAAAGTTGAATTTGAATTTGAATTTGAAGGTGCACACACCAAAAATGAGATGTCAAAGAAAAATATGGAATTTCCTCTCTTTCAAGAACATGAGACTTATGTGGATTAACTGTGAACATGAAACTACCTTCTTCTTTAGGCTGGTTTGAAGCAGAAATAACAGGAACCACGTCAGTTCACCAGGTGAACACTGTTTTTTTAGTGATTGGTCAGCCTGAGTCATATTTTTAGGCCAACTACAGTTACCAATCATGAGTGAGCTTGTTGAAGGCCACACCCCTCCATTGAAAGTTGGCTCGGGAGAAGCTGTTTATCAAATGGTCGAGGACCAGCAAGCACCACATGCTTTTATTGAGGCATTTCATTGGTCAGTTCATAACTTGAATAGCTTGCGATAAAGAATAAAAATATAAAAATTAAAAAAGGATTACCTGGAAGATGTCAAGAAAAAAAATGTCCAAGCAAGAATGGTTGTTCTGGCAAATAGACTGAGTAAGAACTGTCTATTTCTCAAAGAAGTCTATGGGCTTTTGGCTTACTGAAGCCTGCAGGTACTTCCTATTAGGAACACCAGGGGGGAGAAGTTGTGGTGTCCAGTGATCATACAGTCTATGAGGAAGACGGAGTACATGTGTGTGAATGAGAGGAACCTCAGTGGAAGAATGAGGTTACAGGGAGAAAAGATAAAGTAGGGGGAGGATTTGAAATATCCAGGGTTGGTAAGTCCTGCTGCTGACCTTTTTCCATCCAGTCCTTCTGCTCACCTGGCAGGTGTGGCCAATGTGTCTTAACTGGCACCTGCAGGCTGTCTAAGACAGAGGAGGTCACACCAGGCAGGGAGCAGAGCAGCAGGCTGAGGAGCTGGTTGGGTTTGAGTTGGTGTGGTACCGGTTTGGTTCATTTCAGGATCTGTTTGTTTTCTTTAGGTAGTTTTGGTAAAAGTGGTTTATACTTCCACGCATTTCGTAATCGCTCACGTAGCAGTGATCGCACGGCCATCGGAGCAGAATCGCTCCAGTCGCATCAGAATGCTGCACCTGCTGATGACGTCACCCGCGGCTGAAATGTCACGCCTCATTTAACCTGAATTTATTTCAGTAATTTGAGGACGCGACTACACAGAAAACTCTGCCCAAAAATATTTTTTTAACACTAAAAATAATTAAGACCTACTGAAGAAGTTAAAAAATACTGAACTTCACAGAGAGAGAGACAAAGAGTGGACAACTAGATAGAAAATAGAGCAAGTTGCTGGAAAAATATGTCTTATTTCTCATATATTACAGCACTAGAGAATCCAGTTTGTTCCTTTTTTTTTAATTTAACTTTATCGTATATGTATTCCCTGCTTCTAGCGGATGAACTCATCACTTCCTCCTCTGCCTTCATGTGCCTGAGCAGTCGCAGATGCTGCAAGTGTCTGAGCGGGATGCTGATCATGTTAAAAGCAGAACACGATCGCGTTGCTTGAAAAGTACAAACACCAGTCAGAAGAACATCGGAGTAATAGCGGATATTTGCTATCAAATCCAGCCAACATTAGTGTGAATGAGATTGTGGATGCGATGTTAGCGGTTTCGAATCGCGTGGAAGTATAAACCAGCCTTTAGGCAGCCATCATCAGGGAGCTGCTGACTCAGACGGTCGACATGGCTGGTTCAACAGTCTCCCTAACTAATTTTATGTTTGACCAAGGGTTCCAAATCCCTTTTGGTTTGTCTTTTTGTTTTTCAGGACACATTTTCTTTGTTTCCCTTATTTAATAAACTGTGTTCCTTTTTTTCAATTGTGTCCAGTTTTTGTTATGGTCCCATTTTTGTGTTTTCCCCTAGACTAGAGCCAGGTCTTCCCATTGGGTCTGTAACAATGGTCAACAGTACAGGGTAATGGAGAGGGTGGAAAAGAAGTGCAGAAGTGAGTGCAGGTATGATGGAATGGGTGGAGAAAAGTGTCAGGTGTGAAGAGGTTCAGCTCAAATGAAAGGAAAGGTGCAGAGCAGCCATCTTGTTAAGTCTAAAGACAGTGAGAAAAAGACAGGAAGCAGAGATGAAGATGCTGAGGTTCTCTTTGAGAGTGACCAGGATGGATAGGATCAGGAATGAATACATCAGAGGGACATGTCTCAGATAGAGATAGTTCAGACATGTGCAGAGGAGAGACAGTGAATATATTGGTAGAAGGATGCTGAGTCTAGAGCTGCCAGGAAAGAGGTCTAGAGGAAGACCAAAGAGGAGGTTTATGGATGCAGTGAATGAAGACATGAAGGTGGCTGGTGTTAGAGTGGAGGATGCTGAAGACAGACGGAGGAAGCTGATTGGCTGAAGGGAAAAACCAAAAGGATGATGTAACTTTTACCGAGGTGAGACTATTCATCCATCTTCTTGTTCGCTTCTTCCCTTTCGGGGTCGCGGGGGTGCCGGAGCCTATCCTGGCTACTGAAGGGCGAAGGCGGGGTACACCCTGGACAGGTCTCCAGTCTGTCACAGGGCCTCAATCACACACACATTCACTCTCACATTCACACCTAGGGGCAATTTAGAGTCACCAATGAACCTATGAAGCATGTTTTTGGATGGTGGGAGGAAGCCGTAGTGAGGTGAGACGAAAAAAAAAATGAAAATAAATCTAAGTAGTTAATGTTTTAACAACAGAAAGATGAAAGTAACATGTGAGTAGGTCACAAAGGCAAACGGTATTTTTCATTTATTTGAAACGATGATAGAAAAAGTTTTCCCCATCTGTTGAGCATTAGATAACACTGCAGCAGCTCTAAAAGGCCACCAGGACGTCTCCAGTCTTCATGTCTTTGTCATTGGAACGCTCTGCCTGGGCACTTGGACACGTGCAGAAAAGAAACAGCTCTTTGAATGCAAATGCATGTAGACCTTATCTGTAGAGTTACAGAACTGACAGATCCCCGGCAGAGTGGGGGAATCATGCGCATTATTCACAGCCACAAATGAGCCGTTTGAGTAAGAAATGCAAACCCAGAAAAGAGCACATACACTCCTGACCCAACCTGTGGCTCACACTGTTTTCACACCTTCTAGTCACTAAAATCCTTGAAACTGAACAAGCAGAAATGCAAAAGAAATGCAGGGAAAGCCTTTCTAACGGGCTTTCACTAGAAAGAGTTTTTCTTTTTTTTTTTGGAAACATATTTATCATTTAAAAGAATGGTTGTACATAACCAAAAAAAAAAAAAAATCACTATATCAATAAAAAAAAGTGATTTCAACTTCACCATCACTAAGACTGTGATTCATTCAGTAAATTGAACTAATTTTAAGAGATCTTCAGGAGCCGTGTAGTTTACAGTAGATTTATTGGCAGGAATCTTTAACCGTGATGTAGAGCAGTGGTCCACAACCCCCTGCCCACAGACCGGCATCGGTCCACGGGCTACAGAGAGAAAAAAAAAATTATATAAATGTGCTAACCGATTTTTCTATTGAGTTCATTTTCTGATCCTCAAGGAAATTTTATTTTGAAGAACTTCAGTATTCTGTTTACAACATCCGTCTTGGTCACATGACTTAAAGCAGCTACGTGGATTGATAAGCTATCTCAGAGCTAAAAACAAAAACCAAACAATAAAACGTATTTGGAAAGTTTCTTCAGGAAGAAAAGAGTCAGTGAGGAGGCCGAATGAGAGCCTTCGACCCCAGAGAACAAAAGCTGCTGTTTACTGACGAAACCAGGAGTTTTCCTTCTCATACTGAACTATTGAGACAGTTCCCATGTAGCAGAAGCCGCTCTGTGGCGACAGACTCTCCACTGTTTCACACACGCAGATAATAAAGTTGGAGACACTGTGGATTCATGTTTATATGATACTTAAATAATACCAGGTTTATGACGGTTGTGTCATTTTATTTTGCTTTATTTATCCACCACACCTTAAAAGTCAGACGTCACTGAAGCTAGCGTCCAGTTGTTAAAATCCACGTTGACTTTAATTTTTCATCACAAAGATAAAACATTTTACAGAGAATGAAGATTCAATCAAATAAAGTTGTTTTTTTGTGAAAACTTGTGAAAGGAACATTTGAGAATTTTTCTAAAGCAAGGCTGAAGGAGAAATCTGTTCAGAAACTTTAGCACAGAAAATGTTCCTTTTTGCTGAAAAAAAAAACAATGAATGAAGATTTATGTAAAATATGACAAAATATGATCAATCTTTTTGTTTTGGAAGAAAATCGGAGCCTGGATTGAGAGTTCAAATAGCATTCTATGAAGTAAAAAAATATGTAAATACGTTCCTTTGTGGATTTTTTTCAAATCAGAAACGAGTTCCACAAATCAACTCCCTAAAACAACTTTGTTTCATTGAATCTTCCTCATCTTTTTAAAAAATATCTACTGATATTTCTAAACTTTTTTAAACACTTGTAGAAGTATTTTATTTTTAAAAATAGATTTTCGTAAACCGGAAGCGTAAAAGGTAACCAAACAGGGAAGTTGGAGGCTGACTCCGCCCACAGCCAAAATGTGAAAATCCAGTCAGAGGGGCGGGGCTGGGGGCGGGAGTTTTATCATTGCTGGAGCTGCACGACGTGTAACCTCTGAAACTTACATGGTTTGACCAATCACAAAATTCAACTGTAGTACCTCAATTCGACCTTTAGAGGGCAGCACACAGGTGGTTTTTGACTATATTTTCAAGAATTAAACAATTTTATTTTCATTTATTAAAAAAATGGCAATGACCAACAGACAGCACTTTTAAAGCCACTTTTATAGAGATCAACAGACAAAAAAGTTGGTTTAGGGTTTGGTTACTCTTTAAAAATGACAACTTAACTTCTGGCCCGTTCAGACCGGTCTGTGAAAATATTGTCCAATTGAAACCAGTCCGTGGCCTAAAAGGGTTGGGCTTCACCACTTTAGAGTACAACTACCAAAATGAGCTATAGCGTTTGTTGTAGAAGAAATGTTGAGATGTTTCCTCTGACATCGATCGTTGGACACACTGCCAGCATGTGATCAAACTTTCAATTTTGTATGTAAAATATTCAGTTCCACACTGAAGCTTGTGGATGATGACAGACAGTATGTTCAAATGGATTATTAAGACTCAAACATTACCATCATCACAAACTATTGACTAAATTTAGACTCATTTTTTTGGTTAGCATTGAGGTGAATGATCTCTGTTAAAAATATAAAGCTAAAGTTTTTTTATTACGTGTTTCTTTAACAATCTTTGTCTTTAGGTTCTCAGTAATTCTCAGTATTTTGCTCAAAATATAAACTATTTTAATTCAGTTCCATAAGGCCGGAACCATGGTGTTGAGGAGAGTTATATTAGCAAGTGAGTGATAAAGTGAGTCACTGAGAGAAAATGTGAGTCACAATCTGTGAGAAAGTGTTTGAACAACAAGTGTTGGTGAGCAGGAGATAGAGCCAGACCTCAGACAGAGACGAGTACACACCTTGATGAAGTTCAGGAGCTCCGGGTTTGTCTCAGAGGTCAGGCCTGCGGGCCTGTGCCGGTACCAGGATATCCTGCTGCAGTGTGGCCCTCTGGGATGCTGAGAGCAGCTCATGCCTGACCTGAATATAGAGCTGGAGCTCCAGTCCATAAATCACAGGCTGTGACCGATTGGTTTGAACATTGAACTTAAGTGTTTGAAAACTTGGCACTTTCTCTATAGAGAGACATTCAGGACGGACTCAAAGATGAGGATGAGTTTTGCTTCACTGACTGGATCAGATAGTTTCAGAATATCATTGGAATAAATCCTGCCCTCTTTTATTTGTTATTTCTAATGTATCGGATTCAGCATTAAACATCAGATTCAGTGATGTTGTAAATATAGCAGGCATCAGTGGCTCCCAAACTCTCATCATGATGCATGGACAGCAGGATTTGACCCAGACAGGATGAAATGAGACACAAAGCAGTGGCAGTAACACCATTTTCCTGCGATGCCGAGCCATTTTTGATTCATAATCACATCTTTTCAATGCTAATTATTCCCCTTGAGGAGTCTCAATAATGTCAGTTTCTAGGGTTCACTAAAATATTACTAGCAGGAGACAAAAATATGATATTTCTGGCTCTGTGCATTTGAGGATGCATTAAAGTATTGTTAGTATACCAAAACAGGAAATGTTAAGATTTCTGAACCATGAAAGACCGTTGAATGACAAACCTTTCTAACTACAGTTAAAATCTCACCATGACATTTTTTTAAAAATCAAAATAAACGTTCTCAGTAGTGCTTTAATATGGTTACTTTTTAACCACAATCTCACAAATCACAATCTCTTAAAAAGCCATTTTTCATATAGATTAGAAGCTTCTGTTTCCAAAATGTCCTCTGAGGGGGCGTGGCTTTTGGAGCTGAGCTGAGTAGCCCTGCCCCCTGATCCAGCCCCTGTCTAATTACGATAGCTCTATTGCCCCAGCCCTCCACTTGAAGGGGCAGTTTAAGTGCGAGTCATTTGCGGGAAAATGTTTATTTTAAATCCGACCTTCCAAATGGAAGTACACAAAAACCTCCATCGCGAGGGTAAACCATGTTGGGCTTAGAAGTGCTTCTCTTCACGTGAGTGCAGTCTGAAGCACAGATGTTTATATTTTAATGTAAGTAATGACTTTTTGTTGTAGCATGACCTTTTTAAAGCAATAAAAGTGCTGTTATGTATATTCAGGCACTGGAAGCTCTGCGCTAACGCTAGCAAACTGGAGCTTACTGGTGACATCATCGAACAAAAGTGACGTCCGAAATATGAGTTTAGTGCATGTGCAGCAGAGCTGTTGTGATGTAAAGAAGATCAGTCATTCAGAGTCTGACAGTTTGATTGACAGACTTAAAAGGAGAAATACTCGAAAATGCGAAAACTTTCTTAAAACTTTCTAATTACATTTGTTCTCTTTCATAAGAAAAGTGCCACACATACATGTTAGAAACTCAAAAAACAGGATTTTCATTGCAGGAGGACTTTAAAAACTGTTTAAATAACATGAAACCATAATCTTAGTGGGGGGGTTACCTTTTTTTGGTGTTAACAAGGGCTTTCAGTCTCATAATAATTATCACTTCCTGTCACACCCACAAATAACATAAACCAAAAGCTTTGCTGTCTGAAGGAGTTAATGATGAAACAAAAAGGTGACAACAACAACAACATCAGCTGGTGTGCAGCTGATCTTGACCCATTGTCTCAGCTGAAATATCACATTGTTTATGAAAAATGTAATTTAACAGCATACTCCTCACGAATGTCCTTTGCAAAATATTTAAGAGTAAAGTCTAACCTCAGAGGCACCTCCAATTCCAGCAGCTGTAATATGAGAGTTTTTGTTGCAAAGGAGTACGTCTGCAAACGCAGCTCACAAGAAAATGGATAGCTTGAAAATGCTGGAAAATAAACGGTCTACTAAGTTTAAGACATTGAAAAGTAGGAGCGTAGGAAAATGATGCCATTTGTCATTGTTTACTAGACAAGCACGCACACACACACAGCCCAAGTCGATCTGCACCTGCAGCTGATGGAGCCGGTCGATGTTTATGATGATGCATACCCTGTGGGTTTTTCTTATTCCTCATAATCACAGTGGTTTTAAAGCCGTCTTTTAACATGAGGTATTACTCTGCTTAAGCTGTAAAAAGATGCCTGTTCTTACAAGCTGGAGAAATCCAACTGAATGTCGGGATTATATCAGAATGACAGCATGAGTAAGCAACTAGATGTGCACAGTGTCGTGTATTCCAACATGATGCATGTGCACCGTGTGCACATGAAATATCTGCAGATTTAGTTTTGCTCTGACACTGCTAACAGGTCAGAATAAAAATGTCTAGTGGAAAGGAAAGTAGGAGTCCTTTCTCATGCATACGGACGTCTAACAAATTAAACAAGCACACACAGACATCCACATTCTCACACGGGGAAACGTAAAGATGAACCATTCAGGGCAGACTTATGTCCTGAAAGATGACTGGACTTAAACAGTCATTAGACCCCAAGAAACTATGAAGCCATTTCCCAAGATAATGACCCCTGATTTTAATATTGCCATTTTAGGAAAACATTCCTCTGGGTCTCATTCTGTACACTTTAAAAATGGAATTGAAGTTTTCTTTAAACAAATGTCATTAATATCATTTCCATCACATAATCAATTTCAAACTCTTTAAAGCCACCCACAACAACAACCTCACATCTCCATACCTCTCTGGCCTCCACCTAAGGCAAGTGTGTCAAACTCAATCGCACCAGGGACCAAAATCCAAAACACACCTGAGGTGACAGGCCGAACAGGATAAACATTTATTGAACACTCTGAAACATAAATTTTAAAGCTTTAAAAAAGAAACTTTTTACATAATTATGAACTAAATATATAGGATTACCTGCGATAATGCTAGTGTGAATGTTTTAAGCTGAATTTGGCTGCTGAAGATGCTGAAATTGATACCTGAAAACGCCGAAGCTGATAGCTGAAAATAGCTGATAGCCAGATAAAATATTAGCTAAATTCCAAATTAGCCTAAAAACGAGACAAAATAGCTACCATATAGCTGAAAAAATAGTTAAACTTCAAAATAGACTAAATTAGCCAAAACAGCTAACATGTAGCTGAAATATTAGCTAAACTCCAAAAAAGCCTAAAAAATCTTAGTGAATACCAAAATAGTCAAATTTTTTAAACTGAAGAAAGTATGGAGAAAAAACTGTGATTTAGGCCACAAATGGTTACTTTAAAAATATATTTACTTGAAAGAGAAAATTCCTGAGAGTTTATAAAGATGTTCATTTAGTCATCAATGAATGTTTTGGTCGACCGAGCGTTAGCATTAGCCATCCTATGGGGAATTCCACTTAACGTTAACATCAAGCTAGCAGAGTTTAGCTCTATATGCTAAATCGAATTACATCTTTTATGAATCAATGAATGATCTATTAAGCTTAAATTGATTCAAATTTATTGATCGATTTTATTAACCCAGCACTAGTATCTTGAAGTAATACGGACAATAACCTGAGATAATCCAAGATGGAGAAAACATTTTTTTTCAATGGTTTTTTTCTTTATTGTACCAAAATATGCAAAAATACACTCAAGCCAACATTGAGTATGTCATATTACCTCTCACCAGTTACCCCACACCACCCCAACATGCTTAAAAATGCCCCAAACACTCCTTGCCCCTCGTCAGTTTCACTTGTCCAGAAAGACTCGTTAGCTGCTGTACTTGCATCTCATGAGCTCCACTGCTGACAGACTTGTGTCATTGTCAACTGTGCAGTCCCTGACGGGCCACTTCACTGCCTGACAAGGGTAAACCCTGCATCACTGCTGACTCCTGCTGCTGCTGGCACACCGTGTCACTCCTCATCATATCCTGCAGGCCGACAGCTCACCACTTTTTCTTGTCCCTCAGTTTGATGGCTTCAAGTCTGACCTCTTCCTGTTGGTGCTTAGTAAACAAGACGAGGGACGGAAATTGCCTCTCTTGGGATTACTTTGGTGCAGGTGTTAGCCCTCCCTGTATTTTGGGGGACAGCTATAAGCACAAAGCAAGTTTACTGTCATTTAAAGTCCTCTGATAGCATTAAACATTAATCGGTCACAGGAGAGTCTGAGGATGTAGTTGTCAACACTTTGTGGTTGGCTGTAAAAAAAAAGAAAAGAAAAAGGTTCACACATCAGAATCGATGACCCATATAGTTTTGAACATTTGGCCCAAGGCGGCTGTCTACTGTCTACTGAAATGAACAAACACTTGTCAACTGTGGATGATTTTCTCATGAGGAACAACACTTCCCTGAAAGACTGACTGGATTGATGAAAGACATTTTAGTGTTGTTGTGTTGTGAGGTTCTGTGGCTTTAGATCGGATAGCGGTCCAAACTTTAAGTGGGTCACAGCAACACATTTTTTAGAACGTTTTGCTGCTGTGTTTTGCATTATTGTTTAGTTGCACACCTCGGTGTAGAGGCAGTTCTCACTGTCAGACAGGTGGCCTTCAATTGGCCTTCATAAATATTCTGACACATGGAAGAGTTTCTGGTTAACTCAGTGACAGCGAGACGTCCAGGAGCTGTCACTGCTAGACAAGCCCAAACCATCACTGCTTTGCATGGAAGACGCTTTTGCACTGGTAGACAGTGTTTACACAAACAACTCGGCTTGGTCAGATTTAAAAACATCGTTTCAGAAATCGACTGGCTTGTTTACGCTCTATTTTTTAAACATAAAGTACTAACATGTTGGTTTTAAAGAAGGCTCCTTCTGTAAAGGGTAACCAAACAGTGCAGTTGGAGGCTGACTCCATTCTTAGCCTGGATTTGAAAAATCAAAAAAGGGGGTGGGGCTAGTGGAGGAGGACTGAGCGGCAGAGGAGTGCCTTGGATCAGTGATTTACAGTTAGGTTAGCTTTATGCAATATATGCTGGGTCTTCTCCACAGAACTCTCTGATGAGGTCCAGGATTTTTCTTCTGGTTCAGAACTTTATTGTTTTGAGCCTTTGGCTCAAGATGCTATTTGGGAATGCCTGACAGCGGGGGTTAGCAGGTTTGAAGGTGACCCGTTAGCAAACAAACGTGTAAAGCCAACAATCGTGAGTGAAATGTTCATTTTAAATCCATCACCAGGATGGAGTTTTCTGGATTCAGTGTCGGTTATACTAAACCTCTGCTCTCTAACTTCCAAGTCTACTGGAAATTTGTACAAGCCAGTAGATTTTTGACAACTGAAGGCAATCCAGCTATGAGCCATGCTAACACTAACACAACAACAACGACTGACTGTTACAGAATAAAAAAAATGGGCAGGGCTTTTATACTGGAGCTGCAGAGCATGATGACCTGATACTTCTGGGTCTTACACTTATTGACCAATCACAAAATTCAACTGTAATACACCACTTCAGTCTGTAGGGGGCACACAGATGGGTTTTGAGTATATTTACAAGAATTAAACAAATGTATCTTAATTTGTCAAAACTGTGGCAATGACCAACATACAGCACTTTCAAAGCCCCATTTATAGAGATCAACAGACAAAAAAAAGTTGCTTTAGGGTTTGTTAACCCTTTAACACTTGTAGGAAGCTGATGCTGTTTGCCTTTTTCTGTTTGAAATGTCATGAACTTTAACAATTACAATACTGAGACTCGTGGATTCCTAATTAAGATGCAGATTTTGGGTCATTTTTAAATTTCTTCAAGCACAGCCAGATCTGGCCTTCAGGTGATCCTAAAGACTGTTCAGTTCTGGAAATACTGATTTAGATTTTTCTGCTTGAATCGTTTACTCACTATATTTAATATCCAGTAGTAATGTTTTGGTAACATCAATTTTTTTTTACACCTGAATGAAACATAATAAGTCTATTTTCTCCTTATTTGACTTAGTGACCCACGAAGCTACTAAAAGACTCGTCTGGAGTTAAAACTGAAATCCTTTGATTTAAACCCCAAACATCTCACAAAGTAGAACAAAGCACTTGATGCTTTTGTGTTTGAGTTTTGTGTTTGTTGGTGATTTCTTGGCTTTTCCCACATTATCTCCCAAAAGTATTCATTAGGAAAATTATCTAATAATGGCACCCAGCCCAAACATTTACAGGAACCTGTTTTAAAGTTAAGGGATGCACTGGCTGTCTCAACATTTTTTAAGATGCAGTTTACAGTTTTGGAAAAAGCTGCCAATGCTTCAGGGAGAATTTAAAGCAAAATAAATTTCCTAAAACAGTTTTTATGCTGATGTCAGATTTATTCAAACATTTTTTCTGCCTTTTTTATGGCTTTTCAAGCACCAGTTACTTTTTTGTCTGAAAACATTTTACCAAACTAGGTCACAACTCCAAAAATACCACTTATTAGGACCTACTTTAAAAAGAAACGGCTATTTATAAAAATGAAGAATGGAAGTGGGATGGCTGTCCTAAACAAACAGATTTGAGATGACTGCATTCTGCTCAGAATGTAACAGTGAGAAAGAGCCAACAGACTCCTGTCAAACATGAATCTGAAAGAGCAAATATCAAACAGGGTTTTACCTTTGAGCATGGAAGTTAAAAAAAGATAATCAATAGGAGCAAATATGTCAAGAATTATATTTTTATCCATCCATCCATCTACTTCCGCTCATCCGGGACCGGGTCCTGGGGGCAGCAGTCTAAGCAAAGACTTCCCCTCTCCCTGACCACTTCCTTCAGAGGCGTTCCTATGAAGTGGTTTTTGTGCCAACACATTGCAAGCAAACTTACAGATTTGAGATCGAAATGTTCTAAATTGCAAACAAAATGTAAAGTGTTGAGAATAAAACTTCCTGATTTTCAAATGACAATACATATTTCCCTTTTTTTTTTGCTTTCAAAAAATATTTTTGCATTTGCAACACAAGTTTTCAGATGTGTTGTGTCTCATCTCGCTTTCACCCTGTCTTTGATTTTGCAGTCAAAATTTTCTCAGTTGCGTTTGTGCCATGCCAAACTTCCTGTTGATTGGTCTAAATTCTATCCAATCAGGTGACTCTGCCTAACATTGAGGGTGCTATAGAGCAGGGGTGTCAAACTCAAGTCCTTGAGGGCCAACGTCCTGCTGGTTTTCTGGAAAACCTGCCTTATCTGCTGCTGATTACCTGGATCAGATGTGTTTAGCCAATAAGAAGCTTCAATGGCAGCTTGGTTGGAAACCATGTAGGACATCGGCCCTTGAGGGCTGGAGTTCGACACCTGTGCTATAGAGCCTTGGAATTATAGAAAAGTATTAATGATACTAGGAAAAATATCTAAAACTTGCTGGAATCTTAAAATTATTTGAAATTCCCTTTCAAGCTAATTTTGCTTGTTCTTGGCAAATATAAGATTGAGAGCTTTCAGCTGATCTGCTGATGGATTTCCTTCAACCCCAAAGTTACAATGAATCAGATAAACATTTGAAACAATCTACATTGAGTTTTTCTTAAATCTTCCTTGGTAACAGTAACCACACCCGCATGGTAACATGTGAAGACTTTGTGCCCTTTAGATCTTTATTATAACCATCATGTAGAACTATGGAAATCTAAAGTGGAATTACAAAAAGATGGAAGTGATATTTCTGTTGCATAATAATTGACATTAAATGTTTAGACTGTGCCTTTTTTGCTGATAACATGAACCAGAATTATGATGAGCAGTTTGAGGAGGTTTCTGAACTTCTTCCAATTGTGTGAGGAAGACGATCAGCAGCTCCTCCTGCAGTCCTGCTCTCCTTTTTGCTTTTTTGAAGGAAAAGTTACATTTATACAATGAATATGTGACAACATTCTGTCATGTTCATCCTGAAAGTCTCCGTCATGCTCATCCACCCTATCAGTCTTGTTTAAGTACGTACACACACATAACACAATCAGTGATAAAAGGATGCGATGCAGGACACTCTCATCTACTCATTAGGCTTCGCTCCGTCACAGATTTGATGAGTTGTCATCATTCTGCAGACGTGGTTCTCCTCCGGTTGGCAGCTCCTCACTTGAACTGCAGACTTTTCTTTTATCTGTTCATCTGGAAAAGGCCAGCTTTGATATCCAAATATCTGTCAAAAAAGTACGCAGTAAGACTCAGGTACAGATTCATCAGGAGTCAGGTCTCGTTAAAAGCTTATACGCTCTTATGCATCTGTGGACCTCTGTTTCAAACATCTGTGTTGGCACTTTTCCTACATATATAGAATGGAGTTCAGTGTGTTTGTATGTACATCCTACCTCTATGATTCATAAATGTTGAATTACAAAGCAATCATCCTAGTATACAGCAGTATATTTGGAAATATAATTCTTCGTTTACCTTTAATAAATATCACAGAGCAACTCACTGATATTAAGGCAAGGTCAGCTTGAAAAGAAAATATGAAGCTCGTAGCAGATGTAAACAGAAACAATGATGTCCTCAAGTCTTTATCATCCAAAAAATTATTATATCATCAAAAAGTTATTTTTTTCAGCTGTTAAGGTAACTTGTTTTGTATGGATTTTTTTATTATTATTATGTTTTGAAAGTATTTTCTTGTAACCCAATTTACTATATATTTTTTACCATCGTCATAGCTATTGTTTTTTTTTTTTGTTTTGTTTTTTTTAATAAATCATTTTAAAACATTAACATTTCTTGCGCCTCAAAGTGGTTTGTCCTCCTGGGACAGTAGGAACTCAGGCATCACTGAACAAAGACGTGAAGATCCAAAAGGTCAGAGGGGATGAAGCTTGGTGTTCACTGAGTGGCCTTTAAAGTACATTAATGTAAGTTGAATAAAAGGATGTGAATTAGATTGAAAAAGATGTACAAAGAGAGAACTGCAGCATTTAGAGTGTTATAACACAGAGCCAATTTAGGAGTTTGAAGGACATTAAAAAGAAGTAAATTGCTGGAGTCAGACCGTCACTCTTTATGCATAAGCTGATTAGAGGTGTAATGATTAATCAATCAAATGATTTCCATTCCTACATTCCAACCAGATATGTCGATATGTCTGAGGCAAGTTGTTAATTGAATCAAATCAATTTAAACCACTAAAAAATATTTTCAAAATGAAACTAATCAATAACCAATAATGGAAGATACCATTTGAATTGAGACATGGTAGGTTTATTTTACTACAACGTAAAAATGACCATCACAAAGGACAACAGACAATGATGCAGTAAAAACTGATCAAGCATCATTCCAGTCCAATGAAACACTTTGAATTGATCAAAGTCATGTGACCAGACAGTGTGGTAGAATGTTCTGATAATGGATTATTCTGATGTGGAAAAACAACAGTGGGTTGAACTTTATCAAACTAAAATGTGAATGGATTTGACATTCATTCTTGTTTACTTGTTTGTTTGTTTGTTCTCATATTTAATTAATTATCTTAAAGAAATATAATAAATCTGGAAAGCTTCACCTGCACTGTTCAGTACCAGGTATTTATCTCTGCGTTTCACTGCTGGAAGTTTGGGATAAAGATATTTTTATTCCATTGTAGGTCAGGGAATCAGATCACTCAAAACAAACCAAAATCAACTAAGAATCGGATCTGCGACCACAAATTAAGATCTAAATTAAATTGTTGTTGAAATAAGTTATTACACCCCTTATCAAACTCAATTCCACAAGCGGCCAAAATCCAAAACACATCTTAGGTCACGAGGCAAATATGATAAACATTTCTTAAACACTTTAAAACCAAATTTTTAAAACTTTAAAAATGTAACTTGTAACCTGCAATAATGCTAGTGTGAATGCTGTAAGCTGAATTTGACCACTGAAAATGCTAGTTCGGGCTGCACGGTGGAGCAGTGGTTAGTGCTCTTGCCTCACAGCGAGAAGGCCCCGGTTCGACTCCCGGCTGGGACCTTTCTGTGTGGAGTTTGCATGTTCTCCCCGTGCATGCGTGGGTTTTCACCGGGGACTCCGGCTTCCTCCCACCGTCCAAAAACATGCTTCATAGGTTAATTGGTGACTCTGAATTGCCCCTAGGTGTGAATGTGAGAGTGTATGTGTGTGTGATTGAGGCCCTGAGACAGACTGGCGACCTGTCCAGGGTGTACCCCGCCTTCGCCCATCAGTAGCCGGGATAGGCTCCGGCACCCCCGCGACCCCGAAAGGGAAGAAGCGGTCAAGAAAATGGATGGATGGAAAATGCTAGTTCTGATAGCTGAAGATGCTGAAATTGATAGCTGAAATCACTGAAAATTATAGCAAGCTAAAATATTTGCTAAAACAAAAACTTAGGTTAGCCAAAACAGTTAGCATGTAGCTGAAATATTAGATAAACTCCAAAATAGCCTGTAAAAATCTTAATAAATGCCAAAATAGTCCAAAAAGCTAACAACATTTCAATTTTTCAAACTTTGAAACGGTAACTTTGTAACATACAGTAATTTTGAATAATAAAAAGGCAGGAATATTCATCCCAAATAAATCAATTTAAATCTTAAATAACTTTCAATATTTTACACTCCATAAAAATATATTTTGTCAAAATTATACAAGTTAGAAATAAGCGCAAGATAACATCGGGTCATTAATAACAATAAAATAAAAAGATCTGAACTGCCGGATCCGGCCCCCGGGCCTTGACTTTGACACATGCCTTAACCCGATACACATTCTAAAATTGTATTTCTGTGATATTTGAAGTAGTGACATCAGAGATCATAGCGGACAATCGAGCTGACACAAATAAAAAAAGACGAAATGATGAAAGCTTTGCATTTAATTAAGAGAAAAAATACAGCCCACAGTTCTGGTCTTAAACAGCAGGGATCACACAAAAATTTATCAGCATTCTTCATCTAGCTAAAACCGGTCCACGGCTCTGTCCCAGTGTGACAGCCAGCTAAAGCTTCTTTCATGCTGCCGTTCCTTTCTGCCTCTGAGGCGCCTCGCTGTGCTCCATAAAACGAGTAGTTCGGCAACAGCACGTTCCTTCAGCCTCTCTCTGGTTCACCTCCAAAGGTATTCTCACAGGTGAACCAGGTGAAGCATGAAAGGGTTAGAAGAAGGGGTAACCACAGAGTGCTCCTGCACAGACGAATCACGCTGCGCCCATTTGTTCTGTCAGAAAAGGCTGTTTGTTTAAATATTACTGACTGTTATTGACCTGATTTTGTGGTTGATTCCTCCTCATGCTGAGTGTACAACTGCAGGAGAGCTCAGTTTGAAAACATGCTTGATATTGATTTCAAAGTTACAGCTCATGAACCACCAAGTGAAATGTTTTAAAGAGTAAGCTAGAGAATCATGTTTACATGCATGTGGCTGCCATGCTGCATGATTGGCAACACCAAAGAAATCAAAGGGAAATTATTTTCCAACAGTGCAGCACACATACAGACATGAAGTCAGATAATTTCATTTTCCTCCAGCTTTTTCACATTTTCACGTCTCATACCTGGTTCACACTGTATGCAAAAGTTGTGCATAGAGGAGGCCTCTTCCATTTGACGCACTTGTTAACCTATGGTGGGGCTCACACCAGGCGCGGAGGGCCACGGTCCTCTGCGAAAGAATTGTGCCGTGCAGCAGATCGTTTTGGCGTCGGGCCCATTTCAAGAAAAAGGTTTAACAAATTCAGAGTTTAAACCTACACTCAAAGTTGACTGACTCAAAGTTGACAAACTCAGAGTTTACAAACTCAGAATTTACAAACTCAGAGTTGATTGACTTAGAGTTGACTAACTCAGAGTTGACTAACTCTGTGTTGATTGATTCGGAGATGACTAACTCGAAGTTGACTAACCCAGAGTTGATTGACTCAGAGTTGACTAACTCGGAGTTGATTGACTCAGAGTTGACTAACTCAGAGTTGACTAACTCAGTTGACTAACTCGGAGTTGACTAACTCAGAGTTGATTTACTCAGAGTTGACTAACTCAGAGTTGACTGACTCGGAGTTCGCAAACTCAGTTATCAGTTTCAGAACAGTTGAAAAAAGTTTGTTCAATCAACTCTGTAGTTGTTGGACTCAGAGTCAGGTGCGAGTGTCGCGACCATGAAAAGCCCTGAACAATGGGACAAAGATATTACGATTCACCACCACACCGGCAACAAACACCAATCAGGCTTCATTCTTCACAGCCACAGAAATTGATGTGCTCCTACAAGCACATGACGACTACGAGCACATTTTCCACAAAAAGAGCAACACAGTTGCAGCGGCAAAATAGAGAGAGTTGGCGTGGAAAATTACAGAATAGCTGCCAGAGTTAATATGTAACTCTACATTTGAATCCTTTCAATTCAGGATAAGAACTAAATAATGTTAGGAATGTCATTTTGTCGCTTTTTAAGTAAGGAATGGTTTTGTTAACGACATGTTAACAACGATGTCCTATTTGAACATCCCTCACTTTAAGAAGGGCGGAGACCGCTGTGAACTCTGAGTTTCCTAAAGGAAACTTGCTCCAGACCAGGTTACATTCTCAGGGTCAGTTGCCATAGTGATGAACACCGAGTTCAGCTCAACCAGTTTGGTAAAACAGGTTTGGTTTAACCTACTTTCACAGGTTTAGGTTACCTCAGTTTCTGAAACCAGAAATTCAGAGTTTTCCTTAACTCGGAGTTCACAGACTTAGAGTTTCAACAAAACCTGCTTCTTAAAACTTGCCCCCGGTCAATTTTGTGCACGAGCCGCGAGCGATCCGCGTCAATTCTGGCAGGAAGTTACATCAAGATACATGAGAAAATCCAGTTTATTTTCAAAATATAACCAATTTTTCACAATAAAACACCGCAAATGACAAATGTGATCATGTTTTTGTATCTAAACACACTGTAGAGATGAAAATAAACATACAATAATAACACACACACACTTCTCTCTGTGTGTCGCAACAACAGATAAATTAAGGAAGTGTAGGTCTACTAACTACTTGCTTCTTCTTAGCAGAAACATGGGGTCATATTTTTAGGTTGTTAACTTACTCATGATGGAAAAAACAAAAAAGCTTTAGCAGAAGCACCTCATGACTGTTGCAGAAAAATGCGCGTCTGGTGTAAATTGCAGGAGAGAGCGGACGCTGCGCACATTCCATGCCGCTTCCGCGTCCAACATGAACCTAGCTTGAGCCATCACACCTTGCCTTGCTTGTCCTGACTCTCTCCTTGAAAGTTAGCAGGATGATTGCTGCCCCTGCATTCTGCCACACCCCTCCAGTCTGTTTAGAGTGCATGAATTTGATCAAAAACCTCTCTGGAACAACACCACAGCCCAAGTTTTCTTACATTTTGAACAATCACCATCAGCTCTAAGTCTCCTCTCATGGAATAATTTCAGAAAAAACCAGGAAGGACTCCTCAATGTCTTATCCTCTGACAAGATAGAATTAAGGCAATCTCACTTTCACCTGCTCTTACCCTCAGTAATTCAGCATTCTGGTCCTCACAAAATAAATACAGACATCAGCCCTGCCTCCAACCTAACTAGAATTTAAAAAAAAATTGCCAATTGTTTGTGAGTTGTTTCTGGGTCGTCTATCCTTTATCAGAAAACTGACAAACCACAAAGAGGCTAGACTGCAAGAGTAACAATTAATCAGATTAATTACACTGTTGGGTTGGGATTAATCACAATGTTTTTCTCTGTAAACGTTATACCATAATATGCAGCTTTTGAACAAAAACAAGCTAAAGAGAAGATTTCGCCTTCATTTTTATTGGCTGAAATGTTTACATTTATAAAGTGTTAACTCAGAGGTATAATTTTTGTGCACAAAACAAATCAACAGTAAGACAAGCAGAACTCTAAAGACTTTCATGTCTGCAACATTACCACAAGAAAATAAAGATGCTGTTATCCAGCCATAAGAAACAAATATTGTTTCTGCACTTGAAATGAACTTATACCATTGGTCAGGTGAATACTCGAGTCTGATTGGCTGCTGAGTGTGGATGCACACCTTAAAAAGAAGTTCCGGTCACATAGCCAAAAAGTTCTATATCACTGCAGTGGCTTCTTTAAAACAAAGGTTTGCTTCATCTTTGGGACTAAAACAAACAGTAAGAGGTGACTTTTCTCTCTGAACTGATACTTTATTTAATATTTCGTGATCATCAGCATATGTATCGTTTTCCTTTGCTGCTACAGTCGAGGTCGGAGCTAGTTGTAGCATCATGTTACCAGGACAACACACCACAAATCAAATAGTCGGCTTTTTGTGAAAAAATAGATCTAACAAAAAAAAAAAAAGACAAGAATAGAGTATCAAAAATCAATTAAATATTTATTTATTTTGTACATGAGCATAGTATGAGTGGGATAATGACAGGCATTATACCACTTATACTATGCTCACTTAAAAAGATCCACGCCGTGGAAGCCCCGCGTTACAATTAACGTGTTAAAGTTAACAACCCTAGGAAAAACACAATTTAAATGTTTTCTGTTTTATTCAGAATCTAATTCTAAAGGAGATTTTAGTTTTGAAAAACTGCTGGGTTTTCTGCACCAAATTAGACTCATTCTTGACACATGGCAAGTCGCTGAGTCGTGTGTTTAAAATCCATTCGCCATTATCTTAGAGGGGCTGCTCCTCCCACTAAATGGTAAATGGCGTATACTTGTATAACGCTTTCTACCCTCCTTCGAGGGCCCAAGCGCTTCACAGTCACAGACCCATTCACCCATTCACACACACATTCACACACTGGTGGTGGCTCCACTGCCAAACACTGGCACCAACCTTCCACCACAGGCAATTCGGGGTTCAGTGTCTTGCCCAAGGACACTTTGACACAAGGCGGGAGTCGAACCCTAACCCTAACCCTAACCACGGCCGCACCTTTTACATTGAACTAAATTAAAACCACCAAGCATGGAGAGCATGGTTAAAAACATATATATATATATATATATATATATATATATATATATATATATACAGTATATTTAGAAAGTTTCCTATGGCAGAAAAGTGAAGAAACAAAAAAAGTCTTCTACTTCAAAATAGCTGCATTTAACAGACTAGGAATCTTTACTCCAAATATGGATTTATTGTGACAGTTATGCCCACATCCCATAATAAAATTGCATTATATCTAGCCAGTCACTGTCTAATGTTACAGGGATGTTGCTAATAAAGTTGCTCAATCGGTGGATTCATGTTAATGAATGTATTTAGAAAAAACACCTCTTTTTTTCTTCATGCAGTTTTCTGTTGCACCTTAAAAGTTGGACGAGGCTGAAATTGGTGTCAGATTTTTTTAGCTTCCACTTTGACAGTTCTGGGTTAAGGGAAAATCTAAAACACATTTCAATGGTTCCTGCATGAAGTCTAGTGTCTTAAGAAGATATTTTTCAGAGGATGAAGATAAACTTTACCCCCAAAACTTGAGGGAAACTTCAGGCTGAAAAAAAATGAGACACCTGCTTCAGCCTTAGTCAGGCCGAGCTGTGAAAATAATGTCTGACATTAAACCGATTTGTGGCCTGAAAAAGGTTGAAGACCTTTGAGATGGAGCTCTTCATTCTTCCTTCTGATGACCAGCTCCACTGTCTGATTAGATATTTCAACTGGACTTGTCAGATGTGCTCACTTTGAAAAGGAACAACTTCAGGTTTTAAAGGTCATGGATTTTCAAGTAGTTTAAACCGGGGGTCCCAAAACTACGACCTGCGGGCTCAATCCGGCCCACCTCCACATCTGGCCCGGCCCCCCACACACTATCCGAGGCACACATTTTTTATTCTCAATCTGGCCGACCAAGACCTACAACGAACATGACTTTTTATTCTACCCTTCTGCAGTCTGAACTGTGGGGAGATGATAGAATATTTACTGGTTTGTTTACGTTTTTATAGTGATTCACTTTTTCTTTATTTCCTTATTATTATTATTATTATTATTATTATTATTATTAGTTTTTTGGACATCTATAACTCTCAGCTCTTTCAGTTATTAAAATATTCATCTCTTTTTATGCTAATTTAATCATTTTTCATTTTTTAGGCTAATTTCGAGTTTAGCTAATTTTTAGCAAAATACTAGCTGTTTTGGCCAATTTAGACTTTTTTCAGTTTTTCATTCTAATTTCGAGTTAAGCTAATATTTTAGCTGCATGCTAGCTGTTTTGGCTAATTTTGGCTTTTTCTCAATTTTCTAAGCTAGAGTTTTGCTAATGTTTCAGCTACATGCCAGCTGTTTTTTTTGGCTAATTTAGCATTGTTTCCAGGATTTAGACTGATTTTAAATTTTGATAATATTTTAGCTCCAGCATCTTCAGCCATTTCAGTTATCAAACACAGCATTTTCAACTATCAGCTTCGGCGTTTTTTGTTATCAATTTAAGCATCTTCAGCGACCACATTCAGCTTACAGCATTTACACTAGGATTATTGCAGGTAGTGCTACAATTTTTTAAATTGTTTTGGATTTAGTTTTTTTCTACGAAGATGACAGAAATGGGGCTGCGCAGTGGTTAGCGCTCTTGCCTCACAGCGAGAAGGCCCCGGTTCGACTCCCGGCTGGGACCTTTCTGTGTGGAGTTTGCATGTTCTCCCCGTGCATGCGTGGGTTTTCACCGGGGACTCCGGCTTCATAGGTGTGAATGTGTGTGTGATTGTGGCCCTGTGACAGACTGGTGACCTGTCCAGGGTAAACCCCGCCTTCCCCCATCAGTAGCCAGGATAGGCTCCGGCACCCCCGCGACCCCGAAAGGGAGGAAGCGGCCAAGAAGATGGATGAATGAATAATTGAATAAATGACAGAAATGAATTATCAAAAATTTGGATATGTATGGGCTTCTGGAAAAGCCCATACATTTATGTTTATGTTGTGATTGTTACACTTTTTCTAAGAAGAAAAAAGTTATGTGGCCCTCACAAGAAAAAGTTTGGGGGCCTCTGGTCTAAAAGTCTCAGCCTGATTTAGGACATGCAACGTTAGAGTCAAAAAGATTTACAAAAACATGTGCAGCGAGCAGGGAGAAAAGATTTCTACGAGTCTCATCTAAAAGCCTTAATTGTCTGTCTACAGGGGAACACTTTGTGACACAGCAGCCACGCATTGCTTAAAATTTGTGCCTTTTAAGGCAGGTTGAGAACCAGCCTTAACGGTTGAATTTTCAGGACCTGAGAAGAGAATAATTGAGTCATTAGTTTTGATCAGGGTGCCGTCGCCAGCTAGCTAACATATTATGGTCATTTTGCAGTACAAGGAAAAGTAATTTAAAGCTTCTTTGGATATACTCTTAAAGATTACTTTCCCTTTGAGGTCACTTATGATAAAAATGCTTTGCATGTTGAAGGAAATTAGTTTTTTAGTTGGAATTAGTCTCAGAAGGGAAGGATATAAACAAATGTTACTGCATGATTTGAATAGGTAGAACTTATAACTTTATCAAATGATCAAGCAGCCGCAGAGCTGAAGCAGTCAGTCTCTGAGGGCTCCCATTAGCACATCGGCCTCACGTGCTAAACTCCACTGGTATGTACAAGGAAGCATTGATTACACTTTGTCTCTCTATCTTATCCCATCGAGTACACGAGCCGTTAATGTTTAAATCAAAATCAATACATAACTTAATCATTCAAACTCCTCACTAATTTGTTTGTCACAATCGATTGGCTCAGCCTGCGCGAGCTGTCTGCCCGTCTCCCTGTCAATTAAGGCGTGTGATGTGAGCAGACTGTATCTGCCACAGAGGAGGAGGTTAGAGGCTTTTACGAGCCGCTCTGCTGACATTATGATCCATCAAGTGTTGTGACCTTGGGGACATTAACTGCTAACTAATATGGAAGCATTTCCTGCAGAAAAGAAATGACAGGAATGATCTCTTCATCTTCACAGTGCATGGTCTGGACAAAGTAAAAAGGGCATGATGTTTGAGTGCTCCTCATTTGTACACCTAAATCTTTGTTAATAATATTAATAAAAACTTACTTTAAGCACCAGATATAGTCAAAAATGGGCTTGTCCTTCACATTCTTCCTTCATATATGGACGTATGTTTCATGGCCCCCATGTCACTTTTTTTTGTTTTGGGTGTCCCCAACTCAATGATTTTGATGTGCTGGCTAACCCCAACCCTCGGGATGCGGTACCGGACACGATATGGATCCGGTACTGGGTTAGGGTACTGGTCTACGTCCTGAAGGTTGGTGACTAGGGCTGGGAATCTCACCATACTGATGTATCTCAATATGCCAAACATTGCAATAATCAATACACTTCCTTGGTAGTCTATGATATAGAGCTGCCACAAATTATTTTAATATTCGACTGATCAACGATTATTTTTTCTGATTAGTCGACTAATCGGGTCATGCGCAAACTGGATGTAAAGCACAGATCTTAACCATCATTAGCTTTAAACCAACTAAAAATAAAGACAATTAAGATGATAGTTTATGAAACTTTTAGGGAATCGTGCAGCTAGAACAAGACTTAAATTAAATGAGGTCGGCGGCATCTGAAATGAGAAACTATTTTTCACAAAAGATCAAGTTTTGCTCTCACTGACTCAAATTTTAAAAAGTACATTTTTTGTTGCTGCACACTCACAACTTGGTTCAACTTTACTACAATTTGACTTTTGAAAAATATATACCTTTTATTTCCGTTAAAATCTTTTTTACGGACAATTTAGAACACAATATGATAATTTAATGCCTTTTCCAAAATTAAAATAAATTATCAATATATACTAACATGTCTTTACAATAGAATACAGAGTATATCAAATGGCCTTCTTACTTCAAAGAGCAATAAATGTGCAAATAAAAATTCACAATGCTGCATTTGAATTCATTTTATATTTTATGTCTGATAATTTATTAATTTTGGGGGCAAATTATTAATGTTCAGCCTGTTAATATTACATTTTTTACAGTTTTCTCCAAACTCTCTCTCTCTTTGATAATCAACACTTTATTCACGGGCTCCACCTGTGAACCGCTAGCATACACACATGTTGGATCAATAACACCACTAGACGTGTCATTTGGACGGTCACACGCTGCGCACCTCTCTGCTAAAATCGTATGTCTTTTGGCGCGGTGTTTGGACACGTTACTGCTGTTCGCGCCATTACAAATCATGTTTTAGTAACATTAGAAACAGCACGCTGTCTGCGTCTACTTTAGAAAAATACACAGCTTTGCTCGCGGCTGCTCTGCCATCCGTGTGTGTTTGAGTTGAGTACGTGGTGAGAGCGCGTCAGAAGCCCCTCCCCTCCCCGTACTCACTGCATGCGGAGAAGCAGCAAAGACAGTACACTCTGTGTTCGTTTTGTATCGCGCCCCTATATTTTTAGCCATTTAGAATAAAAGTGTATCGGTCCGGTAAAAATTGATGATGGTTTCGTGACGGCATACTTACACTTCACTGTCACGCGAAGTGCACCCTGGTGGATGTTTTTGGTAGAATTTCAAGAAACTCAGGGAAAGAGGACCGATAATCATTCGTGAGTTGAAATATCGTGATACTTGGCCATACCGATAATTTTGTCCCACCTCTATTGGGGACCCCTGATTGGCGTATGGATTTTTCCCTGTCCTGGCCCAGTACCAAGCGGCCCTTGGATCGGGACTGGGTCAGGGCTCATGGGTTGGGGACCCCTGATTTGACCGGAACAGCCAGCACGTCAAAAAACGGTGAGTTGGAGACATCCAAAACAACAAAAAGTGCCTGAATCATACAACCACATATGACGAGGAGGGAGAATGCGATGGTTTGTCCAAAGCCAAAACTCTTTGGGAAAAATATTTTCTTTGATATGTTTTCTGATGGGCTGCACGATGGCGCAGTGGTTAGCGCTCTTGCCTCACAGCGAGAAGGTCCCGGTTCGACTCCCGGCTGGGACCTTTCTGTGTGGAGTTTGCATGTTCTCCCCGTGCATGCGTGGGTTTTCACCGGGGACTCCGGCTTCCTCCCACCGTTCTTTCATGTTAAAAGAAAAAAAAAAAAAGAAAATTTAAGTTTTTTTTTTCTTTTAACATTTACGTTATCTCTAACTTGTAGAATTTTGACAGAATATTTGAGCAAAATATTGAAAGTTATTTAAGGTTTAAGTTGATTAATCTGGAATAATAAATCTTTTTTCATTTATATTTATGTTTAAAAAGTTTTTAAAGTTTTAACAATTTAGCTTTTTCGTGTGTTCAATAGATTCTGTGGATTTGGGTACTGTGTGATTGAGTTTGACCCTCCTGGCTTAGAGACAGGCGATATAAGTCAAACATTTGGTCTCTATAAACACTGATATAAAGTAATATTATTATATTGTTACTATTATTATAAAGTATTATGGGATGTGGCCACAACTTCAACCTTTTAGCTTAGCTCCAAAGTATTAGATGTTGATCCCCAGAGATGGTTGGAGTTCAGACAGACCCTCTCCCTGATGGTAAGAATTATTACTGCCTGACAGCTTGTATACGTGAGGAAAAAAGCATGAGGTGAAGCTCAGACTGTTATTATTTCTCACATAAAGGTATGCATAAAACTGCACAGCAAAGGTCACGCCTGTGCTTGCCCCGCATAAAGGCATGTAGAGGTCTCCGTGGCTACTGGGTGAAAGTAATTTGCTTGAGATGTGTTCATAAATCCAGCCAGCTGCTGGAGCTTCACAAGAACTGTAGGATTTAACAGCAAAGTCTGGAGGGATCTGTCTTTTATGTAAACTTCAACACAGCACAGACTGTGATGATTCAGTCAGTGCTGGAAATCACAGCAGATTTAAGAGTAATAAAGGAGTTTTCACTGGCCGGGCACGAAGAAGGATGTCCTCCCCCAGTGCTGCTGCAGACTTCTAACAAGCATCACAGCTCTGTGGTGCAGAATCTGACCTTTCTGCTCACATCTTTGCCTCCTTCAAAGCTTGGCTCAAATGTGTCAGAAGCTCACAGTTTTGTACTTTATGCTGGCAACCAAAAAACTTCCAATGAAGATTACAGCTTTATTTTTAAATAAAAAGAATCTTGTAAAAAAAGTGCAACTGCACAGCAGTCGCAAAGTTTTGAGGAAACCATAATTGCAATGCACAAAGTTGTTATGATTGTGTATTCATGGCTTGCACAATACCTCACCTCGACAACAATGTGGCAACAACCATTATAATTTTGACTGAATTCAAAGGTCTTTTTGAAAAGGCTTACATAAGTTTCTTGCACTAGAGGGGCTGCTGTAATGCGGCACCCATCATTAGATCCGTCAAATGTCTGAGTGCCTGACTACACCCACAAGAAAACCAGCTGAGTTCCCAGAAAAAACAACAGCTTGCGACTATATTACCACACAGCGTGAGAGCACTAAACACAAATGTACGGTACACAAAACTTGTCTCCCAAGTTTTGATCTTGTAATCTTCTGATTCTGAAAGCAAATGGAAGGATTAAAGAGGAAGGTTTCTTCAAAAAGTGACGCCTAAGACGGCAGCTTCTACAGCCGGAGCCAGAACCTGCTGCAGGCTGTTTCACTGGTGTGTGTGGAGGCATTACAAGCAGATGAATCTGTGTCTGTGTTTTAGCCTCACAGAGCCATCTGCATTCAGGAGGTGACAGGGAGAGATGGCAGGAGAAGTGAGGAGCCGGCTGGCAGAGGGAAGGAGCAGCAGCCGTCGTCTTTGACTGGAATCGATCGGCCGTACATGTCGAGGGAAATGAGACAGATCTCTGCTCCCTTGGATTTGATGAAATCACTCAGACAGAATCATAAGAAAGGAAAGCGCTCGCAGTCAGAGAGTGTTTGTGAGATTCATTGATCTGTTATGGGAACATTATCGAGGTGGAAAGATGCGTTTTTGTTTCTTTACACCAAGAGTGCCAAACTCAATCACACAGGGGGCCAAAATTAAAAACAGATCTTAGGTCTCAGACTGAACAGGATAAACATTTATTGAGCACACTAAAACAAAAATGTTAAAACTTTTAAACCGTAACTTGTTTTACATAATTATGAACTAGATTAGTATAGATTTACCTGCAATAATGCTAGTGTGAATGCTGTAAGCTGAATTTGGCTGCTGAAGATGCTGAAATTGATAGATAAATACACTGACGCTGATAGCTGAAAATGCTGAAGCTGATAGCCAGCTAAAATATTTGCTAAATAACAAATTAGCCTAAACAAAAAAAAACTTAGGTTAGTCAAAACAGCTAGCATGTAGCTGAAAAAATAGCTAAACTTCAAAATAGCCTAAAAATCTGAAAACCGTTTAAATTAGCCAAAACAGCTAGCATATACCTGAAATACTAGCAAGACTCCAAAACACCTTAAAGAATAAGAAAAAGCCTAAATTAGCTAAAACAGCTAGCATATAGCTGAATTATTAGCTAAACTCCAAAGCAGCCCAACATAGCTAGCAGAATGACACGTTTTTAAAACTGTAATCCGTAACTTTTCAACATAATAATGAATAATAAAAAGGCAGGAATATTATTCCAGAATAAATCAACTTAAACCTTAAATAACTTTTAATATTTTACTCTCCATAAAAGTACATTTTGTCAAAATCATACAAGTTAGAAATAAGAACAAGATAACATCGGGCCATTAATAATAAAATAAAATGTACAATTACCCGGAGGGCCTTGACTTATACACATGCTTTACACCCGTGTGCTGCTGTTATATCAGAAGCGCCTCAGCTTTAGGAGTGAAATCCACGAGTGCTGCTGACAGCAGCAGGTTTAGGGTTGCGACTGAGCAGTTTAAAAACCTGCCTGACTGTTTGAATCCATCAAATGGAGTGACCGCATCAGCATTTGTACCACAATGACCCAAAAACCGTCGACATGCTTCAGCTAAATACATCTCACAAACAGCATCTGATAGTCCATGATTCCAGAGTCTGAATTAAAATGACTTTAGATGGCATTAATGACCCCCCACCACCACATGCACACACACTTCACACGTTGGACCCCAGACAAGGACGTGAAACATGGGAGGCATTTTAAAATGTCTGCATTTATCCTGGAATTGCATGTCTTGTGTTCAGAGCAGAACTGTGAACGCCTTTGTAAAGGTTGTTTGATGGAATCAAAGGAGCGCATTGTTATTCAAATGTGGCCTTTTATACGATATGAACGAGGATGTGAGGGTGTTTGTTCCAGAACAAGGTCGTACACACTCGTATGTCTGCGTCCGCTTTCTGTGCTTTTCTTAGAGATACTCGTCTGTCGCCAAAGCTCTGTGAAGCTTCACAACAAACACTATTTACACGTTTCAATGTTGAGGTCATGTACAGGTGCAATTAGAGGTCACAATTTGAGCATCAGGATCTGGGCTGGGTGAACTTTTGGGGATTGACTCCTTCTCCTCTCCAACCAAACGTATGCTGCTGTTGTGTTGAACTATTAAGCAACTTAGACGTGTATGTGACTTAAGCGTCTCTGTCTATATGCTTCATTTAAAGTAAAAAGTTGCAGGGTGTGTAAAAGCATCAGTTCATTGCATCCACTCATCACTATCTAAAACAAGCTGTGAGTTTGTGCAGAGATAAAATGTTTTCTTGTCTCTAAAAGATAAACTGTTATTTTGACTGAGAGGGCAGAGCAATCGAAATGACAATCCAGAGAAACAAACTGCAGAGAATCTAATCTGCCAGTGTGAATGAACCTCCACTAAAGTGGGGGAGTTACAAGACAAAAATACATTCTTGGCTTTTGCTCTTTGTTTACAGTAACTGAAATGCTTTTAACAAGTACACTGACAGTTTGCACTTACAGTTTGATCAAAAACATGGCTGACCAGAGGGGAAGACAGCGAACAGGACAGAGAAATGTGGGTGACTTCAGTGGAAATGGAGGCTTTAGAGCTGTTTGTTTGGGGATTAGGCTCAGATTAAAGCTCTAATCCCGTTCCGTCATGTGCATAATTGAAAAATGTCTGTCCATGGAGCTGAGTTATGAAGAGAGTTGTGCTCGTTCTGTTTCCCCATCCTCACCTGTGCAGGTTGACCTTTCCTTTTGTGTTCTTTAAGTTAACCTCCGACCATCTTTTTCAATCTTTTGTAAAATTGTTCCCAGTGGTC
>NC_050533.1:24891108-25002153 GCF_002922805.2 Oryzias melastigma
ACAACAATTTGAACATAAAAATACTCCAAACTTTTGCCTGGTTCTCGCAGAACGGGGACGCGGCGCAGAACGGAGGCCGCTTCCACTCCTCACCCTTGTTAACCTATAGTGTTGTTCACACCAAGACCGAGCCTTCCACGGTTCTCCACGGAAGGCTCACGGCGTGCAGCGGATCGTTTCGCCGTCTGGTCTATTTTGTGCGTGAGCCACGAGTGATTTACGTCAATTCTGACAGGAAGTTACATCAAGATACATGAGAAAATCTGGTTTATTTTCAAAATATAACCAATTTTCACAATAAAACACCACGTTTGACAAATATGATCGTGTTTCTGTATCTAAACAGACTGTAGAGATGAAAATAATCAAAGAATCACAACACACACTTCTCTCTGTGTGTCTCAACAACAGATAAATTAAGGAAGTGTAGGTCTACTAACTACTTGCTTCTTCTTAGCAGAAACATGGGGTCATATTTTTAAGGTTAATAACTTACTCATCATGGCCAAAACTAAAAAGTTCTCTCAGAAGCGCCTGTTGACCGTCACAAAAACATGCGTGTCTCGTGTGAATTGCAGGAGAGAGCGGACGCTGTGCACACTCCACTCCACGCTGCTTCTGCATTCACTGTGAACTTGGCGTTAAACATTTATGAGTCTTTATATATTTTCTGCATCATGAGAAAAATGATACAAGAACGTGCAAAAACACGGTTTTCATTGCAGTGGGTCCTAAACGGTGAGCAGGGCTGCAGTCATGAAACTCTAAAGACTCTCCTGACAGTTCTTTCAATGTATCTTTCTTTTTTCTCTCTTTGCACTTCATTCAATGCCGTCTCTTTTTAAAAACCATGTAGTTCTTATATTTTTCAAGGCGCAGCTCCTGAACACATTGTGCTACAGCATAACCGTGTGTTAAATGTAAAGATCTTCACATTCAGAGGCCTTGAGCCAACTGGAGGTGCTGAAAATCCATCATAATTGTATTTTATATCCCCCAGCTCCTGGGTTGTATCTCCTACTGAATGATGACATCTCTGCATGGATGATGAAGCAGGCAGAAATGTGTTACTGTAAATCACATCAGATAGTGCTGCAGAGCTCCATGAAACTTCAACAGAGGGGTCTATTTTATTTGTCAAATGCACACGTTAAGGACTGTGTCCTGCAGGTGGGAACTCAGATTTTAAAAATGTCATAAATCTGGACAAACTTGTGACTATTTTTGAGAAAATAATTATTTCTGTTATGTCAGCAGATTCAGATGCTGCCAAAAATGACCCCTTCATTTATTTGTTTTATTTACCTCTAAACAACTAGGTGAAACTAAAATTTCCCATGATTCCCAAAGCTTGACAGCAGATCTGATCCCTCTTTGAGTCACAATCAGCATTAAAAACAAGCTGTAAAGTGTGGTTGTGGTGTTCACTCTGAGCTGTGGTGATTTATTTGAAAACTCTTGGCTCTGATAGTTAGCAATGCTTCTAAAAGATGTGAAAAATTCAGTCTGTGTGAATAATTGATCATTTCCTTTGCGGTGACATCTGTTGTGGTGGTGCCTGAGAGCCAGAGAGACCCGTGGCTAACACTTAATTCCTCTCACTGCTCCCTGTTATACTAATGGAAGCCACATGAATATCAAGTAGGCAGCAAATGAAAAACAGTTGTCCGCCCACCAAACTTTCCCTGGATGCATTTAGGTTTAAGCTCTTCCAGTGAATGGGGTTAAAACAGAGCTTTGAATGATCTTTAGATCCTGCCGGGAATCCCAGACAAAGAAACAGCTGAGCTGGCCACGATACGGAAGGCGGAGCTGCGACATTTGATCTCATCTCAGCTAATAATGGCATGGCTCCTAAACGCTGCATTCAGATTTTCTCAGGACTTATTAATTACAAGCATTTTTGTGGTCCTGGACTGCAGACGGTTAATTGAAATGCAGATTTGTAAAAGTGAGCTTGTCAGAAATGCATTATAGTTTTAACCTTTTGAGACAGTCTGAAAGCCGTGTGATTAGATAAGTGTAAGTAATGACCTTTTTTCAGATTAGACATACACTTTAATTAAAATTCATTCTCTGAGGCCAAAAGACTTTCCGTATTTGGATGATGTATTCTTTCCAGTGGCTGATTTAATGTGACCAACGCTACATTTAGCAGCTGAACAGCGAGTGGTCTTTGGATGAAGCCAGAAGACATTTACTGTAAAAGGTTAGACAGTTTTTAGATAAGCTGAACTTCTTCTTTTCTTTTAATTTTTTGGGGGATTTTGGTGCAAAATACTGAATAGAAATCTTAAGTCCTTCCACCAGTAATTGTCAATTTGGCAACTTTTTACCACAGTGACTGTTCAAACCCTTCAAGCAACCCTTTTTAATGGCTTTTACTAGTACTCATAAAAAACAGTCAGGATTCAAATCTGTTTAATAGATTGTTATGAAAGCAGTTAACTTTCAGCATGAGTCTGTTTATAGAATAAAATGCTAAATGAATAAATGTAGAGATTGTAAGCCTCACTAACTGCTTGGCTATTTATTTATTACTTTGAATGTACGATCCATACAACCGCTTAAAGAACAGACCCAGTCTTATGAATCTCGACCCCATTCCTATGTTTTCATATGATACATATAGATGAATGAATTACTGGGTAAAATCAAAACAAACAAAATGAAAATCCATCATAATAACAAAAATAATACAATCTGGAACAATATATATATACTGAGCCTCAAACAAATCAACATGTTTTTACATTTTAACTAAAAAAAAAAAACAATATTGAAAAACTTTTTCAATATATTTATTTGTTTAAATGTAGTTTTTACTTTAGGTCAGGGGTGTCAAACTTAATCGCACAAAAGGCCAAAATCCAAAACATACCTTAGGTCACGGGTCGAACAGCATAACTATTTATTAAACAGTCTAAAATTACATTTTTAGATCTTTAAAAACATAACTTTTTAGCATAATTATAAACTAGTTATGTAGCATTACCTGTGATAATGCTGGTGTGAATGCTGTAAGATGAATTTGGCTGCTGAAGAAGATAGTGCTGATAGCTGAAGATGATGAAACTGATAGCCACTAAAATATTAGCTAAATGCCAAATCAGCCTAAAAAACTAAAACATAAACTTAGGTTAGCCAAGACAGCTAGCATGTAGCTGAAAAAAAATAGCTAAACTTCAAAATACCCTAATAAAAACTGAAAAAAACCTAAATTAGCCAAAGCAGCTAGCATATAGCAGAAATATTAGCTAAACTACAAACTAGGCTAAACAATCTTAGTAAATGTCAAAATAGTCCAAAAAGCTAACAGAATACCCATTTTTAAAACTTTAATACAGTAACTTTTTAAACATAATTATGAATAATAAAGAGGCAGGAATATTATTCCAGAATAAATCAACTTAAACCTTAAATAACTTTCAATATTTTACTGTCTATAAAAATATGTTTTGTCAAAATTATACAAGTTAAAAATTAGGACAAGATAACATCGGGTCATTAACAACAATAAAATAGAATGATCTGGAGGGCCAGACGGGGCCCTCCGGGCCTCGACTTTGACACATGCTTTAGGTACTTTAAAGTTATAATTTCTTCCTTAATTTATGACAAAAAGATTTTGTAAAACATATGACAAAGTAGCATTTTTGGCCTTATCCATTACCAGCAGTGTCTGCAAAGAACATAAATCTTTAAATTTCAGTATGCTTGCCTTCAGAAATAGTTCAAAAGTGTGCTTATTGTTAGGAGTCATATGCATAATAATGATTTGTTTTACAAAATTATTAAAGCTTCTGGGTTTGATTCATAAGAATGAAGTCAAACTTCCAAACAATATGAAAAATACGTTAAAATGTGGAAGAAAAACAGAATATGCTTAGCATGGTAATTTGACAAATATTTACCTTTGGTGAAAACTGAAAACATTTTTACTTTTTTTATATAAGCTATATGTTGCTTCCATTTTAAATTTTCATCAACAAAAATCTGAGATTTATAACTCTTTATAGTAACATTTTGACTCAAAAAGAGATGGCTCTTGACTTAAGAATAGAGCAGAATAATGTTTTAACATTTTAACCCTTTAACATCCGAGCCGGTGACGCTTAACACAAAATCTTTCATATACTGTAACTTTTCAGGTGTGAACACAGTAATTCCAGCAGATTCAGAATCTGCTGGAATTACATTGATCATGTTAACAACTGAAGAATGACAGTAAAGTAATAGAACATAAACTTTGGAGCTCCGGTGTTAAAGGTTAAACAACTCCTTCAATCACAAATGTGAGAAGAGTTTCTGTTGGATCAGCTCCTTCAGACAAATCATCGTCTTTCAATGAAAATTTCTCAATCTGAAACGACTGAAGTTGATTTTCCCAACTGTATCTTTTTTTTCTTATTAATAATTCAGCTCTTAATTTTGTGTAAACAGTGTTGTCAAACAGTCGATCGATCTTTTGCTCCCCCGCTTAATTCCATGTCCTCAGGCGAACATCTCCATATGCTCTCATTGGTGTGTTTGTTTAGACGGATCACTAATTATGCTATAATTATAGGATGCTGCATTTATGTGGATGTGAAAACACACTGATGTGCTCTGGAGCGCGGAGAACCACTGATGAGTTCTCTGCAAGGAAATCTCATCAAACTTCCAATTTGACTTTTAGTTTTTGTGAGAAAAAATAACAATAAAGATCCTTTTTTCTTTTGCAGGTGAGACTTGTTATAAATGTAGATTTACAGCAGGGCTAAAGACTGAGAGGTCATTTCTTTTCTTTGATTGGGTGGGATGTATCTTGTTTCTATTTATTGTATTTATTTTTTTTGTTAAAAACATGTTTAAACAGTATTTCCTACTGTGATTACCAGACATCTGTGCTAACTAACCAATAATGTTACATTTTAAAATGTCCCTGATTCTAAATCAAACAATCAAAACTCTGAAAAAAATCCCATTCATGAATTTTCACTCAAGTATTTGCAGTCGAGCCTCCCAGTTCTTTCTGTACGTGTGCAGACATGTCACAGTCGTGTCGTAGTGCAGATATAAAGTCATGAACAGAAGGACGTTTGCCTAACGATCACACTCTTTGCAAAAGCGTCTGCGTTAGTAATAGTTCACTGACTTATTCTCTTCTTTCAAAGGCACAGCAGGATGGATGTGCAGCACTCTGATTTGTTTCTGAGCCTCACTGTGGGTGCAGCTGTTAGCGGATGAGTTCACTCCTGAAAGGTTCTGTTTTAACTTGGAGAAGAAGGATCAGTTGTACTCTTACCTTTGCTTGGAGGTTTGATTTGACATCTTTTATAAAGATTTTTTTTTTTTATTCTTTAAGGACCTTCAAGCTTCTCTGAGAACTTGTTCCTCTCAGTATTTTACTGTGACAGATGTGAATGCCGTTAGTGTCCAGGTGAAGCTGTGAGAGAAAAATGAAAGTTTCTGCATGAAGATTGTATTTTACTCTATTTTGCGCATTAAGTCAAAATTGTTGTTTGTAAAGATCGTAACTACAGTGAAAAACCTAAATTCCAACAGATGTTGGTCAACGTTAAAAACAGGGACTAGGTAGCTGTTGTGAGAGGCCATGCTGGATCTGCTTGTTTGGACAAAGAAAGCTGACTAGGAAGAAAAAATAAACAACTGTAGGTGTAAAGGAGGGACAGAGCAAGGGCAGGACATAATACATAGTCGAAATCCAGGCAAAAGTCAAAATCACAAGGGCGAGGCAGATAAACTAGAAAACAGGCAAAGGTCAAGGCACAGAGCAGGTAACTAGGAATAATAACGTTCAGAATGTCTGCTAGGCAAAACAAGACTTCACAAAATAGATGTGGCTGGGAGTTGTTTAAATGCCGGAGGGTACTGATGAGCTGATGGTGATCAGCTGTGCTGGAAGGAAGGTGGCTGATGGGACTTGTAGTGAGGCAGGAGGTGTTAAAACTCTGGCGAGGGCTCCCTCTGGTGGACGGAAGTGAGGGCTGATGGTTGAATCATGACAATAGGGCTGGGTTGATAAAATCGATTAATCCATTTAAATTGATCTAAGCTTAATGGATGAATAATCGATTCATAAATATATAAATCAATTTAGCATATAAATCTAAAGCTTGATGCTTGATCTTAACTCTCGATTGAACTGAACATTCATTGATGACTAAATTGAACTTTATTCATATCACAAGGATAAATTAATTTGTTATGGCACCAAAGAAGGCAAAAGTTGCATAAAAACCATCTATGAAATTTACAAAATAGTAATAAGTTAATAAATTACTAAAATAGAATATTAAAATTATATATATATAGATTTCATCTTCATTTTCATTTCAAATGAACATCTTTATAAACTCACAGACATGAATTTTCCAAACTCTTTTAGGGAATATTTTTTAAAATAACCATTTGTGGTGTAAATCACAGTTTTTTGCTCATTCTTTGCTAATTCTTCTAGAAAAAAGTGCACTGATTGTACGTGATCACTACCTAGTGGCCAAACTGAAACGTCCTCCAGGAGAAGCAGAACAATGTTTCCAATGTTAATGATCTGAACATTTTAGTTGGAACTTCTCCTTTAGAGAATCCATGTAACACTGGATGATATTAACAATCAATAACAATTACTTCACTGATACATTTACAGTATGTGAACATTATCAGAATTATATAAATATAGACAAAGAGGACAGACGGGGAGACTCATGGAGGAGGTTTTAGTGCTTCAGCTGAAGACCCCATATGGTGACTAATGATCGGAGAAGACAAGATGGATGAGGAGAATAAAGAATTTAGAAGACTATAAAAGGTAAAGAATAGATGTACAGATAAAAATGAGAGCGGTTAAAGGATGGAAAGAATATCCTGGTTAAATAAATTAATCAGAAAAGTGCAGGAGTCACAGGGATGCAGGATGGGGTTAAAAAATCAAGACAAAGACCACTAATAAGGTTTATTTAACTGAATAGTTGTGTTTTGGAGCTTTGATCGCAATGGTCAAATAATGGTAGTGATTAAACTGAAGTAGTTTTAATTATAACTAATTATCACAAATACTTTTAATTGCCACAAAAAAAAAAACATGAAGTATGCAGGAAACCATGTAAATGTGGGTGCACCTTGTACCGATCTGATTTTAATGAACCAGTTTGTCAGAGTGCTTGTTTCTCAGACTGACCGTGTTCGTGGGAATACAGGGCTTTGAACAACAACACAACTATTAACCTTGAATTTCTGCACTTACAGCTTCCAAACTCATCCCTGCAGAAAAATACAATTCAATGCCTTCTTGCCGTGCGTCTTTAGTCCAGGCTTAGCTGTGCGACAGCAACAGTTCTGTGATCACAGGCGGTCAGAGGACCGCTTGCAGGAAACTGAGGGGGAGAACGGTTGACATGCTGCCAAGGTCACCTGACAGACTTCAGCTGTGAACACTGCAATTACATGGTAAGCATCTGACACCCCCCAAGCTATTACTGTCCCCCATTTGTAACACTAGCTGTATGTGTCAGTGTGAGCTTCAAAGACCAGAGTTAAATAAACTGCACCCACCGCAGTCTTCTGGTCCAACGCTTCATTTGGGTCCTGCAGCCTCACTGTTGCTGAAATGGACGGTTGACGTGTTACATGCAAACACTGGTGTCCTTAACTCAACCCTTTAGATTGCAACATTAGTTTTAAATGAGAGCCAAAAAAGATGATTTTTGTGTTTGTATATTACAGTTGCACACATGGAAATGGTCACAGAGGTTTGCAATTATCAGCAGTTGACTTTACTTTTTGTACAAGTACATTTTGCACAATATGTTTGATTGATTGATTGATTGGTTTAATTCAAGCATAGATCGCAAAATACAGGACAAAACACAATTATTAATTATTATCATTATTATTAATTTAATTAAAACTCATTACAGAAACAATGAAATGCACTGATTAGAAAATAGAAAATAAACAAAAATAAAACACACTTATGTCACATTTGGTTCATTCATTTTTTTGTGGTAAGATTGCTTGAAAAGGAGTGGGAAGAAGCAAATTTATATAATCTTAGACTACACAATATGCAATTTGTTTTTCTTTTAGTTGCATCTCTCACTCTCTCTCTCTCTTTAACTATATATATATATATATATATATATATATATATATATATATATATATATATATATATATATATATATATATAATTAATAAGATGTTAAAAATGTTGTTTCTTTTAATATTATTTAGAAAAAGATTTTTCTTCTGTATACAGAGAAAAAGTTATTTATTTAGGTTATTAGAGGGAGGTTTTTAGGTTTGTACAACTTGGTAAAATCTTCAGGAAGACTTGTCGGTGTATAATGCATTAAAGTGTATTTTTCCCAAGAATCCTGTACATCAAATGTTCTAGTTGAATCTTCAGTCCAAATATGAAATTTGTTCCAGATTTATTTCATTTTTGTTCATTTTCTGAACCATTATTTCTGTCAGGAAGTGTTGGATGAGGACCCAAATGCAGGAGACGGGGCTTGGTGGCAGAAACTTAAAATATTGTATAAACTGAAACATGAGAAAAACCAAACTGGTGACTGAACAGAACAGAGCAGATGACCTAACAATGAAGAAGAACCGAAACAATAAACAGAACATGACAAAAGCATGACAAAACACAAGCATAGATTCCTGACAGTACCCCACCCCAAAAGGGCAGATCCCAGATGCCCAAAACACCCAAGAGGAGGGGACTTTTACAAGGAAAAGAAAAGTCCAGAAACCAGAGCTCCTGCAGGTCAAGCCCCATCCACCGCATTCGTTGCTCCTTCATGTTCCCGGTCCCTGAGAATGGTCGGCACTCATCCCCCTTGGATGTATTGCCCCTTCCAGAGGAGGGTCACAGGACGGTTCCCCGTCATGTTTTCTGTCCCTTGGGAAAGTTGCTGGGACTGCTCCTCTTCATGTCTGTTCCTGAGGAGGGGTTCTGATGCCCCTCACATCCATCTGGCTGCAGAAACCAGTTTTGTTTCTCCATGTCCTCCCATGCCAAGTGTTTTGCTTTTAGGCATCTGGGGTTTGCCCTTTTGGGGAGGGGTACTGTGAGGACTGTCAGTTTGGTTTTTGTCAGTTATGTTATGGTTTTGATCGTGTTCTGTCTTGAATTGTTCCGCAGTCACATCATTTTCAGGCTTGTCATGATTCACAGCTGTCCTCATTTCAGTTAATTGCCCCCAGTCTATTGAATTGTCTGGTTTTCAGTTCTTCCTTGTCAGGTCATCTGTTTTGTTCTGTCACCGTTTTGGTTTTTCTTGTGTTTTGGTTAATTTATTAAATGGTTTAAGTTCCTGCCACCAAGCCTGGTCTCCTGCGTTTGGGTCCTTTATCCTCCTGTTCCTGACAATTTCACGGGGATGACATAACTCAGAGTTGCTCTCTAAATTGTTTTGAAGTATTTTAAAGAAACTTGTATAAAAGCAGCCTCAGAAAAAAGCAACATTGATGGAAAAAGCTGAAGAAAATTGCACATGCCTCTCTTCCAAGAAGTAACTTCACATGTTTTTTCCTTTAATGACACCTCTTCACTTCCCACACATCAAAGTAAAAAATGACTCAAGAATAAAAGGAAGGAAAGGTACTGATTTGTAAAGCAGAGAGTCAAGGTCCAAGCTTGTATTTGCTCTTCATGTAGACTGTGTGCTGCCCTCCCTGCAGTGCAGCCGCAGGTTTCCAATGTGCACATTAAGCCTTAATCAAGACGATGACAATAGCTGCGCTGTGTGATGGTTGCAGGGTGGCTGTAATTGCAGACGACAGGGTCAAACGCTGAGGAGAGCCCAGCAAGCCTTTCTTCCAGTCTGACGATGACGCAGACGCAATGTGACATCCGTTGATGTAAGACTGGAGCGAGGCTTCCAGACGGAGCGGTGGGCTGGTGGGGTAGGAAAACTCCCAGAAAAATGACCGGCACTCGCAGGAGTGGCAGAAAAAAGAGGAGTGCTCCCAGTCGCGGGACATCTGAGAGGCAGAATTTCATCCGATCTCTTCAGAGATCTCAAGTTCATAAACATGTTTACTGATCAGACGTCCGGACCGAGCAACAAAAGGCAGCGTGGTCCTCATCACTGCGGGCATCAGGGCGCTCCTCAGAGAGGAGCTTTTGTTATGCTTAAGGGTAATGTCAAATTTGCATAAACAGCTCCTTCCTGTTTACAGGCCAACAATGTGACAAGGCTGTACATGAGGGTCGTAAGGATCTAATAATTCACTGTCAATGATTAGCATTCCACGAGAAGGTGGAGTGACGTGTCGGCTTCATAAATTTGCATTATTCATTAAAGCTGCAGATCTGCTGTTGGAAGTTTATTTAGAAGGGAGGCCTCCTGGGGAGTTTCAATGGAGCCAGGAACTTTGAAAAAAAAGAAATACTGTCACAAATCAGCCAGCAACGATGCTCTCGTCCAGAACCGGAGCTTAACTGACAAGCCGGAGATCAGAGACGCTGCCGCACCGCTGAAAGGTGGAGACATCAGCACTGCGTGGCAGGAAGCCATTCCGAATGAAAGGCACTTTTTAATCACCTATTGCAGGTGATACCACAGGCTCTTTCCTTTGGGCAAAGCAGCAGAGCTTCCTTGTGAACAATAGTTCATTTACATAGTTGTTTATTAGGCCGGGCTGTTGTCAACATAATTGTGTGAAATGATTCTGGCTTGAAAAGCGCCTTACCATGATTTATTTTTAACCCTCGTGTATCCTAGACATGTTTACATTAAAAGTGGGGTCATCTGGATTTTGTTTCAAAGATTTTTTTCTTCACTGGTGTCTGTGGCGAACATGAAATGCTGTCCACTTTTGTCATAGGAGGGGGTCACACATCAATGTAAGGGTGGGGTCATCTGGACCCCATAGGGAGCACGAGGGTAAAGCCTTTTAGAGTAACCAATATCCATATCTAAGATCATATATTACCTTTGGAACACTAAAAAACAGATTATTAATGAAATATTAGTTCTTTTTCGTGAGTCTTTTCCTATCTTGAAGTAAAATGACTCAATTCTTGAGGCTCCACCGGCCACCACGTATGGGTGCCGCCCATTTCATGACATCATACTAGCATGTCTGCATTTCTCCCATGAAAATAAATATCATCCAAACTGTTTCAGAGTTGGAAGCACATACCATATTTCTGCCTTTAGTAGCCCCGCCCATCGTTACACTGGTTTAACAACACACATACGTCTGGACGACTGGTGGGTCACAATTTGAAGATATACGGTATTCTGCATCTAAAAGTTTTTTGCTGATCACCACTGTCTCCATGGAGAAACTGAATGTTGGTGTCAGGCTGGGGGCGGAACTTTTTCTGTTAGCCTACAAACCGACTCCGGCCCCCCATCAGAGAAGAACACAGTTATGTGGCCCTCTCAAGAAAAGGTTTGGGGACCCCTGGTTATAGTGAGAATTACACAGTATAATACACTTTAAAAGCTCAAAAAGTAGAATTTTTCATGGTATGTTCCCCCTTAAATGTCCAGTCACTTTACAGCCGTGCTGTAGCAGTCAAACACACGTTATACGGTTGCTTGACCCACATCCTGTAGATGACTTTGCCATCGTCCTTTACACCAAGATGTGTCATTTGTAAAGCTGTGAATCTTCTCCTCTCTGAATGTGAAAAATACCCAGCAGTATTTTTGCACATTTACACATCCATCTTGATTTCTTTCAACCCATTTTTAACCCGAAACTTTAGCAAGTCAGGAGACTTTTTTTAAGTGAGCAGTGAACGAATGCAGAAGCATAAAAACAGTATATTTTGGTCTGGTTCTCTGCAGAACCCCATCGAGCTGCACACGGGTGCAGACTAACAGGCAGCACGACGGTGGTTCTTTATTGCGTCTTTCCTCCCAGGAGATCGTGCGCTGAACTATTCCACTGCAGCGCTATATTAAGAAAAGTTTTTCTGCAGGGAGTGATATACGTCCGTGTTTCTCTTTTTTAAACAAAGAGACATTAAAAGTAATTATGCCAGCAGGATAAACACAATTAGCGCAGCATGAAACTCCATGTCTGCTCCAGTGAGTTTTCCATCGCTAATTAACTTGGTATGGTTCAACAGTTGGTGGCTCAGTCTAAATAAAGATCTTTGCCGTTATCTTCTATCCATTTCACTTAATAACTTTGTATTTACCCTTGAGTTGGCAGGTTTGTGCTGAGCTGTGGGATCAGGAAATCTCCATATGGAGGCAGTGTGCCGTCACTGCCATCGTCAGTGTGTGTGTAGAAGTTTGATATAAACTGTAGAAATCTGAACAGATGAAACGGGTTACGGCCTCAGCGACATGAATGATGAAGACTTGTTGCTGTTTTACAAACTCCTTTAGAGCACTTGGGCGGGTGGTTTACACTCATCCATGTCTCATGGCTTTGTGTGGCGACAGCCATCAATGCTCCTCTATGTCAGAGTAAACACATCTTTACTTAAAGGCTGCTTTGAACAAACACACATTCATATATACCATCTTTTATCATAGAAACATGCAGCAGCATAACCTCCTTCAGACATCCAGGTTTTCTTGAAAATATTAGACACTATTACGGGGCTGGGTTTAGGGCTGCCACGCAGGAAATCTGGGTTCAATCCTAGTTAAGATTAATCCAGTGTGGGTCCTTGGGGAAGACCCTTGACGCTGCCGCCTTACTGGGTTCCCCTGAACCTTGATAATACAGGGTTGCATCAGGAAGGGCATCGGGCATAAAAAATCTCTGCCAAATCGCCACTGGGAGGCTGTGAATGCTGTTTCAGCGACCCCTAATGGGATAAACCCAGCGCTGGCCCTGGGCTGCATGGGACCCTGGGCAAAATGGGATCTTTGGATTTTTTGTGATTTATGAAAGCGTGCCACTTGGCAGCGCTTCCACATCCAGAAGGACCCAAGCGTTAGACCATCAGGTCACACAAAATCTGAACTGACTATGCAAGCTACAAGGACTAGTAATATTTATAGAAATATAAATACATATATACATATATATATATATATATATAAACATAAATATAAATACATATATATATAAAGATTAAAAAACTATCTGCTTCGCTAAAACAATATGAGAAGATAAAATTATATCTAAAAGTTCTCCAAAAGATTTTATTTTCCTATAAATCCTTTTTAAACATACAGTGTACTTTATTCACTCACTGTAGAAGAATGCATAGAATAATGTCACTAAATGATTGTGGTTAAATCATCTTAATGCTTGCAGAGTCCATCTTCATCTGAGCAAAGCAGTCAGCACTGCAGGGATCAGTTCGTTATAAGATCCAACAGGAGTCACATGTTATCGTTGCTCAGTTTAAGTCCAGCTCTAATGTCTAAGTCTGATGAAAATGTGGAAAAAAAAAAAAAGAAAAGAAAACACACCAACACAAAGAATCAGCTGTAGGTCTAAGTGGATGAAGGTTTTCATTCATCCAGGTGATAAAGTTGAGTCATGGAGCAAAAATCCTCTTTCTTTGAATTGTTTCAGCTCTCATCCAAGTGGTGTCATCCGCCTGTTTAGAATCTATTAAGGAAACAAACATTTTCACACTTTGTGAAGAAGTAAATCTTGCCTGTTTTCTCACTTCTGTGACTTGAAATAAGGCGGATTGCTGTCAGTCCTGCAGAAACACATTTCTCTGCAGTCTCTGCTTCTCCTGCAGACGGAAGCAGCAGCTGCTGAGTTCACACCAGTCCTCGTGTTCCAAAGCTGCACGACAAAATATTCAAGACGTTCTGTTGTTTCCAACTTTCTCCAATGTCAGAGCAGTCGCGGCTGATTCGTTTCATGTCAAAAACTTCAGGTGATTTTTTTTTAATCTTGATATCTGATCATCAAAACATGTGAGAGCGGCTTCATTAAAATCCTGCACGCATCAGGCCTACAACACGGCGTGTGCAGAGAGTCATGGAGAATTAAACTGATAACAAAATGCAAATACATTTCATTTGTATCTTTCTCTTTAGCATATGATGACATGTGCTTGTCACTTTGTATCATGTTCCACTGCTGTGAGAAGGGCCTGAGGCTCGGGAACCGGTTCCATGCTGTTCCTCCTGTTAGAAGTCTGAGCATCAAAATAAGCAGTTATTTTATAGAATCATTATTACTATTTATTAATGCAGCTGGTAAATATTTAAGGTGGACCCATACTGTTGATCTATGAGCGATTCTCCAACATGATATTTATATGCTAAACAAAGCTGTGCTCTACTTTTGCTGAAATTCTCAATATTTGATGTTTGGTTTGTGAGATATTTATGTGAAAATCTAAAGATGCCATTGGTTCCTGACTCTCTTAAAGCATATCCTTTAATGTTTTTGTCAACTGTCCTTACACAATAAGAAATAACTTTTCAAATTCAAGAGAAAAACGACAAAAAATTATATTTATGTTCAAAGAATTTAGGTCAGTTTTCTAAAAGTTTTAGATTTAGTTTAAATCAGTTTCCATCATATTGCTTGACAAAACCCAAAAGCGTAGATCAATTTAATATAATAGCAGATAAAATAAAAACATTTGAATGTAATTCATCGCTAAATCCCTGACGGAATCGCAAGTTCACAACTCTGTTAGATTTGAACTCAGACACAAATGTATTAAATATCACATAAGTGACTTTAACTGAATCTTTGATTAAAATAGTTATGGAAGGATTCTTTGTTTTGTTGATATCAGAAAGCTATTCTTTTACGTGGAGATATTATTCAAATGAATGGATTTGATGGATCAATTTTTTGGATTAAACTTGTTTTTTTGTTTTAATAATCTGTCAGTAGCGTGACACTTTAGACATTTGACCAGTGATGAAAATAAGAATATTTCAAATAATTCATATTTAACAATTGACTTGCCTTTCACTCACTATTTCATTTAGAGCAGAGGTTAAGCCCAAATTACAGGAGAGACTGTAGAGATTCTTCTCTTCTTTTGTTTTAGTTTCAGTAAACTGTGGGATGGAAGAGTGAACAAAAATAAAAATAGTAAGAGCTCTTCAGGAAACTTTTCACTGGCCTGAGCAGATTTCTGCATTCATCACTGACATCCTGGATAAAGTAAACAGCATTTAAAAAGTTCCTCCCATGTTGTTAGGTTCTATGCTGGGATTTTTTTTTTTTTTTTTGTGAAACAATTCAATGAATAATGATGTTCCCGATACTGCAGATGATACAGAGACATCATTTTTGTTGGGGCTCAGACAGTGAAAATGTGGATCCGAGGCTAAACAAATTCAACCAGAGTTCTTATTTGAACTTTCACTGAGTTTTTTGCCGAACAACTAATTATGGAGCACATTTATGGTGCTATGTCTACGTTTTAAAACAAAATTTTTACCTTGTTTTTTGTTCTGGTCAAACAATGACGGCCACTAGATAACAACTAGAAAAGTTGTACCAAAAATGGAAGCAGTAATGTCTTGAACGGGCTGAAGGTTTGATAATAAAGTTGCTGAAATCACAGAAAGTGTGACTGAGTTTTACATGTTAAAAAACGTACAGAAAGCAGCAGGAGAATCCCTATAGTGTTAATGCTGTAAAGCATTCACACAGCTAATATTCTTCTTGTTTTCTGACGGAGCTGAATGAGCAGAGGGATGCTAAGCAGCAGGGAAATGACAGAGTGGATTTGCTGCGTGAGCTGACATCGCCCACTTACAGGCAGCCGCAGACTCCTTAGAAAATGGAGGAAGGAGGACAGAAGAAGAAAAGGTGTTCACAGTGGCTCCTAAGTGCTGCGATGCAGCTGCCTCAGTCCCATGTGTCACTCTGAGTGTCAGCGTGATTAATGAGCCTCCAGCTACCACGAGCGCTCCTCGCAGGGACAACAGAGATCAATACACAATGAAATGTAGCTCTGGTGAGCTCTGCTCTCAGCTCTCGTGGCTTTGACTGAAATCTCAGGTGACTCTGAGAAAGTTTGTTATTTTAAAGTCTCAGGTGTAGTACCTAGAAATGGTTGAAATGGCAGCTGAGATTCTCAGATGTCCAACAAAGGATGCAGTTCATTTCATATGAAAACAGGCAAGCTTCAGTCCATGCTTTAAAATCCACTGTGTTGGGCAGAAGAATGAACTTTATTCCTCTGAGGACGTTTGCCCGCACTGTTTTCTGTGTTTTATCTCATTTTTTTATTTTGGGGGTTTCTGAAACAGTATAAATGCTGGTTCCTAAAAAGACAGACAGCTATTGAGGTCCCTCTGGGGTTTTAATTGTTTTGGCATCAGCAAGAGGCGGACTCGTGCTCAGATTCGGAGCCAGTCGGGTCGATAGCATACGGTCAATATTGCTTTGTGTCAAGCAGAGAATCGTGGGTGACAAAGCCCGGATTTATGAGCCCATATTGAAAAAGATTATAAACGCCAGGATGATTACTAATATTGAATATCTCTGCATTCCAAATGGGATACTTTCCCTCTGGATACTGTGGGACAGTTAATGATGGCCGCTTTCTTCCTGCCCACTTTACAAACCTGTTTAATGAAAGCGGTGGTCCATGGATCATATTCATCATAGATTTCTGAGGCCTTTCCTCAAACCCAAGGAGTTAAATCTACTTTTTCCAAACTGTATTTTGAAGAAAACAGAAAAGAGAATGAACCAAGACTATTTAATAAATACATTTCTTCAGTCTGAAGAGCGTTAAATATTTTCTACAATGACATATAACACCCATGTAAATCCTGTACACATTGTACACATTAATAATGTTTGGTTCTACCTACAGTTGAAAATCAGCCTTCCCTGTTGACATCATTAAGAACAAGTATCACTCCCGGCTCACCAGTGAACATGTGCACGTATACTTCCATGGTTTTGACTCCTTTCCTTCCCATATTTAAGATCTCAGCTCCCAGTGCTCATGCACATGTCTAACACTGAGATGAGTCTATTTTGCAGTTTACCTTTATATCCATTACGTTTTTTGCCCTAATCAAAGTTATTACTTGAATGATCAATATGTAGTATTATTTGTAACCTATTGTACAATTATGAATCTTAATTTATGAATGCTTTTTGAGGTGCATTCATGTTACCTGCTGCTGACAGGGTTGCTGGACCTCTTGCCAAATTAGTTGGGGACCCTGTTTTAAAGCGTTAATTTTTTAAATAGTTATAATAAAGAGGCAGGATTATTATTCCAGAATAAATCAACTTAAAACTTAAATAACTATCAATATTTTACTCTCCATAAAAATAGATTTTGTCAAAATTATACAAGTTAGAAATAAACATAAGATAACATCGAAGTATTAATAACAATAAAATTACATTATCTGGAGGGCTGTTTAGGTATATCACTTTTTAATGGCTACTACATGAAATCTATTAAACGCATGAAGTTTAAATCAGCTGAAGATTATTTTCAGAGGATGAAGATAAACTTTACCCCCAAAAGTTAAGGGAAACTGGAGGCTAAATTAATATTGTTTAAAAAAAAGAAAAAAACTTCAGCCTCGACCATAAAAATATTGTCTGACATTAAACTGATCTGTAGCCTTAAAATGGTTGAGGACCACTGCTGTAGAATAACTTTTAATTGAGTACATTTTAAAAAATAACACACACAGCTAATTATTAGTCTAACTCAAAGTTATTATCAGCCCTGCTGAGTAACAACCGCTCCAACAGCAGAACTGTCTGTAGCTGCTGTCACAGCTGCTTCACCTGTTTTATGGAGACCAGAAATGACTTCATTTGACCTTTACATCTACTTTATGTTGCAGTGCTCAAAATGCCACAGTATCAAGCTACATGTTTGATCAACAGTGTTTTTTCTTCTGATGATCAAATTTCTCTGATTTAAATTCTGTAGCTTCAATCAGGATTTTTAATCCCGACATCAATCTAACCGTGAAGTTAGAGAGCAGCTTCCATTTTTCCATTAAATAGGCTAACTACCATTATCAAGTCCTCTGAGGACAGTCACTCACAGACCAGACAGACTGGACTCAAAAACGAGTGGAAAAGCCGTCAGTGCCATTTTTACTGCTGGCATTAAAAGTGCAGGAAAAAAACAGCATATGGTGCAGAAGTAAACAAGAAGGACGCCATGAGCACAATCTGTGGATGATAACTTTTAAAACTGAGCATGATTTTTCTGATATTTCATATACTTGTCAGAAAGATTTTCATTTCACAAACTGTTTGATTGACAGGGTTTTTACATTCCTGAGGGTGAAATCAGACTCATTTATAATTCTGAAGCTGTGGACTGTGAACTTTGCTTTGGTTTTTGGTCATGTTCAAATGCATTAACAGATATCTAACAACTTCCAGCTATTTGACTGTTGCTGGCATGCAAATATACTGAAGGATGACAAGACCAGCAGGACAGGAAGGGCTGTGCAGAGATTCTCAAATGTCCCCTTTTTGCCTCGGTCATTTATTTGCACAGTGTCTGCTCCTCTGGTGCGTCTCTCCTGCGCTCTTCCTCCTTTCCAGACTCCAGCTGCTGTTCTGGGGCAGATGACAAGAGCCCTCTTCACCATCTGGACGCCATCTTTGATCCCTCTTACAAGGTCAATATTAGCCATAATCAGCACAGGTACAGGCTGACCAGCTGTCTAGTGTGCTCTGCAATGGCCAGAGTACCTCTGCACTTTTGTCCTAAAAATAAGTTTTTACTATCAGTGGCCGACCATCTTCAAAGACTGAAGACTTTCTCAACTCTGAGGTTGAGTTATGGCAACTGGACTTAAATGTTACACATTTTGCCATCATCCAAGCATCTTCATCAGTCCAAGTGCTGCTGGGTTCAAGCCCCAGCTATCGTCCTGGTGGGTTCTCCACATTTCTGGAATTGAATGAGTCACTAAAGTCTCGTTTCCACTGAGCAGTCCAGTCCAGTAAAGAGTGGAACAGTACGGACCAGTTAAATCTGGTGTAAACCGCTAGCGTGTCATTCTAGTGCGACAACTAGAAAAGCACCAACAATGGAGGTCATCCAGCATCTCGTCTTTTTCTTGCTTTACTTTTTGTACATCATGTATAACAGGAATTTAATGTTGTTTGAAAGAAGATTGGGGGCAGCTAAGAAGATTACCGCCATAACGAGGGAAACGGTATCGCTAGCTTAGCGCTATATTGGTGCTTTCTAATGTCATCATCACTTTCTGCCAATCAATAGGTGCATACGTTTTTTTTTCTTAGACTAATTTGGCATTTAGCTAATATTTTAGCTGGCTATCAGCTTCAGTGTTTTTATCTATCAGCTTCAGCATCTTCAGCAGTCAAATCCAGCTTACAGCATTCACACTAACATTATCACAGGTAATGATATATATCTAGTTCATAATTATGTTAAAAAGTTACAGTTTTAAAGTTTTAAAGTTTATTTTTAGAGTGTTCAATAAATGTTTATCCTGTTCGGCCCGCGACCTAAGGTGTGTTTTGGATTTTGCCCCGTGTGATTGAGTTTGACACCCCTGCCTTAGGACCTCACGAAATCAGTGTAGAGCCTTCACCGTCACTTCCTGGTACGTCTACCGCCATATTGCAATTGATTGCAACCCTTCGACAGCGATTAGTCCGAGTCAGTCATGTTTTTAGAGAAACTACAGTCGTCAATCATGAGTGAACTTGTTCTGGCTTGTTGGAAGGCCACACCCCTCCAACTGAAAGTGGATCGGAGGAATCTGTCAATCAAATGGTTGAGGCGGGGCCAGCGGGTACCACATGCTTTTACTGAGGCATGATTGGTCAGTTTATAACTTGAATAACTTGAATAAAGAAAAAATATCTTTAAAAAAATAGGATTAGAGAGAATGTGCTAAGAAGAATGATGATTCTGACAAATAAAATGACTGAGAAATAACTCTCTGCTTCTCAATGGAAGTCAATGGGACTTTGGCCTTCTTGGAACCAGCGTATACGTCCTATTTGGAACACGAGAGGGGAGGGGTTGATCAGTCCAGTTCCTACTTATACAGTCTATGAGTGGTGAAATGGTGCAAGAGTGATCCAGATCCCACATCTAAACCTCAAGGATGAATGAGAACCCTCACTGACATGTCCATTTCATTTATTTAAGGTGACTGAGCCACCGTGCCCCCTAAAAACTCGTGTAAATACTGCTTTGTTGATTACATGCAAACACATGCCATCTGTTTGCCCTCACATGCAATTGTGCATTTTTTTTGTTTTCTACTGTCCACTTAGATTTTTACTCGTCACGAAGTTAAAACAGATTTTTTTTTTCTCTTCGTTATTATGAGAGTTGCATATTTCTGATTCATAATCCTTTTGCTTACACGCAGTACTCATTTGAATAAGCTGATGGCACGGCCTAACAGCAGAATAATAACTTTTTACTTTATTCAAGCCATGTTCTGCTGGGGGAGGGGGGCATACATAAATTAGGATAAAGCATTTTTGTTGGGTCTTTTGGGAGCTTTTTATCAGACTTCCTGACTAACTCTACTAAATTAAGTTTATTAATCAGTTATTTTCAATTGGAGCCAAAAGTGAAAAGTTTTAATATGCTCAACAGGAGAAGCTGTGTAATGTGCTGACACAAAACCTTTTAGCAAGCGCTTCTTTTCCAGAAAGGATGCACTTGGTGAGGATTTAGTTCATCTTTTTGTTTGCTTGTTATGAAATTATTCTGAATATCACTGAGCATTTGTCACAGACAAACCATAAATTAACTGTGCCTTTCCAGCCCTTCCAGTGTTTAGGGGTTTTGTGCAGGCTCTGGAGATCATTCCAAACTAGAGGATTGATCTCATGAGGTCGAATATAAAGTTAAATGACTTCTGCCTTCCAACAGTTTAATCTGAAAACTGTAATTCGTGAGACAGTGATGGTTAATATTTGACAAACATCTTTCTTTTTGGTGTGACTACAAGTGTTTGTTTTGCTTAACATGAAATCCGTGTTCCAACAGTTTTCTGTAGCTATTCGGAGGGTCACAGGGAATCCGTGCCGGCTGGAAGAAGAGGGTTTGTGCAGACCAGCGCTCACATCTGCTCTTGTAATTGAAAAGTTGCCTCACATGCAGATGGGACTGGGTTATTCCAAGTTTATGAATTGGTTCTGTGCAGCATCTGTGTCCATGAACTAAAGCTCTATGCACATTAGAAAATATAAACAGGATTTGGTCTATTTATGGTGCACAGAAGCCTGTCTTTGCTGTTTAAACAAGTAAAAATCTTATTCTTTGCAGCTTTCCACTTCTGAGATTATTGGTTCAAAGATTTTATATTCTATATTCCCCATCTGTTCCCACCAGGAGCGCCAATTTTAACTCACAGTAGGGCTGCCACGATTAGTTGACTAATCGATGACTAATCGATGACTAATCGACTATTAAAAATAGTGGACGACTAATTAAATAGTCGATTAGTCGTTACTTTATATTATATGGAGTCAGAGTGTAGTAAAGTTGAAAGTTATAATGACATCCTGTTAGCTTTTTGGACTATTTTGGTATTTATTAAGGTTTTTAGGCTATTTATATTTCAGCTGAATGCTAGCCATTTTGGTTGATTTAGGATTCTTTTCAGTTTTTTAGGCTAATTTGGCATTTAACTGATATTTTAGCTGGCTATCAGCTTCAGCGTTTTCAGCTATCAACTTCACTGTTTTTAGGTACCAATATCAGCATCTTCAGTGGCCAAATTCAGCTATAGCTAGTTTATAGCTAATGATGGTTAAGTTGTGTGCTTTACATCCAGTTTGCGAATGACAAAATTAGTCGACTTATCAGAAAAAATATTCAGTGATTAGTCGATTATTAAAATAATCATTTGTGGCAGCACAAACTTACAAACTTCCAAAACTGTTCAGTCAACATCTGTTTAAATAAGCTGAACGGCTGCACTGAAAACCCAAACACTAGAATGCAATAATCATAGACCTCTTGGCAGCACGATGAGTGGAAGGACCTGACTGGGTTTGTGGGACCTCTGGAGGAGGATGAAACATCGCTCTGCATCATCTAACACCTGGCAGACACGAGCATATGCTTGCTCAGCAACTGTGACACAAACACTCACACAGGAAACACCAGAGTTTGCTGACATGTGCTACAGATGGTTCAGACTGTTGTGTCAAGTTGAAGCACTACATGCAATGTAGAAACGTATTCTCTTCTACTTCACAGTCAAAATGTTGCCAAATTCTGGCTGAAGATAATTAGAAGTCACACTTTGACACCACCGTCAGACTCATGCATATACCCTAAAGCTGCTACATGCTATAAAAAACCACTGACAGCCTGCTAAATTTAATTGAAGGAGAGAAATGTAAAGCTATGATGACCTAGAATAGTTACATTACCTGTGATAATGCTAGTGACATGAGCATTGCTGGAGATGCTGAAGCTGTTTACTGTAATTGCTAAATAATGTCTTGAACGGGCTGAATATTTTGATACCAACATTGCCAAGGTTTCAAAATGCACAAAAAATTTTAAAGAATTTCGTAAAAAATCACATCAGTTGCATGAAAATTGAAAATGCGTTAAAGGTATGAACACCAAAAGTTCAAGCATAAATGTCCTGACTGTGCAGAAAGTTTTGATACCAATATTTTATACTATACTCGCGCTGCTTTTCTTCTGCAGAATCTACTGGAATGACATCGATCGTGTTAACAATTAAAAGGTTACAATAAATAAAGTAGCATAAATACTGGAGCTCCGGTGTTAAAGGGTTACATTTTCTTGGCCCATGTGTCAAGCACTTTATAAAGGTAACTCCAGAAAGCCTAATATGGAGAGTCACTAGACGGAAACAGGTTTCCAGTGAGTTAAAACCAGTGTGTTTGTTTTCAGTGGCTGATATTAAACCCAATGCAGCTTTCAAAGCGTTATTGGTTTTACTGTCAAAACAAGTCATACAGGGAAAGCCCGGCTGCACACAGAAGCTCTCAGCAGGTCTGTTTGAGCGGGGTCCAAAGCCGGCCGTCTGCACTCCCTCTGCTATAAAGAGGGTCTGGCTGGCCACTCACAGTTACCTGATCTGTCTCAGCAGGGCTCATGTAAAATTCCTGTAATGTTCCTGTGTGTGGTAATGCCCATGAACACATTCTGGGCCGGGCCCAGCTTGCAGGTCAGCCTGTCCCTCTCGCTCATTAAAAAGACACTTCTGGTTCCAAATTCATGAGTAGAAAAGTAAAGTCGAACCTCGAACTGTCAAACACCACATTAATAATGACATGCCTTCCTCTCAGTGCATGCATTATTATGACAGTACTGCTAAAAACAGACGCAGCTAGGGTAAAGAATAAGAGCAGAAGACGGCCAAAATTAAAGATGCATAGACATCAGTCTCATCCAAAGCACAACCCAAAACTTGGAAAATGTTTCATGATCTGAAGTAGTGCTGCAACAAACGATGGTTTAATAGTCGACTAATCACAGAAGATTTTTTACCGATTAGTCGACTAATCGGGTCATGTGTAAAGTGGATGTAAAACACACATCTTAAGCATCATTAGTTTTAAACTAACTACAAACTAGATATATTCACACTAGCTTTACCTGTGATAATGCTAGTGTGAATGCTGTAAGCTGAATTTGGCAGCTGAAGATGCTAGTGCTGAAGATGTTGAAAATGATAGATGAAAATTCTAAAGCTGATTACCAGCTAAAAAATATTAGTTAAATGCCACATTAGCCTAAAAAGCTAAAAAAGCTTAAGTTAGTCAAAACAGCTAGCATGCAGCTGAAATATTAGCTAAACTCCAAATAGCCTAAAAAACCTTAATAAATACCAAAATAGTCCAAAAATCTAGCAGAACGTCACAATAACTTTCAACTTTACTACACTCTGACTTCATATAATATAAAGTAATGACTAATCGACTATATAATTAGTCGTCGACTATTTTTAATAGTTGATTAGTCGCCGATTAGTCAACTAATCGTGGCAGCTCTAATCTGAAGGAATAATTTGCTCATGCAGAATGATGCTGTTCTCAAAATGCAGCAGAGCAGAAGATCGGAAGTAAAGGGACCAGAGTGAATCTGTCAGTACACATTTTCATTTCACACGGATTCGAATCAGATCAAGTCAGTCTTCCAAAGGAGGTAAGCATCAGTGCATCCTTTAATCTGCTGTCTCATATAATGAGACAGCAAGTCACTTCCTTCCTTATTGAGGGTCATCTCCCGAGGAGTATGTGTCAAAATCTAACATCAATGCCCAGTTTTTATCTTTTGCAACAATAATTAGCGTGCATTCACGATCAGTGATTAATGCAGAGGGATGTTTGCTGGTGAGGGCATCTGCAGAGGAGGACGGATCTGATAATATGGTTCAGGAACATGGGCTGACGCACATCTCACTGCCTTCTCTTTTGGTCCCTTTGCTAGAAAGTTTTTGTCATTGTAATTGTCCATTAACCTTTAGCCCGCTGGGTCTGAGCATACATTAGAGCTCTTTGTAAAAGTCATAAAGGCAGGCCGATGATGCATCCGCATTCCTGCTCTGCAATCAGCTTGACTCCATTTGTCTGACACATGTACAGACAGAGACAAACACTCAAACACAAAGCATAGACACATACTTCAGAGACATCTCACTTCATCTAATCTCTATACCTTCAAAAATTGGTGAATCAAGTCCATTCTCCCTCATACATGCAGACCTGTTGCCTGGAGAGACACGTACTTTCTACATGGAAGATGACGAGATGATAAAGTCGTTAAAATACAAAGAGAAACCTAAAAGATGGACATTACTGTGAATCATTATTGAATCATTATTTCTGATTCACATAAAATGCTATGAGCAAAAGTGAAAGAGAACATTTAACGTCCACGTTGATCCTGTCCACACAGACGTTTCTCTGGGGATCTCCTGTCTCTTTTCAGTGGGTGTGAAGTTGCATGTGCAGTGAAGAGTTTTTCTTTGTTTGTCTTTCTGGAAGTCTGATGAAAGGAATCTTTTAAAAACGTAACAATTAAGATTTTTTTTGATTTTCAAAAAATGGAAAATATTCATATTTAAGTTTAAGTGGTCATTAGTGGTCATTAGTGGTCATTATTATGGTGTTATGAGACACAAGGGAACTGCAAAACAGACCTACTCTACCTTTAAAGGGTAACCAAACAGGGAAGTTGGAGGCTGACTCCGCCCACAGCCGAAATGTGAATGATAAAAAATTATAATAAAAGATAATTCAGTAATCCTTACTTTAAAAGATGCTATTTTATTTTTCTTTTCTTTCTTTTTTTGTTTCGTTTCCCCTCTATGTCCTCAGCAGTCTTACTCTGCTGGGTTTTGTTATTTTAGTTTGGATCTTGGTAGTCTTAGTTTTCAGGCTTTGTTTATTTGTTTTCTTTAGATAGCTTTGGTTAGACAGTGATTATCAGGAGCTGTGAGCTCAGGAGCTCAAAGTGTCTTTTTGCAAGTAATTTAAATGTTTTGGGATGTTAAAAAAAAAAACAAATTTTAGACATATTGTAAAGAAATGGTGTAGTGATACTAAAATAAAGTCTGGTTGAAAAACAATGTTATAAAACTACAGTAAATAATCACCAGTCTAACGGATGAAGCTCCTTGGATGGAGTGGCAAAACCTTTAATGAGGAGAAGACAATAATTCCAGATGCTACGACTCAATTTCCAGTCAATGTCAGCGGCTGATCGAGAATCCTCATCGACATACTTTACATATGAGAACATTTGTGGTAGTTGTCAGTGTATGAGGACTGTTGCTGCACAGCTGATCAACATTTAAAACAATATTAAAATAAACCCAAGATGTTCTCTTTTTTGGCGGATTCTGATGAGTTTGAGTATTTATCCTCTTCAGAAAAGAAATCATGCTGGTGGGTTACCATGACAACGCAACTATATTTTTGCTCCATGTTTTGTCGGGGTGTAAAAGAGAAATATAATTACAGTGATTAAAAGTTACTTTCAAAAAGAAAATGTTCAAAGTGTGATCATATTTACTTTTGTTTTTAGTAGTAAGGCTGACGCTGGCTGGACCTCATGATACGTTTTTGAGACATTGAAATGCAAAGGAAACACAACCATGTCAGGATGGATTTTTGTTGCACAAATGTTTTGATTCCAACTCAGAAGTTCTTCTGAAGTAAAATTTGTTGGACAAGATTACTCCCATAATGTTTCTAGAATGTCTGTCATCATTCAGTGACTGTGCAGTTTGGCTGTCAAACAGAGTTGTCTCACCTTGTTTGGACTTTCTGACAAACAGAAATGAAATAAAAAAAACAGTGTAAGAAGGGTCTGATGCTCACCTCATCACAGCCTTTGGGATTAATTGGTATCAGGACAGGAAGTTAAAACCTTAAATTTATGGCATAAAATATTGAATGGCATTAAAATTAAGCTAATATCATTTTCATAAAAAGTGTTCCACAACTCTCATTGCTGCTTTACACTCTACTGATTATGAGCAGGGGTGTGCCAAAATACTGATATTGTGATATATCGCGATATTTAGTCCTGAGATTGATTCTCAATGGGTTCTCAAAAAGCATCCATCCATCCATCCATCCATTTTTTCTTGACCGCTTCTTCCCTTTTGGGGTCGCGGGGGTGCCGGAGCCTAACCCGGCTACTGAAGGGCGAAGGCGGGGTACACCCTGGACAGGTCGCCAGTCTGTCTCAGGGCCTCAATCACACACACATTCACTCTCACAGTCACACCTAGGGGCAATTTAGAGTCACCAATTAACCTATGAAGCATGTTTTTGGATGGTGGGAGGAAGCCGGAGTCCCCGGTGAAAACCCACGCATGCACGGGGAGAACATGCAAACTCCACACAGAAAGGTCCCAAATCCCCCAGCCGGGAGTCGAACCGGGGCCTTCTCGCTGTGAGGCAAGAGCGCTAACCACTGCACCACCGTGCAGCCCCTCTCACCAAGCATCGATATTTTATTTCCATTTAAAGAGGCTGTAAAACATCATATTCGTCGTCCTTTGGTGACATGTTTTTTGGAGGTAGACAGGGGGCGTGTGTTGGGAGACTGGCTGTCGCGGTTACGAATGTGTCTGGGAGCTACTTGAATTCTTTCATTTTTTTATGTTTTGCATTAATTTTGCACTAAGTGGCACTGCTATTCATGTTTACTATTAACACTGAATTTGACAGATGATTCCAATTCAATTTGTATTAATGCTTGTCAGAGACATAGTGTTACTGATTTGCACAAAAGTGTCTATTATTTGTCGCACAAAATAAAACACAAGTTGTGTATTATGCTTGTGTTCAAGCTAAAAAGTGATAAGGGATCATATATTTTCCCCAAAAATATATGTTCTTCTATATCAGGAGTGTCAAACTCAATCACAAAGAGGGCCAAAATCCAAAACACACCTTAGGTCACGGGACGAACAGGAAAAACATTCATTGAACACTCTAAAACTACATTTTTAAAACTTTAAAGCCATTACTTTTTAACAAAATTATGAACTAGATACAGTATATAGCATTACCTGTGATAATGCTAGTGTGAATCTTGTAAGCTGAAATTGGCCACTGTAAATGCTGAATTTGATAGCTGAAATCACTGATGCTAATAGCTAAAAACGCTGAAGCTGATAGCCAAATAAAATATCAGATTAATACCAAATTAGCCAAAAAAAAAAAAAAAAAAAACTTAGGTTAACCAAAACAGTTAGAGTGTAGCTGAAATATTAGCTAAACTCGAAAAACAGCTTTAAAAAATCTTAGTAAATGCCAAAATAGTCTAAAAGAATAGCGGAATGCCAGTTTTTAAAACTTTTATATTTAAACATAATTATGAATAATAAAAAAGCAGCATTTTAATTCTAGAATAAATCAATATAAATAAATCACCTTAAACCTTAAATAACTTTCGATATTTTACTCTCCATAAAAATATATTTTGTCAAAATTCTACAAGTTAAAAATGAGCACAAGATAACATCGGGTCATTAATAACAATAAAATCAAATGATCTGAAGGGCCGGATAGAATTACCCGGAGGGCCGGATCCGGCCCCCGGGCCTTGACTTTGACACGTGTTCCTCTATATGATGTGAGTTATTGGAGAGGATTTTTTTAAACCAATTATTGCAGTATCGCGATTATACCTATATCGTGATCCATGTATCGTGAGGTACCCCGTGATTCTCAGCCCTAATTATGAGCTTTAAAAAAAGGATGAAACTGCTCACATATGTTAGAGTTTGTGAGAATGTTTCCAGAAGCCTTTTTCATCGGTCATTCAGACTCAGAGAACCTGTTGGTTCTGCATGGTTGCCACTTGAAGCCCTAATTCACAAGGGTTTTCCTCGAATATGCTTAAGAATATTGCTACTGCCTGCAAAGCTGTTCCAGCTCGATTGCTTAAGCACTGAACAGAGGAGAAGTTTATCAGAGGCAGTTAAAAAAAAAAAAAAAAACAGCATTTGTACTCAAAAATACTGATAAAGGAAATTATTTCAAAAACAGCAATTTAACCACACAAGTGAGCATGTGTATGGACAGTGTGTACTCACCTGGATGCCAAACAAAGGTAGCACTCATACGAAGATAAAATTATTTACACATGCACAAAGCGAGGCAAATCTCATTATATGGACTGATAAGGGACAGAAAACTCATAAAAAGCAAAGCGGACCTGGACTTGACCTCCAACCAGAATCCTCCAATGAGAGCGCTGAGAGAGCTGAAATGAGCTGAGCGAGCGAGCTCCGTACATGATGAAAGCCCGTGAAAGCTTTACTATTCCCAAGTTTAGCATCAAATTGTACCATGCAAAAATAGAAGTCATAAATGTGGACTTCATATAAGCTTTATATGTGTTTACCTAAAATGAGGATGCAGTATTTTAACAGATTGAAGGTTGCAGAGTTGCATCACTTTACTGGAGTGAAAATGCTGCACAAGCTGCAGTGTTTCCTCTGACAGCCCCGGCTTTTGCTCTCATCACTAACACCTATTCCATTCTGAACTGAAAGCCATTTGTGGTTACCTATAGGTGTATAGTCAGAAACTCTGATGTGAAATCAAGAAGTTTTTACACAAAGCTAAGGAAAAAATGTTTGGTCACCTCAACCTTATGAACGAAGCAAATGCTGAAAAAGTTTGTGAAGTCTTTGGGGACTGCGTCATCAGATTAGGGGGCCTCGCTGTGTTCCTGTAATGTCTGCTTTCCCCTTTGAGTGTGCTCTGGTACTTAGCTGTGTTTGTCAGTTTGTCCTTAATGGAGTTGGGCACCGATTGGGTTTTATTTGGTTCTGGTGTCAAAGCGGTTCTCTGGTTTTGGTTCCTAATTGATGCCAACTTCAGTACTTCAGTAATTAAAAATAATGCCTACATCTTCCCAAATCAACACATTTTCATTCCCAGGTCACATATTGACGCATGAGTAAGACCTCCACATCAAAGATTAACGTTTTGGGTGTCGTCGTTTTTAACGTGCTGACTGTTCCTATTAAATCAGAGCTCCACAACCTACAAGTTGCAAACCGGTGGCGCGCCCTTCTTTCGCTGCCTGTCAAACATGTGATCCTGAGCTTGTCTGAGGGGTTACCGGGATTTTAACCTCACTTGGTGGTGTGTCTGGATGACAGCCGCTTCCACTGTGTTTCTGTGTCTCTGTGACTGAGTTTGAAGGCTGTTCAACATTAACCTGAGAGGAGGAAAAATAGGAGACCTTTTTTATTATTGTCTCAACGAAAATAAGTAAAGGCTGCCGCTGCTCCAAGCTCCCCAGTCCCTGGTCCCAGCTTCCCACTGCGGCTGTCTTTCTCCCGGCGTGTTGAGCAAGTGAGCTCCGATGATGTCCGGGAGGCTGGTTGCAGCCAGAGAACCGCGATGCTGCGACAAGACAAAATACTCATATTACTTTGGCTTAGTATTTTACGCGCTGATCGGGTCACAGAACACATCACCTGCCCAAAGCTGAGTTCCTGATTGGCTGACTCTGTGATTCTGTGACCTGCTGTGAAATGCAGCCAGACATCTGAGCACTGCGCATTCCTGCTCTCGTGCTCGCCCTGTCAGCGGTCTTATATGAGCCCGCCCACTATCGCAGGAAAGGCAAAAGGATTGTCTGGAACTTCAAAGTATTAAACAGAGAAGAAGTGATTGACATGTCCTAAGAGACATAGACCTTCAGTGAAACTGCGTAAATCTCAACAGTTCCTACTTGGAACCAAAGTCATGAACTGCTGGTTTTGAAAAAGGCTGAGAAAAAAACCAATAACGTGTGTTTGCCTGTGAAAGCCTTAATTTGTAAGATGATTTCTCAGATCTGTTCGGTGAATCCTGATGAACTATTACTTTGTGGCCTAAACAAAACAAATGGAAAACAATTCTGACATTTGTCCATTACTGTTCTTTTTCTCAAGCACCAAGATATCAAGATATATTCAGGATTACGAGAGGCGCTTAAACACAAAATTTTTAACAAACAACATAATCCCAGCAGTTTATGAAGGAGAAAAGCGGAATTATCTGCTGGAATCATCGTGTTAACAGTTAAAAAGTTACAGTAAATCAAAGAACATAAACACTGGAGCTCTGGTGTTAAAAGGCTAAAGATCAACACAATAAATGAAACAAATGTTCCTGTTTCCCCAAAATGCTATCTGACAGAATAAATCGCTAACAGTTACATCCGGACCAACTCAGAGTTCTTCTTTCAAATCAATGGATTTCCTGGCACTGTGAAAAAACACCTAATTTAAGGCAACATCTTTTTAGCTCTCTAAATGTTCTTTTTCACAATGTTCCACGGAAAAGTATCTCTAAATGATGGGCCAACAAAAGTTTTCAAGTCATTCCCTTTCTGGGCAGCCGAAAAAGAAGACATGAGCACTTTTTCTGTTTTATTTTGTTCAGAGCCACCAGTTAATTTCAGAAGAGATGAGCAATTTGGTGAGGGCAAAGGATAATAGGATGTCTTGTTGACAGCCAGCGGTTCTAGTCAACTTGTACAACACCTTCCTGCCTGTTGGCAGGACACAGCGGGGGGCAGATGGTGCTGGACGTGCTTCACTGTCCTGCCAGCTATGTCCTCTAATGGACTCTGGCCTCGCTTTAGGACAGAGGACTTTCTCACGGATGGTTGAGTCTCACTTTTGTGACTAAAGGTGAACAGATTTCACCACATTGGCGCCTAAATGGCTATTTTTAAAATGGCAGATCTTAAGTGACCAGCTTAAGAAAAACTATATTGTGCTGCAGAAGTGTGTACAAAAGTGTTTAAAGTTGGTAGACAAAAAATGAGGTCAACAACTGAAAGCTATAATTGTAGTAAAAAATGATTAAAGGGAGTTATCTTCATGGTAACTACAATTCAAATGATTGGAGCAGATTATGAGATATTCTTTGGCTAAAACACTGAGAATATTTCTTGTCTTTGTTTTAGCTAATAATCTCTGTTTTCTATTTTTGTTTTCTGTCTTTAGGGGGGAGGAGGTGTCTTTCTTCTAATATTTATTTTTTGTGTCAATTGTGTGAATACTTCAAAGCATTCACAATATAGTGATTCTCCTGTTTTTGCTAATGTTTTCAGCTAATTTGTTATCTAGCAGAGTTTTTAGGCCAACTTATAGTTTAGTTTCTATTTTTCTACGTTTTTTACTAGTTTAGTTTACTGAGGAACTTTAGGCTATTTTGGAGTTTAGCCGGTATTTAAGCAACAGGTAAACTTTTTTAACTAATTTAGCATCTACTGAGGTTTTTGGGGCTAATTTGGGGTTTTGCTAGTATATTAGCAACACACTAAATATTTTTGCAAAATTGACATGTATTAGGGATTTTTAAGCAATTTTACTACGAATTCTTAAGAAATTTAGGTCAATTTCAGAGTTCTTTCAGAGTTCTGAAATTTTCAATCTTTTAGTAAATTTAACATTTTGCAAATAGCTTTTGCATTTTCAGCAAATCCCTTCAGCAATGAAAGCAAATTGCATCACCATTTTCTGGAAAAAGCTTCTGTATCTTCTGACTACTTTCAGCAAAAATCATTCACACTAACATTATCACTTTATCTAGTTTACATATGCTGTTTTGTTACTTACTTTGTTTTTATATTTTATTGTATGTTTTTTGTTTATTATTTAGCCGAACAGGATTGGCTTGTGAACTCTGGAGCTTAGTGTGCAAAGACAATGAAGTATCTGAAAAACACATGATGGACAGCAATGAGAACTGTCTTCACAGTATACTGATGAACAAGCAGCCGTTAATTCTGTGGCTTCTCGTGGCAACAAAAAAGCTCCTGACTCTAAACCTAAAAAGACAAACAACTTTATTTTCAAAATGATTTTTTCTGCTAGAGGAGGAGTGCATGATTTGACACCAAACTATCGACTGTAATTGTTTCTTTGTGCTTTCAGCTGACTTACTAACTACTTCTGCAGCCTTCAGCCTTCTCTGACCTCCTGTCTCCTAACTTTTCTTACTTGATGGCCTTATTCACTGAATCGCAAGCTTAAGTACTTTTTCCAAGTAAACACAATTTCCTATTCCTAAACTTTATTGTTGCTTACTTAAAAAATACCCCCAAAAATATATCCCTGAATAAAAATAAAGAGTGGATGGAGCATCGTCAGAGACTTCTTTTGATAGAGCAGTTTTAGTGGATCTCTTGGTGTCAAACTTCATCTTTTATTTGAGTATGTGTGTTGTTACTCAGAAAAAGCAAACATGATTTCAGGGGAAAGAGCATCATCACCTCTTCACTGGTGATGCACAGAATTCTGCTGAAAGTGAAACTTTGGACTGAACTGTTGCTTCTGTATTATCGTGACAATCGCATTAGAGCGGCGGCATCAGCATTCTTGATGTTTTTTAGGTAAGTTTATTTTTTGGGCACATTTTATGTACAATTCAAAGTGCTTTACAAAAAAAATTAAAATAAACATTTAATTAAAATATTTCAATCTTCTTTGATCTATTTTCAAAGTGTTCCCAGTAGTTTAAACGATTATTTTAATAGTTGACAATCCAATTAGTCGACTGATCGGGTCATTCACAAACTGGATGTAAAGCACATATTTTAACCATCATTAGCTTTAAACTAACTAAAAACTAGATAAACAGCATTACCTGTGATGATACTAGTGTGAATGCTGTAAGCTGAATTTGGCCACTGAAGATGATGAAATTGATAGCTAAAATGCTGAAGTTGAAAGCTGAAATTACTGAAACTAATATCTTAAAACGCTGAAGGTGATAGTCTGCTAAAATATTAGCTAACTGCTAAATAAGCAAAAAAAAGCTTAAATTAGCCAAAATTGCAAGCTTGTAGCTGAAATATTGACTAAATTCCAAAGTATTCTAAAAAACTTTTAAAAAGCCTAAATTGGCCAAAATACCAACCATGTTGCTGAAATATCAGCTAAACTCCAAAACAGCCTACGAAACTGAAAAAAGCCTAAATTAGCCAAAACAGCTAGCATGTAGCTGTAATGTTAGCTAAACTCCAAAACTGCCTAAAAAACCTTAATAAATGTCAAAATAGTCCACAAAGCTAACAGAATGACATTATATCTTTTAACTTTACTACACTCTGACTCCACATAATATAAAGTGACTATTAAATTAGTCGTAGACAATTTTAATAGTCGATTAGTCGCCGATTAGTCGACTAATTGTGGCAGCCCTAATTCCAAATAGTTTTTTATTCATGATTGTTGGGTTTTCTAGGACATAGTTTCTGCAGAGCAGCAGGAGTTCATTAAAACTCCTCTGAGTTCACAGTGAGAGCGTTGGTGGGGTGTGAGCCCAGCCCTTGTTATCCATCTGTTTATACTCTTAACATTAGTGGTGCAACAAAAATGTTGAATATTACCAGAGCCATCCAGTCAAACAGTTCTGATCCAGGTTCCAACTCAGACGAGGAAAACAAAGACGTTCATGGATCTTTTTGTCTGCAAGTGGAAGCATCAGAATGGAGCACAGCAGGGAGCTTGTGCCTTATCATTTTAAATCCCCGCTAAAAGCTTAATCCAATCGTACTTTATTGTCTGCTCCTGATTGACAATGATTTGAACAAAGAAATTCCCAGAAATGCTACTTTAATCTTAATTTTCTTCATGTTTGTCCTCCATCATGAGAAACATGCCACAAGAACATATTATACACACCAAAAGCCCCATCTTCATCAGAGTGGGTCTTAGAAGGCTTCATCATTAAAATAAAAATGTAAAGTTAAAACAAACTGAATTTAAATTAAGCTTAAAGTAGCAGCCCATGTAAGATTTGGAATAACAATGAATCAAATGCAGCTGAGAATAGGTGATCTTTAACCTGGAATTAAATAAATGAGCAGATCTAAAGACTGTCTGGAAAGATAAGTGGATCATAGAAGCTGTGAATCCAGCCTCTCCATGTCTGGTTTTGACTCTAGAAGCTGACAAAAGACCGGTTACGGACATTCTGGCTGGTACTGGGTTGGGAGTCAAGTACTTTGGTAGTAAAACTTTACTAACAACAGAACTTAGAGGTCCATCCTCCAGCAGACAGGCAGCCAGTGGAATGAACTGGACTGATGTGGTCTACTTTTTGGGTCCTTGTGAGAACCCGAGCAGGAGAATTCTGACTGAGCTGCAGTTTCCTGGTGGAGTATAAAATGTGAATTTCATAGAAAACACTTTGACATCTCACAGACAGAGATCTCACTCACTGTCAAGTCCAGACTGAATCTGACCGAGGACAGTAGAATTCAACCTCAATGCTTCGAGTAGAAACTTTAACACTAGAAAAGTTGCATCACCTGTGAATGCTTTTTGCTGAATGTGGGCGCTGAATATTATTATTAAAATGTTATTATGAATAAAATTTACTGCAATTGCTGAAGGGATTTGGTGAAAATGCTAAAGCTGTAGAGCTAAAGCTTTAACAAAACGCCAAAGTTGCTAAATGACTTAATGTTGCAGAAAGTCCACAAATAATTTGAAGCATTTCTTGTAAAATTGCACAACTTGGATAAAATTTTAAAAAGTATGAATATCAAAAGTGCAAGCATGGAAGTCTTGAGAGTGCTGGAAGTTTTGATACCAACATAGCATAAGTTTCAAAATGCACAAAATATTAGAAAGATTTGAAGAATTTGAAGAATGGGGCTGAAAAACTGCATAAAACCTTAAAAACGATCAAATATATCAAAGAAAGAAGCACAAGCAGTATCGTCCTGAAGAAGCCAAACGTTTGCTGAAATGGCTCAAAGTGTGATTGAGATTTTACATGCTGAAAAACAAGGAAAGGAGCAGGAGGATCACTGTAGTGTGAATGCTGAAAAGCATTGACACAATAAACATGGAGAGGTTCAATCTGCTTAAAATTTCTTAAAAATGTAAATTTTCTCCTGGCAGATGCCTTGATTCAACTTCAAGACAACATCTCCTCAATGAACGAGCCTTCACAAACACATGACAGTTCCTAGAACAGCTTTCCCAAAGAAAGAGTCCGTGTACAATAGTGAACAGCGGTTAGTGTTCTCACTAAGCAAATGTCAAACGTCACTCAGGCAGGAAGGTGCTCAGGCTTTGAGAGAAACACTCCTAATTGCTTTCTTACTGGGAGGTAGATTGATCAGATTGAGCATTATCCATCAGCCGGTTGGCTGAGTTCAGCGAAATGTCTGCAAACAACAAGAAACAGTTCAGCTGACTGCATGGAGTCACTACCACCTCACTCACTCCTACATGTCCAGTATGCTGTAAGCTTTCACACTGTAGTGATTCTTCTGCTCCTTTCCGTACGTTTTTCAGTACATAAAAACTCCACCACACTTTCAGCAACTTCAGTTATCAAAACATTCATCTCGTTACTGCTTGTGTTTCTGGTATTCATAAACTTTATAGTTTTTGAAATATTGAGCATAATATCCTCCATAGAAAATAAAAGAGAAAGTTTTCACATTTAATATTTATTAGTAGATTAGTAGCCAGTCATTAAACATCTTCATGGAATATATTTTCATCTGTTATAGTAATTTTTTAAAAAGTTGGAGTTTAGTCTCTATCTTAGCAGCAGGCTAACATTTATGGCTAATTTACTTTACTGGGGAATTTTAGGCAGTTTTGGAGTTCAGCTACTATTTAAGCAATGAGCTAGCTTTTTTTGGCTAATTTGGCATCTAATGTGGTTTTTTATGCTAATTAGGAGTTCAGCTACTTTAGCTACATGCCAGTGTTTTAACTAATTTAGTTTACTGAGGAATCTTAGGCTGTTGTGGAGTTTAGTTAGTATTTAAGCAATGTACTAGCTTTTTTGGCTAAATTGGAATCTACTAAGGGTTTTTTTTTTTTTTGTCTAATTTAGAGTCTAGTTTATATTCAAGGAACACACTAAATATTTTTGCAAAAATGGCATGTATTAGGGTTTTTTTAAGGAATTTTTCTACATTTATTTAGAAATGTAGGTTACCTTCAGCGCTCTTTTATAGTTCTTTAATGAAATTTAAAGTCTCTTAGAAAAATTAACATTTTGCAAATAGATTCTTTATTTAGCAAATCGGGCTGCACGGTGGCGCAGTGGTTAGCGCTCTTGCCTCACAGCGAGAAGGCCCCGGTTCGACTCCCGGCTGGGACCTTTCTGTGTGGAGTTTGCATGTTCTCCCCGTGCATGCGTGGGTTTTCACCGGGGACTCCGGCTTCCTCCCACCGTCCAAAAACATGCTTCATAGGTTCATTGGTGACTCTAAATTGTCCCTAGGTGTGAATGTGAGAGTGGATGGGTGTGTGATTGAGGCCCTGCGACAGACTGGCGACCTGTCCAGGGTGAACCCCGCCTTCGCCCTTCAGTAGCCGGGTTAGGCTCCAGCACCCCCCGCGACCCCGAGAGGGACAAAGCGGTCAGGAAGATGGATGGATGGATGGATTTAGCAAATCCCTTCAGCAATGAAAGTAAATTTCTTCACAATTTTCAGCAAAAAGCTTCAGCATCTCCAGTGACTACTTTCAGCAAAAAGTATTCACACTAACATTTTTGCAGGTAATGTAACTTTTTTAGTTTTAATCAGTTTTTTTTTTTTTTTTTAAGGTTACATGCATGTTTTTTTGTGTCTTGTGCCGCTTTTCTCCTTCAGAATCAACTATGTTATGTTGACAGTGGAGAAGTTACATAAAATCAAAGAACATAAACACTGCAGCTCTGGTGTAAAATGGGTTAAAAACCTAACTATTATAAACTAAAGTTGGATGAATTGAATTATTGTTAAGGTGTTTTCAGAAACCACATTTGATTACATTCCATAACAGCCTCCAAACATAAAAGTTTCATCTGAAACTGGAAGAGAAAAGTTATAATAGGTCTTATTTTTGGGGATCTTTGCTCAGCTTTTTAGAGGATTTTCAGAGTATAAAACCATCTTTATCAGTTTATTGAGTCTGCACGGCTGCCTCAGAAATGTCTGAGTAAGAGAAAGTCTGAGAAAAATGTTTTCCTCCACGCTTAGACCCCTTTTCAAATATGTATTCAGTTACACAACTGAAGTCTACCTCTGCACTGCAGTTAATTTGAAATAAAATGACAAAATGTTTCCTGCTTCCAAGTACATTTCTGTGCTGCAAGTCCTTCTAATTTATATTCACATTAAAAGTCTTTTCATTTGTGTAGTGTCTTATTAAGGCTTTTTTTTGAGCTACTGATTAAAGTCTTGAGCTCTTGTCCTTCATTTCTTCTCAAATAATGATCTCATAATCCAGCGTCGGTGCAATATTCATATCCTTCCTCTGTCATGTCATTCACAGTACTGGAGCTTGGTTCGGAATTATTTTGTCATTATCCTGCAGAACGCCAAAGTCTCTGATGGGAAAAAATGGTTTTCAGACTCTCTCTCACACTTTCCATATGGAGCTGTCGGGGAGAATGATACACATTTTACTCAGAGCACAGAAAATGTGCACATAGCAGTTTCTCTGTTATTCAGGAGGAGCAGAGGGGAAAATATTGACTCTCTTTTGGATAAATTAGTAAATGAGAGCCAGAAATCTGGGAATTAGTATTCCGTATGGTGTCAGAGAGGTTCTCCGATACATTTAATCAAGCTTTGATGAATTGATGTTGTTGCAAAGCAGCCAACACAGTGCAGTGGGAGGAGCTGTTCGGGAACAGTCTTTGCATGTTTGATAGCATGTATATGTTCATCACATACTGGTGCAGGATAAGGTCCTGCAGACTGAGGTTCTCCTGCAGACTGAGGTTCTCCCGCAGACTGAGGTTCTCCGGCAGAGTGAGGTTCTCCTGCAGACTGAGGTTCTCCTGCAGACTGAGGTTCTACCGCAGACTGAGGTTCTCCTGCATACTGAGGTTCTCCTGCAGAGTGAGGTTCTCCTGCAGACTGAGGTTCTCCTGCAGACTGAGGTTCTCCTGCATGCTTTTGTCAGACTGCACTGGCAGAGAAAGAGCTGCAGTGAAAGCACCTGAAAAACAGAGAGATCAGAGCCCAAAAAGGCCCAGCACACACAGTGAGTCATCTCGGTTAAAAAGCATTCAGGGAGGCACAGTTAGCTAATAAGCAACTACAATATAGAGTAACAAAGGAGCGGTCCCCTGATGGCGCTGTCAAAGGTTTAACAAATAATCTGAGAGCTTGTTATTTCTAATAGGGCTCGCAATAGCCTCCAGTGCGAGTCCCTCAGCCTCACAGCAGCTGATGAGGAGAGGGGCTGCTTCACCCCAAACATCAAAAAGCCACAAACAGATAATTACAAAGATCTAAACAAAAAAATGTCTCATCTGACAAATCAAACAGACTGAAAGAGCGTTGGACAGTATCCTGAATCAGCACTCTGAGTTCTTGCCTTGTTCTGAGATAAATATTATTAGCTTCATTTAAAATCTTTTTTTTAATGCATCATTAGTGGAATATACCAAACAATATTTATACCTTAGGTTGACAATTTCCCCTTGAGATAGAGATAGTATTGACATGCATCAGGATGGAGACAAAACTCTTTAGTAAGTTCAGTAAATGTCTTTGTTGACATTCAGAAGTTTCTATTCAAAGATTTGCATGCTTGCAAACACCTAACACACATTCATAAGTGGCTGCTAAAGTCACAAAGGAATTACCAAAAGTATCAGGATTGATGTGAGTGTAGAAGAGATTTTCTGTGTAATTCTTCAGAATACAATTTAACATAAATTGTCGAGACATGCTTTCAAACAGATGGATGGATGCTGCCTCTCTGGATCTTTAAAGACCCTCTCCAATGAAAATGGTATTTTTGCTGTTTATAGATAAGATTAATAAGAAGATCAGTTAAGTGAAGGTTTTAGAGTGGGACGCTTTTGGAGTTTTGGCAAAGGTTTTCCCAGAGTATATCAATGAGAGACGGGTTAATCTATTACTGTATTTTCCAGAGTTCAAAAATTGTCTAATCAAGAAGAAGAATACCATGTATAAGTCACTCTGGAGTATAAATAGCACTTTTGGGAGAAAAGTCTGATGTTTTAGAACAAATCCGCCTAGCCCAGCGTAGCTAAAATTAAATAAATACAAGAATACCAATCTTTTGATCTGTATAAGAAAAATATCAAAGTTTAAGGGGAGTTTAGCTAGTAGTTAAGCTTTTTTTTGCCTAATTTGGTATCTACTGAGGTTTTTTTATGCTAACTTAGAGTTTAGCTATTACTTTAGCAACATGCTAGCGTTGTTTAGACGACATCAGAACTATCTGGGGTTGCAATTTAATAATGTTGGGTTTAGGAGAATTAAAATAAAACCTGGAGGCCCCCTTGTTGAGATATTTCAGACATTCTGTACTTTTTCACGAATGAGTGATTTCCTTATTCTCACTTTGCTGCTGAGCTTCATCGTGTTTCATTGCTGTCACTCACAGCTCACCATGGCGTCATGAAACTTGCTCATTTTTCCAAAATAGCAGCTAAATTTGCATCTACTCTTTGAACTATTCCAGGTGTATTTTGTTTTTATTTGGGCAAGTGAAGGATGAGAGGAAAAACATGAGTGGAAAAGGGAGATATGATAGTGTGCAGAAGAAACAAAAAGGCTGAGAGGGAGCTCAAAGCAGATTATTTACCACGGCAGGATAAACAGGAAGGCATATATGATGGAACGAATTTGAATGACAAGGCAACTGATTTCTCCTAATTGGTTTCGACTGTCTGTCTTTGAACTGCCGGTGCGCCGCAGCTCCGTTCTCAGGCAAACAGTTATCTCTTGCAATCTGAAGTGCTTATTAATTTCTCAGACAAATATCAAATCTCTCTCCACACTGGATTACTTGCAGTTTAATGTGATTTGCTTCGGCAGTGCTCATAGGGGCCGTTTCTTCTTTTTTTAAAATAAACGGTTGCTCGCTGCTTTGCCTTGAATACCAGATCACCACCACCCACATATCAGTTCCCACCTGCAGCTCGGTGGAACCAAATGACTTCCACAGTGTGAGATAATGTGCATTTCTGATGCAAATCTGCATTTAAAGAGTCAGATAAAGTATCGTGACGTGAGATTCTTCTGCTGTTTACAAGTTACTGTTTCCCTGATCCAAAAACACTCTCTGGAGGTGAATTTGCATCAGAAGCGAATGACATGGAGTCAGGTTGCAGTTTTTTACCATTTTTTTTCAGTAGTAAAGCAGATTTGCAGACATTGTAGCCTAAACGATTAAGTGAAGATGTCTGAGTGTCTTGACTTTTAAAGGTCTGCTTTCTGCTGAGCAGTTAACCGACTGTTAGACCAGTTCACTTGGACAAGTTCCCCAATATTGATCCACTGAGCAGTTTCAAAACCCTCTGCAGAATTCCAACAACTTCCCATTTCTAACAACATCATTGAAATCTGTAAATGACTGAAGTGCGATGGTTCAAATTGTGTCATAGAGCAGAGAACAGACGGATGAAGGAATTAAGGCAGCATCCTGACATTGTAGTGCGGGGGGGGGGTAAATCAGCTGCTCCTCTGCATCAAATAGAACACGATGAGCTGTTAAGGACACGTCTAAATGGGGCGGGGACACGCCCCCATCTCCATATTCAGGACTCGCAGCTGGGATAGTGTGTGTGTGTGTGGAGGGGGGTCATGTCCAGGAAAACCACAGCATGGATGGATGATGGATGGATGGATGGATGGATGGATGGATGGATGGATGGATGAAACATGGATGATAGACGGATGATGGATGATGGATGGATGGATGGATGAAACATGGATGATAGACGGATGATGGATGATGGATGGATGGATGGATGGATGGATGGACGGGTTTTGCCTGCTATTGTCTAGAATTGATTCCAATGTGACCTTTTTGAAATAGAAAACATTTTTTAAATCTGCGATCAGCTTCTTTCCATCTGCATTTGTATTGTTGTTAACAGATCTGTCAGCCTTTACTTTAACCCATTAGTTGGTCCTTTATTTTGAACTATACATACAAAGTACATGGTAAAAAATAATAAAATAACAATGGAAAATTTAATATAAATTACAAATAAAAATATTACATCTCAATTATGTAGTTTGAAATGGAGTAGGAAGAAGTTTAAAAAATGTTTTTTAACACCTGAGGTGTCGTCTGCGACTCTTTGAAGGGTAAACAAACCCTAAATCAACGTTTTTGTCTGTTGATCTCTATAAATAGGGCTTTAAAAGTGTTGCTTGTTGGTCAATATAAAAAGAAAATCAAACAAAATTGAAATAAAAATGTTCTTAATGATAATTCAATAAAATAAATATTACCATTTTATTCATGTAATATTCAGACACATTTTTTTTTCTAAATCATACTCTTTGAAAAAACTTGTGTAATATTGTCTCTGTTACTGTCTTATTTGGTATCGTATCATGACATATATATCGTGATATGTATTGTATCGTCAGACTGTTGCTGATACACACCGTGGCTTTCTTCCAAGTATAAGTGACTGGACTCGTTTGAGCAGCAGTTCCTGTGATTTTCCTGATCTTTGTTAAATGATGTCTTCCTCAGGGAGGTCTGCAGTTTGTGCCAAGTAAATGTTTTATGACTATAAGGAGCCTGTTGATATCATCAGCTTGATGCTTTCCTCCCTCGTTTTACCACACAGTGATGGAATTAAATTTAATGAATGTTTAGTAGCGGAGCCGACTCACCGTTTAGGAGCTCTAATGAAGTAGTCAGTGACACAGAAACGACTTTGGACATGATTTCTGGGAATCTGTCATGCAGCGGCTAACAGTCCTCATGCACTGGTGCAACCAACCTCCACCACTTTAAATCTTTTACGAATGTTGTCGAAGCTAATGAGCATCAACAGAATTGTGTTTTTCATGCTGCTGCTGCTCTGTCAAATGTACAATGAAGAAGTTGCATTAGTTTAAATCGTGTCTTCATACTTTTACTATGAATGCAGAAAATTTCAACAGTCCTCACTGCTGTTTTTAAAAAAGGATGTGTTCACCCATGTCTGTATCATTGTAGAGCGCGTGTCAAAGTCAACAATATTTAAGCTACATGCTAGCTGTTTTGGCTAATCTAAAGTTTTTTTCTGTTTTTTTAGGATATTTTGAAGTTTAGCAACTTTTTCAGCTACGTGCTAGTTTTTTTTTAGCTAATTTAGGATTTTTTGTTTGTTTTTTAGACTATTTTGGAGTTTAGCTAATATTTCAGCCACATTCTATCTGTTTTGGCTAATTTAGGCTTTTCTTTTTATTTTAACTTAAGTTTTTTTTTGCATTTTTTTTTTTTTTTTTGGCAAATTTGGCATTTAGCTAATATTTTAGCCGACTACCAGCTTCAGTGTTTTTAGCTATCAATTTCAGCTTCTTCAGCAGCCAAATTCAGCTTACAGCATTCACACTAGTATTATCACAGGTAATGCTATACATCTAGTTCATAAGTATGCTAAAAAGTTATGTTTTTAAACTTTTAAAAATGTAGCTTTAGAGTGTTCAATAAATGTTTATCCTGTTCAATCCGTGACCTAAGGTGTGTTTTGGATTTTGGCCCCCTGTGTGATTGAGTTTGACACCCCTGTTCTATATATTACGTCATTAGCTTTCTCATCCCGTACTACACAATTGTCCATTTTTATGAAGGTCTTGTGACTGGTAAGCTCATATGCTGGTCAATTGACGTACGATGAGTGGACAGGAAGTGGAGAGATCACAGTGACATGGAAGGAATTCTTCATGGATCTCAAATATTGAGTGCTGCTTCTGTGTCCTAGTTTTTACCAACTTGTTGGGATGCGCACCTGTCTAAAATGTGCCCACTGTTCCTCTGAAACCCAAGAAATGCTGCCCAGAACAAACAGAGCTCACCAAGTTTCATGTTTCCCGGCTGGTTTGGAGAACTGGCTCATGACCAGCACAGTTTGTCGTGTACATTGAGTGTCTCCGCTGTGTGTCATGCATTGTGTACATATATTGGTTGGTTGTGAAACAGTGTAGTAACATAAGAGGCAGTTAGGAGGAAATGTTGCAGAACACGGCCTCCCCTCACATTCTGCAGACTCCCAGTGGATCTTTACAGCAGAATGCTACGGCAGCATTCATCAAATGGTAAAACTGATTTCTTAATTCAATTCATTTCTTGTTTTTTCATTTAATCCTTAAAGCATCTCACTGCTCCAGTGCGGAGAGCGATTCATCTTAATTGCACCTGCAGCTACTGAAAAGGTGCTGCCCAATGCTGTCTCGTTATGTTTATTTGAAACATTTCCATCCATTTTCAGAACCCCTTCAATCCTGTTTGGGGTCACAGAGCTGCTGGAGCCACCCAGCTACCGTAGGGAGGAAGTGAGGTACACCCCGAACAGGCCATTTCAAAAACCCCAATAAACAAGGTCTTATGTGAAATTCAGCAAATAACTGACTAAATTCATCTCTTCTCCCCACTAATTTGATCAAAGTAAGTGAGTTCCAACATCCAGGAGTAGGGAGTACCAAGGAACTTTTGAGAAGAAAAGTATTCACCAAATGTCCATTAAAATGAAAAAAGAAAGTACTTTTTTTAACGTAAATCTTTAACTTTTTCAAGAATGATTCTTTCTCTCTTTGTTTTTTTTTTTTTTTGTGGAATCTTTTCTTTATCCAGATCAAAGAGCTGATTGTTAGATTTAGGTTTTAAATGGAGTGCTCCTTTTTATTTAAGACTTTTTAAATAATGGCCTTTAGCTTTAAAGGCCCTCTACAATTATATTTTGATGTATTGTAAATCCTTCCCAGTGGTCTTTTTATTGTGATTATGCTGTTTGTGGGCAAAATTTTAAAAGCGGCGTCATTTTCTAGTTCATAGTTTCTAGAGCGGCAGGAGTTCATTAAAATGTACCTCTAAGTTGTGGTGACTGATGATGCTAAGTAAGCCTTTTCTGATTTCCCATCATCCCTTTGCTTACACTCTCTCCCTCTAGCTTACAGCCCCTCATTACCTCGACCTGGCATTACCTGTGCAACAAAAATGTTGATCAATATCATTTCGATCCATCCGTACAGTTTAGATCCAGATTCCAGCTCAGAGGAAGAAAACAAAGACGTTCATGGATCTGTTTGCATCAGAATGGAGCGGCGCAAGGAGCTTGCGGTCCACTCTGTATTTTCTATGTCAGAACTATAAACTTTTTCCAACTGCATTTTTTGTCTGCTCCTGATTCACAACAATTGAATGAACACCTATAATCAGAACTGCAGTTTTAATCTTAATTTTCTTTATATGTGTCCTCCATGATGAGAAAAATGCTACAATACATGTAAACAACAAAAACACAACATTACCAGAGTGAGTCTTTATTTATTTTATTTTCTATTTTAATGTCTTTATTATTTTAAATTCATTTTTAGTTTCGTAATTTTTTTAAATGAATAAAGTGAATTAAATGAAGATGTCTTTTTTCTAGAGTATACTCTCTCTCACATAGAAGAAATGCAGTTTGAAAGAGTGTCGCAGATCCTCTAAATCACACATCTGCAACCTTTAAAGCTAAAACAATCATCAATCCAGCTTCTTACAGACCAGAATCCACCGAGAGCCACAAAGTCACATTTTATCGTTTAAAAATGCACAATATTTATGCTTTTTTGACAATCAAGCATTTATTCATAAATGTAGATCCTCCTGCTGCTGCAGCTTGTCATATGTTAAAAATGCTGTTTTGTAATCATAACCATTTGGATGAGTTTTCATCCCAGTTTTCAAGCCCACTTGTTTGATCTGGAAGATCAAGTAAATCCAGAAATGTACTTCAGAGAAAAACAATGTTGCTTGAAAATATGCAACGTTTTTTAATTTAAAGTTTTTCTTTTTCAGATACTTTTGCTCATATACTTGGGATCAATACCCTTTTCTGAGAGCCAATAGCAGCAGTTCTGTAATCTTTAACTCATGAAATGAAACCTGAGTCCTAAAAAGTCTGTTTTTCTTCATTCGTTCCTCCTTTTCTCTGAGCATTGCTCAGTCTCACCTTGGGTAAAGCTGCTGGTTGTTTTGGAATCTTGCATGACTGTTTTCTGCCTGTGAAAGATCTTTCCCACTGTAGAAAGATTGATTCCACGCGCTTTGGAAGGCGCCTTGCATTCCCTCTCAGAATCATTTTTCAGCAACAAATACCCAATTTCACCTCCAAGTTCATCGAGGCCAGACATATCTCCTATCGCTTTAGGCAAACACGAGGAGAAACTGCACTCGCTCATAATCAATTAATCGAGGACATGTGATTAACTGCCTCTGGCTGCAACACAACTCTTCATATTTACAAGAGCAGCACACAAGACCTGTTTCTGTTGTTTCAGTTTTGATACAGCATTATGAGTCTGTGAAAGTGCTTGAGTTGTAGCCAATTATCAAGTGGAATGAAAGCAGATTCTTTCTTCAAATGAAAACCTTAAGGTGGACAGAAAAAGCTGCTGCTTGTTTACAGTATTGTTTGAAGTGAGTAGGAACTCTCACTGCTCACAGTAAATAAGCATTTATTGCCCAAGCGTACAGAAGGGGCAAATGAAATAAGACAAGTATGAAAAAGCTGTTCCCCAAAGATAATGCAGCCCATTTCCAGACCGGTCTGCAGGAAACACGACAGCTTGTTTTGACTGGAAGTGAAGCATTTTGTGCTAATTTCTAAACACGTCATTGTTTATTGCAGAGATGCATCATCCCCTACATTAAATCTGAATCTAGTCAGTGGCATCAAAAATATTTCTTGCGACAGCTGTATAAACTCATAAATAAACCAGCCGGCCCCGCTGCTGCTCAAATGGAGTTTTCAAACGCTTGAAAGCTGCGGCGGGAAGCTTCATTGGCCATGCTTGACCTGTGCTTGGCCAAGATGCCACCCAAATAGAAAATTCAGCTCAAGTTAATAAAAGCTAAACTTCCCAAATAGTCTTTTATACAGTGAACTATTTTGTTTGCTTATTTGCTTTGCTTTAAGTAAAAAAAAAAAACACATGATATGAAATATATTAAAATTAAAAAAATTTAAAGGGGCCATACCATGAAAATTCTACTTTTTGAGGTTTTAAGTGTATTTTTCTTTTTTCATTCCTCACTATAAAGAACCCCAAAGTGGTATTTTGATCCGTTCATGCATTTAAGAGTAATCCTCTAAAAATCTGCACTGTCTGCAGCAGCCCCTCCCATACCCACGGACACAAGCGGGTTCTATCATGCTGACGTCAGCATGATGTGAACCATCCCTTCCATGAAAAATCTATGCTGCAAGCTCCGCCCCAAGACTACAACGAACACACGCCCACATTTTCTGCAGAGCTGTGAAATATGAAATGAACCGAGAGCGGAAAACTGAACCAAAACGGCCACCGTACCCGACAGTCACGTGATGTAAACACGGTAGAAATGAGGCGATCGGTGAGCTGCAGACAAATGTAGAGCATTAGATTATCATGTTCGCCAAAAGGAAATAATTGGTCCAACTGTTTACTTGTTAGAACGTTTATTTTAACACCAGTAAAAAACATATAACTTGCTTTTCTGTCTCGTGGTCGGATTAATTCATGCTCAATTAAACAACTTTTAATGTTATCCACTTTGATTCTACCGACAATCTACATGTCACAAACTCTTATTAGCATGTGTAGCTGTAGAGTCTCCAGTAACCGTCATGCAGGATTCCTCTGCGGTACCAAAGCTGCAGTAAAAATGTTGAACCTGACCTTCATACACACAATCAAAATCCATCAGAGAAATACAAAGTTTGAATAAGGGGAAAATCCTGGAAAGCTTTTGCAGACTGCAGCACATCCATCTTTGTCTTCTGTTTTGACCCGCCCCCATAACTGCTGGCCAATGACTGAAGAGATCTTTAGTCATGTTTGTTTTGTTAACAAAGTTTGGTCACACTGAGGCTTGGGGAGGCTCAAGGATGACGTTAACTCGTTTTTCTTTCCTTATATTAAAATGGTCCTGAAACATGACTCATATTTCATAGTTTGTTATTTAGTTTTCCAAATGTAATGGATATAGTTTACTCTGAAAGGCTGAAGAAAATCATAGTAGGGCCCCTTTGAATATTTGCTACTGGGCATAAGGAAGCAAACAACTGTTTCTATTTGCGTCATGAGTAAAAGCTGCTTGACTGCAGTTCTCAGTGTTAAAGCTAATTTCCTTCCAGCTCAGTCAAAGTTTCTGTCAAATGGCAGTAAAAGAAACAGATTGAAATGAAGATTTGAACATTTCTGGAAGTTGGGTCTAACCTGGTTCCTGTCTCTCCTCACAGGAGTCCCACGCCTGGTTCTGTCTGCAGGCGGGAGCGACTGCCTGCAAGCTGGAGACACCTGCTCCAGTGACGACACCTGCAGCCCACGACTGCGCACCCTCCGGCAGTGTGTAGCGGGAGACGGCAGCGTGAAACTGGGGCCCGGGGCGCGCAACCAGTGTGACAATGCCATGAAGGCGCTTCTGTCCACACCTCTCCACGGCTGCCAGTGCAAACGTGGAATGAAGAAGGAAAAGAACTGCCTGAGCATCTACTGGAGCCTCCACCAGTCGGTGCTGCACGGTGAGAATGGCCCTATAACACTCGACAACCGTGATTATGGGGTGGGCGAGAGCAGGTAAGGGATGTTTTGGGGATTATGGACTGCCCGTTGCAAATGAATTAGACTTCCACCTCCACGCTGCTCAACAACCGATTTCAAGCTGGAATGAAAAGAGTGATTATTGTTTCAAAAATAGGTAAAAGTAGAGCTCTGATTCCTTTCATTTCACCCACACACATTGTATTTTATCACTCCAGTGCTCATTTCGAATGCCTTCCTCTGTCATTACCGTGTCCTACACTGAAGCCCTTTATCTGCCTTACGCTTGCATTCAAAAAAGGCATTTAGTGAATACTTTCATTTCCAGCAGAAGAGAAAATGTGCAGCAGCTGTGGGTTGACAGCATGCTGCACTTCTTTGGAAATCAAACCGCGGAACAACGAAGTGGGAAATGTGTCATAAATGGACCAGGAGGGGTATGCTGCAACGTCGACCCCCGCCCTGTGGATCACTACAGCAGGGTTCATCCAAAACACTTTCATGAGCAACAGAGTAGCCCATTAGAGAATCCAAGGCGGATAAAGTCACTTTCCATGCAAAGCTCTATGGTAGTGAGGGTGTGGGGGTGTGGGGGAGTGGGGGTGCTCGCTGCAGCTCTTGACACCAAGGCAGAGCCAAAGTTCTTCAAGGTGAGTTCACTTCCAGTATCTTCATCCTATTATACAGGAGAATGGCGAGGGACACAAGACAAGTGCAGGAACCAATTGGCTGAGCCTGGATGATGTCTTTAAAGAATTACCAACCACTTCCTGTCTTTTCCATGTAACCCGTTGACAGTATATGGGAACTGGACCCCCTTATTCCAATAAGAAGTACCTGCTGCTCCCAAGAAGCAAAAATGCTGTAGAGTTCTATGGCGAAATAAACAGCTATAGGCTTGTTTCCACTGAGAGGTCCAGTAAGGAACATGTGTCAGAGTCAAGGCCCGGGGGGCGGGTCCGGATTTTATTTTATTGTTATTCATGGCCTGATGTTATCTTGTGCTTATTTCTAACTAGTATAATTTTGATAAAATAGACTTTATGGAGAGTAAAATATTGAAAGTTATTTAAGGTTTAAGATGATTTATTCTGGAATAATATTCCTGAATTTTTATTATTCAAGATTATGTTAAAAAGTTACAGTTTTAAAGTTTTAAAAATTGCCCTCATAGAGGGTGCACTGCTGCACTGCTGAATTACAGCTGTCAGATTGACTTTTGTTCTCCACCCTATTTATTAAGATAAAAGATCGCTTTTGTTCAAAAACTAAAATAAATGCCGTATTAGCTCTTCAATTTAATAAAATCTCAATCACAAAATATAAAAAAGTTTACTTTTATTTTAGACTGAGTTTTACGCTGATTTTACAGCTGTACGGCAGGGGACTAAGGGAGTTAATACACATTAACAAACTAATTATGTTCTAATATCTGTTTGCGTGTCAACTTTCACAGCCCTAAAGCAAAATAATCAAATTTATAGACTTTTAACCAAAAGGCTTTTTTTTTTTTTTTTATGCTGACTAAGAAGATTGAGAGCAAACCATTTTTTCAGAAGAGTCCGACAGTTCCCACTATGTGGAGTGTAACTTTACAGGTTCAGCTGAGGATGCGACCGCCCTACTTTGTTATCTAAATAAAGCAGGATTCTTTAAAAATGATCAACAAAACTCTATTTTTATGGATTTAATCAATGCCAGGAGAGGTGGTTTGAGCCACACAGTCTGATCCCACAGCCTCTGACATCACATTCTAATGTGTTTTCATATCCTGGTTACCAATCAGCATCCATAGATATTTATAACTGATATTTACTCTCTTATTGACAACTTTAGATAAGCTTTTATCACTTCAGGGTTGAGAAAAACTCTTCATTTACAGTCTGAAGGGAGGAGGGGTGGTCTCTGCAGTGACCTGACCTCTCTTGTTTGTGTTGGCAGGATTCAGCCTGGTGGAGAGCTACCCGTATGAACCAGAGGACAAGGCCTCTGACTACGTCCGCCTGGCCTCCATCGCTGCAGGTGAGCGGCCGAGCATCTGCTGCTTCACGTTCCCAACATCTACAGTGCAGGAAATGTGACATTCACCATCACCAGCTCAATACAGCGAACAAACCGGTCCCTGCTCAGCTCGTCGCTTTGCAAGGGAGAATCCACTTGTTCTTCATCCTCCAGACAGATAATGCGGTGCATGTGTGAGTGGGTGACATGGAGTGTTTGATGAGTGACAGCCCTCACTTTACCTCTGCCTCGCCTCTGGGCCTGTGGGCAAGCCGCGGGGTGGGTATGTGCTGCTGTTTGCCCCCAAGGCACAGATTAATTGCTGATTTTCCTTTATCCAATGGAAGCAGAAATACTGGGAGGGATGAAGGGGAACCAGACAAAGTGTGAAGAAGAGGCTGAAGAAAAAGACAAATTGAAAAATAGGGAGGAAAAAAAAGATGCCATGGCAAGAGGTTAGTGAGGCTGAGTGGGAACAGGAGCACAGAGAGGCCAAGTTTACTCAGACTTCATTGTATTTGTTCGTTTTTGCTCTTTGATATGTTTGTGAATCCCTGGAAAAAGAGAGAGGCAGCACACAAAAGGAGTTATAGATTTTTTTGAAAACACAAAGCCATTTGCTATACTTACTGGGGGAGCAGTTGCATTCTGGGAAAAAAACAACAACATGACCCATGTACAAACAAAAAAATAAAGATAGTCATTAGCAGTCCTTTGTCACAAGAATAAGTGTGGTATCTGCACTTGTAAAAAAGTCTTCCTGCCAAAATAAAGGTGTAAGGTTGTGAGGCATTAATGTTTCACTTTTTGTTGTTTGTTCTCTAAAATTCCACACATTTGGAAAGTTCCAAATATATGTCTTCTGTTTCTAACCCAGGGCATGCATTTTGTTATCCTAACACTAACTAACCACTATTGGTGAGGCTGAAGAGCTGGAATAATGTTAGATCTCAGGAGCTATGACCGTCAGAGGAGATCCACCTCCGCCTCCTTCCTCCCTAAAAGGTTTTCAAACATGCCTTGTTGGTGAAACGTTATTTTTGGAGCAGTTCAAATTGAACTCTGGGATGTTCAGGTCTATAACAATTGTCACTTTTCAACCTTCAGCTCTCAGTCATGGTTATTTTTATGGCATGGTCCAACAATTCAAGGTATTTTTTTGTCTTTTGGAGGGACGGTTCACTTCATGTTTTGCAGATTAACAGTTTGTTTTATCTTCACATAAATAACATAGATCAATATAACATCCTTAAATATCACAGAAACTAGAATAGGTAACATAAAACATCCATAGAAAATATTTCTAACTGAACTAGAAAAGTTCCATTACCTGAGATAATGCTAATCTGAATGCTTTTTGCTGAAAGTAGTCGCTGAAGATGCTGAATCCTTTTGCTGAAAATAGTGACGCAATTTACTTTAATTACTGAAGGTATTTACCGAAAATGCAAGTTATTTGCAAAATGTTAAATTTGCTGAAAGACTGGAAATTTTGTTAAATAACTAAGAAAGACCGCTGAAGTTGACATACATTTCTGAAAAAAATGGTAATAAAATTGCTTAAAAACCCCTAAAACATGGCAATTTAACAAAAATATTTGGTGTGTTGCTTAAATATGAGCTAAACTCCAAATTAGCCCCAAAAACATCAGTAGATGCCAACTTAGCCAAAAAAAAAAAAAAAAAAAACGCTATCTTGTTGCTATAATACTAGCTCAACTCCAAAATAACCTAAATTTCCTCAGTAAACTAAATGAGTCAAAAACGTTAGCATGTTTCTAAACACTACTCACTCCTGTCTGTTGCTGCGGTAAATCAACAAACAAGTTGGAGAAAGAATTTACTGCAAACAAATGCACTTGTGAGTCAGACCTGCAGATTTTCTGGGAAAGAAATGGCAGCTGTTTTTCTCAAAACAAATATTTCAGTGTGCTACAAGTATATATAATGTTCAGTTATTTCAAGTGGGCAGTCCTTATTTGTTATTAACATTGTATGAAAAAAATAGCTTTTCAAAAGATAGAAAATGCCATCAAAAAGACCAAATTAAACCAAACGCCACATTTTCTCAACCTTTCTTGTGAGAATGAATAAATTGTTCCGCTTCTAAGATGACAGCGATGCTAAAGTACGATCCTGTGGCCTAATGCACATGTATTATATGTTATATAACTGTGATTATGTGCAGAATAAATGATTGAGTCCAATCCATCTGTGAGAGGAAAAAAGAGGAATGTGACTTTTGTAGATTCAGTGCGTTTTGAAAATAAAAGATATTTAAAATGCTGCCATTTTAAAGAAATCTTCAGCTACAAAACCCCAAAACATTCTATTTTATGAATAAAAAGGGCTGCTTGAGACTTTTTTCATACATAAATATGTGGAGTGAATTTCAGGGAAGTGCCTGCTAAACATGAACAGAGAGGATCAGGATCAGGTTCAAGCAAGGCATCTGAAATCAGCTTCTCCATGGAAAACACTAGAAACATGTTTAAAATGTTGTTACTGGATTTGAAAGCCTTTTGCTAAATTTACAGCTGTCCTTTTTCCGGTGTTTTTTTTCTGTCATAAAGGACTTTTTTTTTAAATTTGAGCTTTTAAAGACTAAATGTTGAATTTAATAAACCTCAGTAATGATTGTCTCTGTTTCAGTCGGCGTTTCTGCTTCTTCTGTTGTCACCTCTGTTCACTTGTTAAGCAAACACTTTTTCTTATAAGAGAATGACTGAGTGGGTGAGCAGGAGAGGAAATCCTGCCACAAACACAATGATGCTCTAACAGCTATTCAGGCTTAGATGTAAAACAGCAACAAGAACAAGCTTAAAATAACACCAGTTTGGCCAAGAAACTTCAATCCTTTGAGTGCTGAAAATGTGCAAAAAAATGTGAATATTTGCAATCATGCAGTGCATGTTCAAAAATATGAATGTTTTTTGCATGTTGTAGTTTTCCACATCACAGCTGAGCAGAAAACATTCAGGAATGTTTAGTGCATATAGGAAAGGCTCTAAATGAACAATACTATACAGTAAAATGTTGTTGGTTAGATTGTAAGGCCCGTGGGCCGTTAAACTGTTCAATCTGGCCCCACGAGCGGGAATAAATTATAATGCTAATCCTTATTTGCTTTCTTAGATTATTTTCCCGATTGCACACTATAAGTACATTAACCTTTGTGTGACTGCAAGAAGTTATTCTGCAGGTTTGTCATTTTTGTGTGTTTTCCGAGTTGGACAGTCATTTTTCCAATCTTTCCAACACTACATGAAAATAGTATTTCTCTAAGTTTTTGTTTTTCCCTGAAAAACTTCAAACCATTGATCCAATTGGAACTTAACTGGGAACTAAAGTCACAGCTTTAAAACAAAACTCCCAAAATGTTCTGTTTTATAATACTGTATATATATGTATAGGTTGCTGTGTTAGCGTTAGCATGGCTCGTAGGTGTTTTACCTTCAGTTGTCAAAAACCTTTCCAGAAGACTTGGAAGTTAGTGAACAGAGTTTGAGTGTTATTGGCATTGAATCCACCAAACTCCATCCTGGGGATGATTTAAGGAACATTTCACTCAGGATTCTGTGCTTTACACGTTAGCCTTTATTAGCTATGAAGCTAGCTGCATTTTACCAGTCTCAGACTCGGATACCCTTTTGACCTGCAAACCCTCAGCTGCGCCGTCACCCCCGCTGTCAGGAATTGCCAAAGCAGCGTCTTGAGCCATTGACGCAGAACGATAAGGTTCTGGATCACTTTGCCTGGTACCACTCTCCATATTGAAGACCCAGCATACGTTACATAAAGCTAACCTAACTGTCAATCATAGATCCAAGCCACACCTCTGCCACTCAGTCTGGCTCCACTAGCCCCGCCCCCTTTTAGGCATTTTCAAATCTGGGCTGAGAATGGAATCAGCCTCCAACTGCACTGTTTGGTTACCCTGTAATTAACAGGTAATTTCCTTAAAGGGGCCATACCATGATTTTCTTAAGCCTACTAGAGTGGACCATATCCACATATAAGGTCATATATCACCTTTGGACCACTAAAAAATGAATTATTTATGAAATATTAGTTATATTTTGTGAGTTTTGCCCTTCCCGGAAGTAAAATGGCCCAATTCCTGAAGCTCCGCCTCCTGCTGCGTGTGGCAGCAGTGCCGCTGCAGTCCACTTCATCCCAGAGAAAGCCGTGTAAGCATTACTCCCACGAAAACAATCCAAACTTAGTCAATGATGGATGCACATACATCTGCCTTTACTTGACCTGGCCATCGTTTCAGTGCTCCACAACACACACTGGAAGGAGAAAGAATCAGGGTTTTGGAGGAAGTTCTGTCCATGAAGATCTTCACTTCCTCGTCCCAGCTGACGTCCGGATCAGAACCATACGGCTGGACATTTTTGTGAAGCTGTGGTGATGATTTACGCTATTGAGCTACTATAATCAGACAGGGGGGATAAGAGACGGAGCAGCTCTGCTCAGCTCCAAAAGCCACGCCCCCTCAGAAGAGATTTTGGAAACAGAGAGGGTTTTTTAAGACATTTAGGTTGTGGGATTTTGGTTAAAAAAGTCATAATCATAATTAAAACAGTACTGAGAAAGTTTTTTTTTAATGAAAAAAAGATGTCATAGGGGGACTTAGAACTTTTAATATTTTTTAAAATATATTTTCTCAAAATTATACAAGTTATAAATGAGTGCAAAGATAACATCGGGCCATTGATAACAATAAAATAAAATGATCTGGAGGGCCGGATCTGCCCCCCCGGGCCTTGACTTTGACAAATGTGCCTTAAAGTCATAAATGTTCAGAACCAGTAACTGACTGCACGATATGACTCAGTATCCAGAGGAAACCTGTCAGATCCGTTTGGTTCCTTGAGGAATTTCAGAGATAAATCTCTTGCATCTCCACTAGATTCAGTATTTTCACACCAGAATTGCACTGATCATTTTCGGCAGAGCCACTTTTCTTCCCCATTTGGGTCAGGAGGTTAGGATTGTTCTTGTTCACCGGCATTCATTCGAAGCATCTCAAAAATTCACCATGAAAATCAGCTTTGAACTGAAGATATAATGTCACATTATCTCTGACTCAGAGAAAATCCTGATCTGCGTCTCCTGAACTCATTATTTTATGTTGGTTTTGTGCTCAAAGAAAAACACATTTCAGACTATTTATCATCTGACTGGAAGAAAAGCCCCTTAAAATTGAGGAGAAGAGTAAACAATGTCTAATTTCAACAAGCATCTCCTGACCTCATGCATATGCTGCTTCTTAACGCCACGGCTCGGCTTCCAGGCGTTGTTGATTTACAGCAGCTTTAGACCCGTACTGTACTGCCTCCACATAAATTTCCCTCCAGTAACTGCGCAGGAGGTCAAAGTTACATCCGTGCCATGCATCTTGACAAGCTGATGGCAAAAACAACGGAGGTGTGATTAATGGATGTTTTTCCACCCTTGTAGGATCTTTCCCTCAAACGGAATAATGACCCATCTCAGAAAGTTCAAGCTGAAGCTGCTGCTTGTCATACTTTAAAGCAGTATTGGTGTAACAATATGCTTGACCCTGAATCAATTAATCAGCTACCCAAAGTCATGACTGTGGCTAAGAGACTGTTTATGTTCACACAGTGTGTCTTCTCCCAGACAAGAGCTTTTTAATGCATCGCTGGCCTGTTGGAGTGCACAAATTGTGTTTTCCTCTCAAGGATTTTCCACTTCATGCTTCCTAGTTGGAAGAAAAATATACTTTTAGTTGGATTTTCTTTGAGTTTGCTTTGCAAAACAACAAGAAAATCATCCCATCAGTTGCGAGTGATTGATTGTCACAGTGAACACACTTTGGTTTAAGGTTATTGTTACAACTAAAGCCCAAAAAAGAAAACTTCAGGAAGCAATATTAACATAATGAGGCTGATTTATTCTTCTGAAGAAGTTACATCTTACTGAATGCAACAGCTTGTGACTTGTTTTCAACACAACTTTTGAACCAAGCTGTTTAATACAGAGGTCTGCTACCTGCGGCTCCACATGTGGCTCTTTCATCTCTCCATCTCTCTTCTCACCCAGCCATGTCAGAGTCAGCAGCTCCCTGCCAAAACTACCTAAAGAAAACAAATAAACAAAGCCTGAAAACTAAGACTACCAAGATCCAAACTAAAATAACAAAACCCAGCAGAGTAAGACTGCTGAGGACAAAGAGGGGAAAAGGAACAACAATAAATAAAATAGCATTTTATTAAGGTAAGGATTACTGAATTAGCACTTGTTTGCTCAACGCTACCTTCAGAAGAACAAAAGTTTGATATTTTATGAGTTAAAAGCATATATTATCTTGTGCTGCACAGCATTGGTTACTAGCTGCCCAGAGCTGCACTGAGATGATCCTGTTTGGCATCTTCTATTTTGAAAATATGTTGAAAAAAAAAAGAAAAATTTTGAGAGATCCTAGTTTCTTTTTATTTTATATTTTAGCTTTTGTTTGTACCAAAAAATAAACATAATTCACATTTATTATTAAAAAAAGAAGGTAATGAATCCAAATCCAAATTTCCCAAAGGCTAAAGTAAATCTATGCAGCTCCATCTAGGTTTCGATCAGTCAAAAACGAGCCCAAATGGTTCTTTTACTGTTAAAGGTCACTGACCCCTGGTCTAATAGCATTATCAAACAACTAATGTCTGATTGGTGAAGAATATAAAGGGGTGGGTAGAGAAATTGAAGGCTGTGAAGACAAATCTACCTTCCATTGTGCAGTTTAAACAATGGGTTGTTTGGAAGAACAGCTGGTGGAGGAGCTCAACACAAAAGACTACAGGGAGAATGAAATATCTGTCATTTGTGGGAGAAGAATTCTCAAACATCGTCTGCTGAGAAAACTGTGTCGTATGTTGGTGAGGCTGTTGTTACATGTGGCGTACGCGTCAGCGGGGGGGTTCTCCACTCCAACATCATCTAACTCCAGTCCATTGAACCACAAGTGTCTGAGTCTCTAGTTCGTTCTTAGGAGTCTGCAACCTTTAACACTTGAGGAGCCATTAGGGTGGATTTCTCACTGACAACACCCATAAAGTCCTACCACCCTCTTGAAAATAAGACAGATTTATATTGAGCTCTTTAACATCAGAACTGTCATTTTTTAATTGTTAACACGATAACTCCAGTCGATTGTGAAGGAGAAAATTTCTCCTTCACAATATACTGGAGTTATCGTGTTAACAATTGAAAAGTTACATTATGCTAAAGATTTTATGTTTAACCGTCACCAGCTGTTATTGTCACTATAAACACATGAACTGTTGTTCTCCAGAGATACAAACTATGCTTGAACTGTATGAAAACAAGTTGAATAAACATTGTCTTGTCTGTTTTGTGTCAATTAATGACCCTTGTAGTCCAAAAAAGGCTATTTTTTACATTTAAAGTTGATTTATTTTTCTCTACTAGAGAGTCACATTGGAGGGATAAAAGAGCCAGATATATCAGGAACTTCAGGTTGACCTCTGGGTTAGATTTACAACAAATACTAGACCATAGTCAAGAGTGAGATCAAACCTTTCACATGTTAGAGTCATCCCCCAGAATTTTTCAAATCCACCAACACAAATGTGTTACTGATGTTCATTTGAACATGATCACCTTCCAAATGGTCTAGATTTCAGCAAAAAATATGGCCTAAAATAATATTTCATCAAATTGGGTAGATTTAGACTCCAGTACATAAATAAGTACAACTGAAAATAAAAAAAAGTTCAAACTAGACATGGGTATTTTTCTTGCTGATAGCATAATCTACTTTTTGATTTATCAACTCCATTATGCTTAATCGCTTATGGCACAACTGCCCTTACAGGAGGATACACCTGTCTGCAGGGGAAAGGGGGCAAATCTGTGAAGGTGGTAATAAGCAAATTTTAAGATTGCAGACAACTAGGTGAGCCTGTACTGTGAAAATCTTCATGCACGTTTTTTTTTTTTTTTCTAGGGGTAGTAGGTAAGAACCAGGTGTCCTGCACAGATTTTTCATTTTTCTGACCCCCTAAAAGTCCAAAGTCAGGCCTCGAGGGCCGGTGTCCTGCCATTGAAGCTCCTTATGGGCCAAACACACCTGATCCAGGTAATCAGCAGCAGATAAGGCAGGATTACTGGAAATTCAGCAGGAGGCCGGTCCTCGAGGACTGACTTTGCACCCCTGCCCTAAACCTTGCACACTGTGTAGGAGCCATCAGTGCTGTTCAAGTAAAAAATACCTGCTTCCTGGCTGTTAGAAATGAGGAAATTAGACACTCAGAGTGTAGTTTGAGTAGACATCGTCCTACCGGCACTTCCGTGTTAACACCCCCCCTTATCCATGCAGCATTTGTGCGCATTCAGTAAGGCACCACTAATCACTAGAGTGTGTTGTAAGGCCACCGTTATATGTCATAGTGCATTTATCTTACATTATTACCACAAATACTTCACGACACACCTACCACATGCACAACAACGGTATGTTCCATTACGGCCCTTAAGGCTTCAATAGAACACTTTAAGATGTGGCTCTCTACGGCCCTACAGCTGGACAACCCAAAAGCCTGAAGCACCTGAACAGGTGAACCCCTGTCCCTGTGACTGAGGCATCAGGGGTAAACAGATTTCCAAGAATACACTCAGGTGTTTAACAAAAACAGCAAAGATGCTTTTGTTGGTTTAGTTTCTTCTAGCAAAGGAAAGTGACAAAATGTTTTTCTCATTTTACAGAAAATAAAAACCTGCTGCTGCTCCACCATGTTCAACCATATTTAGCACATTAAAGAAACTGGCATCCAAAAGCGTTTCAATGTCTATTATTTCATATTAGTAAAGCCAGCTCAGCCTAAGCTGTGAGCTGGACTTGATTTATGATCAGTTTCCTCCAGTGAACACATGCAAAGACAGGGTCCCAAAGGCCTGGATGATACAGTTGTGGGTTTTTCTACCTCCTGAAGACGAGATCAGCTCTGGTTCTTCCAGACCATTAAAACGGTTATGAGAAGAACAAAAAGACAACTTTAGTATTTTTTATGAAAATATATGTGCATATTGTCCTTCCCATTAATGTAGCCATCGGGTACAATTTGTCAAAGTCCCCTCCTTCCACCCTGTAGGCTTCCAAGCAGTTAAAACAGGAATAGGAATCCAGTGCAGTGTGATGGGCTGTTAGCCTGCTCTCCAAGGTCATCCTTATTTTCTGTGAGAGCCTGGTCAAAGTCGAATCCACAAACTAATGAGCGCCTCTGTTTGCCAGAGCATCATCATGGCTGCATTGACTGGGAAGGTGAGGGGGGAGTCAGGGGGAGAGGGTCACTTGGGACAAAGGAAAAGTCATGGACATGTAAGCATAGATTGGGAAACAATGCGGACAAAAGACAGACTGCTGTGAGGGACACTTCAAGTGCCTCCACAGAGAAGCTCATTACAGGGAGGCCAGCAGAGGCGTGGACACCGGGGGGGCAGAGAGGGACAGGGCTGAAGAGGAATGGAGGACAAATGACAGAGTGCTGAGCAGAAGAAAAGAAAGATGGAGTGGGGTTGATGGGAGCATGATGGAATGAAGTGGTCAAGTGAAGAATATAGAGAGGGAAGAGGAAACCAGGTGAGTGAGGGATGGCCCCGAGTCCAGGGAGGAAGTGCTGCCTAGATAGATAGATGGAGGAAAGGGAAGGTGTAGTAATTACAGGTCTTGTTGTGGCTTTGGAGAGATGGAGGATCCACTTCTTCACAGCTGCCACTTTGCATTAACCCAGCAGAATGAAATATTCAGCCATTAGGCTGAAAACCATCCCAAGCTCATGCAACATTTAAGTATCATTCATCTTCTATTTATTGCAAAGATACTCATTACAAATAATTGTGTGAATGCTTTACAGCAATACTGCTTGTATTTTTGCTATTCATAAACTGTATAATTTTTGAAATATTGAGCAAAATATGCATCATAGAAATGAATGAGAAAGTCTTCAAATTTCAAAATTTTAAGAAGATTAGCAACAATATATTCATGGGCCATTTTTTCATCTTTTACAGTCATTTTCAAAATGGAGTTTAACTAATATTTTATACCTGTTTATACTTAGCTTTTTTGGCTAATGTGACATCTACTGAGATTTTTTAATGTTAATCTGGAGTTTAGCTAAAATTTTAGCAAAATGCCAACATTTTTGGCTAATTTGTTATCTACTGAGGTTTTTATAGGCTAATATAGAGTTTAGCTTCTATTTTAGCAACAACCTAACATTTTTGACTAATTTAGTTTACTTTTTGAGTTTAGCTAGTATTTAGCTTTTTTGCTAATTTTATATCTCCTAAGGTTTTTGGGGCTAATTTGAAGTTTAGGCCAAATTTATGCAACACACTAAATATTTTAGCAAAATTAGTATACTTTGGGATTTTTCAGCAATTTTCCTGCAAATTTTTCAGAAATTTAGGTCAACTTCAGCACTCTTTCATAGTCTTTCATTCAATTTCCAGTCTTTTAGCAAATTTAACATTTTGCAAATAGCTTTTGCAATTTCAGCAAATCCTGTCAGCAATTAAAGTCAATTGCATCATTGTTTTCAGCAAAAAGCTTCAGCATCTACAGTATACTTTCAAAAAAGCATTCACTCTATAGCATTGTCTCAGGTAATGCAATTTTTTTAGTTAGTATTTTGATTCACTTTGCTAGTAAGGATGTGGAGTTTTCATTTGTAAAACTAACACAACCTTGGAGTTTGGGGAAAGAAACAGTAAATCGATACGGACCCAAATTAGGACTTGTAGGATTTTACAGAGATTGCCTGGGATTTGATTTTCTCAAACGGCAGCGATGGAAAAAGCTTTTTAACTCTTGTTTCATTTTTCCATTTCCTTTCAGAGTCTGAGGTAACAACAGTGAACCGCTGCCTGGATGCTGCCAAGGCATGTAACATAGATGAGACGTGTCACAAGCTTCGCACGGAATACGTGTCATCCTGCATTCAGCCGTCAACACACTCTGGGCCCTGTAACCGACCAAAGTGCAATAAGGCGCTGAGGAAGTTCTTTGACCGCGTTCCTCCCAACTACACTCACGAGCTGCTGTTCTGCCCGTGCACTGACACGGCATGTGCGGAGCGCCGCAGGCAAACCATCGTGCCATCCTGCTCCTACGAAGAGAAGGAGAAGCCCAACTGCCTGATGCAGCTGCGGATCTGCAAGTCAGACTACATCTGCAGGTACACCAGCTGTTTCTACACATACTGTCAGTGTTACGATGATTTCTGAAAAACCTGTTCAAAAAATCAAATAAACAACCATAGCTGAGTATATAATACTGCTTTGTCTTTGAGGATCTTCATTTGATAAAGGGAAGCTACATGTGGGTGTCTCACCGATCCATGATAAAAGGATGGTCTGCAGGTGTGCTGCTCTTGAGTGTTCAGGTTTATGCTAATGTCATTTCAAAATTGAAGCTTATTTAGCCATGATTAAAGGAAGAGTTTTTTGCTTGTCTTTTATCAGAACAGAGCCATAAAACTTCAAATCTATATCCGGCCCTCTGGGAAATTCTATCCGACCCTTCAGATCATTTTATTTTATTCTTATTAATGACCCGATGTTATCTTGCACTTATTTCTAACTTGTATAATTTTGACTAAATATATTTTTATGGAGAGTAAAATATTGAAAGTTATTTAAGGTTTAAGTTGATTAATTCTGGAATAATATTCCTTCTTTTTATTATTCATAATCATGTTAACAAATTTTAAAGATTTAAAATTGGCATTGCTTTTTGGACTATTTTGGCATTTACTAAGGTTTTGTAGGCTATTTTGGAGTTTAGCTAGCTGTTTTGGCTAATTTAGGCTTTTTTATTTTTAATTTTTTTATGCCTTTTTGAAGTTTAGCTATTTTTTCAGCAACATACTAGCTGTTTTGTGTAACCTACGTTTTTCTTAGGTTAATTTGGCACTTAGCTAATATTTCAGCTGGCTATCAGCTTCAGCTTTTTTAGCTATCAACTTCAGAATCTTCTGCTATCAGAACTAGCATCTTCAGCTGCCAAATTCAGCTCAGAGCATTCACACTGTTTTGGCTAATTTGGGCATTTTTCAGTTTTTAAGGCTATTTTGAAGTTTAGCTATTTTTTCAGCTACAAGCTGGCTGTTTTGGCTATTTGAGTTTTTTTCTGTTTTTAAGGCTGTTTAAAAGTTTAGCTATTTTTTCAGTTACGTGCTAGCTGTTTTTTTGTTTTTTTGTTTTTGTTTTTCTTTTTTTGGCTGTGTAGCCAATTTAGCTAATATTTTAGCTGGTTACCAGCTTCAGCGTTTTAGCTATTAGCTTCAGTGATTTCAGCTATCAATTTCGGCATCTTCAGAGGGCAAATTCAGATTACTGTATTATCGCAGGTAAGGCTACATATCTAGTTCATAATTATGTTAAAAAGTTACGATTTTAAAGTTTTAAAAATGTAGTTTTAGAGTGTTCAATAAATGTGTATCCTGTTCGGCCCGCAGCCTAAGGTGTGTTTTGGATTGTGGCCTCTTGTGCGATTGAGTTTGACACCCCTGGATTACACCAAAGAGAAGCTGTTTTAATCTTAATATCCCACTCCATGATTAGAGCAATCCAAACACCTCAATCCACCACATCAACTGTTGGGCATGGTGGTGGAAGGTTGGTGAATTCTGATTCTTTTACTACCACATCATGTAGATACTTGGAGCTGGTTTAAACTCTTTTGCATGGCCGTGTTCAGATGAAAAAGGGAGTGGGGGGAAATGAATCCCACCCCGGCTTGACCTAACCACTTTCTTTACATGACCACAAGGGGCCACAGCAAGGCCAAGTGTGTCCCACATGGTTAAAAAGTAGGCAGAAAATGTGGGCCCCAATTGGGTTTGTCTGCTGTTCCGTCGTGGCCCCACCTGTGTTTGCCCACATTGCCTTAAGTGGATTCAGTGGGTTAGCTTGCTACGCTAGCCAGCTCCCCGGTGGACAGTGGAACATACTAGCAAGCTCCTCTGTAGCACCCTAGTGAGCTCCTCTGTTGAGGTAGTGAGCGACACTGGAGCAAGCTAGCATGCTCCCTTGTCTTGAGCTTGAAAGTTCCACTGTTGCATGCTAGCAAGTTCTTCTGTAGCACCCTAGTGAGCTCCTCTGTTTCGAGGTAGTGAGCGACACTGGAGCAAGCTAGCATGCTCCCTTGTCTTGAGCTTGAAAGTTCCACTGTTGCATGCTAGCAAGTTCTTCTGTAGCATCCTAATGAGCCCCTCTGTTTCGAGGTAGTGAGCAACACTGGAGCATGCTAGCAAGCTCCTCCATAGCAAGCCAGCATACTCCGCTGTAGTTAGCTAGCGAACTTTGCTGTAGCATGCCAGCAAGCTCCACTTTGTTGAGCTAGCATGCTCTGCTGTAGTGTGCTAGCAAGCTCTGCTGTAGTGTGCTAGCAAGCTTTGCTGTCGACCGCACGGCTGGCTAGTGTAGCGGGCTAATCCGCTGTATCCCCACTTAAGTCATTGAGGGCAAACACCATGCAAACTGTGGACAAACCCATTCGGGGCCCACATTATCTACCCACTTTAAAGCCTTTTAAGCTGGGTTTGCTGGCTGGGGAATTATTGGTATCTGGTTCATAACTTCTAACCAGAGATTTAAACCTTACCAACACAGATTCAAGTCATAAGGAATCCTTAAGTAACAATAAATCACATGACTATATAGATGGTCATAACACTATTTCAGACTTTATCACAGCATATGCAGATCAATAATCAAAAGTAAAAAAAAAATCAAGTATACATGCACATGCTGATTATTTTTCTATTTCCTTTTGAAAAATCAGTGATATAAAATACTCAAAAAAGAAATAAAAGCAGGTTATTATTATTATCATTATTGTTTTTTCATTAGAAAAATAATTTGTATAAATTAAATGTCAAACATTTTCCTTAGAAAAATGTATATAAATCTTAAGTCAGAGGTCCTGTCTTTTCAGCATCCCTGTGGCTCTTGACTGAGCTGGGAATTTGGAGATGTGTTCCTGATTTCTCTCATGTTCGGAATGTGTCTCAAAATGAGGTCAATAAAACCTCAGCAGATGCAATAACATGTGACGTAGTGCAACACGCCTTATTAATTCAACAATTCTAAGCAGGTTCATGCTGTGTTCATATTTTATCAGCTTTGTTCCAGAATCCGTCTTTGGTTCCCTGCATGACAGCTGTCTCACACTAACAGAGCATCACACCAGAGTTCAGTTAGCAGATAAAATAAACACACGTTTAAGAGTTACATCTGCAAAAGGCTCATACTAAAGGGAGTCAGGCCGTCTGTTTCTACAACCACATGTACTGCTATCAGACTAATACCACAGCTTATTTACTTGGAGCCGGCGGGTATTCATGCAGACATGCAGCAGATGGGACTACAGCTTTGTAATTGAAAAACTGACTTGTTTTCTGACTTGCAGTGCTGCTCACCAGGATTTGTACCTATTTTCACATGTTTGTTCAGCAGGGTGCCGCAGGTGTCAAGCCGTCTGTCTATTTTTGAACAGTTTTTTTCTTTTTTAATCAAGACTTTACAAGGAAGTTTTAACTGAGGTGTACGGACAGGAACAAATCAAGCATCTTTACGTTGAGGTTCATGGTTGTTCTGTTCAGTCAGATGGACCTCATTGACTTTGCGCCCCTCCATACTGATCCCCCCCTTTGGAAAATGAATCGCTAGAATTAGAAGATGGATCTGTCCACTGTGACATATTAATTTATATTTACTGCAATTTGTCAGTTAGTAGGTTAAATGAATTCAGGTGTTAAACTCATTAAAGGTCTTTAATTGGTGCAATTAAATTCTGCATTCATTTGCTGTGGGAAGCAGCCAAGCAACAAGCAGAACATATGAAATACTCATTATTATAAGCAGCCTTTGTCACTTGGGATTCATTTTGTTGCCACAATGTTCCGAAAATACTGGATGCTAACAAGAGCTGCATCACATGGACTGACCCTAGACCAAACGTGTTAAAGTCTAGGCCCGGGGGCCGGATCCGGCCCTCCGGGTAATTCAATCCGGCCCTCCAGATCCTTTTATTTTATTGCTATTAATGTCCCGATGTTATCTTGCACTCATTTCTAACTTGTATGATTTTGACAAAACATGTCAATGAATAAGAAATATAAGTTATTTAGAGTTTAAGTTGATTTATTCTGGAATAATATTCCTGTCTTTTTATTATTCATAATTATGTTAAAAAGTTACAGTTTTAAAGTTTTTAAAATTAGCATTCTGCTAGTTTTTTGGACTATTTTGGCAATAAGATTTTTTAAACTGTTTTGGAGTTTAGCTAATATAACAGCTACATGCAAGCTGTTTTGGCTAATTTAGGCTTTTTTGTTTGCTTGCTTTTTATGCTGTTTTGGAGTTTAGCTAATATAACAGCTACATAGTTGTTTTGGCTCATTTAGGCTTTTTTTGTTTGTTTTTTAGGCTGTTTAAATCTATGCTAATATTTACATGCTAGCTGTTTGTCCAATTTAGGCTCTTTTCAGTTCAAAGATGTTATTAGTGTTTTGCTTTAATAAATGGGCCTCAGTGAGCAAATATTTTGAGTGTGTTTATATCTGGTAATAGCTTTTGAAATACTTTGCACATATTTTATTAAATATACATATTAAACCTTTAAAAAATACTTGCAGGCTTTTATTAAGTTTTCTGTTGTTGATTCAGATTACCTCATTTGATTTAAGTTTCGTCTTAATGCCAGAAACAAATTAAAGCGAAAACTTGCGTGATTCATTAAATGCTTAATAAACTATTGTCTTTATTTTTAGTTAGCATATAGCTTAAACACTTCAAGTTTAAAACCAATTATGGTTAAGATGTGTGTTTTACATCCAGTCGCCGGACGAACCGATTAGTCGACTAATCAAAAAAAATAATCGGAGATTAGTCGACTATTGGAATACTCATTTGTGGCAGCCCTACAGCATTCACACTAGCATTATCACAGATTATGTTAAAAAATTACGGTTTTAAAGTTTTAAAAATGTAGTTTTAGAGTGTTCAGTAAATATTTATCCTGTTCGTCCTGCGACCTTTTGGATTTTGGCCCCTTGTGCGATTAAATTTGACACCCCTGCCCTAGGGCCTCTTCTCATCTCCTGAGCGCTCAGAGTGACTCAGCAGGTGGAGCCGGTGTCCATCCTGATCAGCGGGCCGCTTCCAGAAAACAAATATATCCAAGCATTAAATCCTTATTTATTTAGGTTTCTGCGACAAGTAGCTCAATTAAAACACAAACAGTATTTGGTGAAGTCGTTGAGATTCACGCGGACGCTCTCTAAGGAACACGTCTGTCATCTTTATCCTTCCAGCATCCTCTGTCTGAAAGCAAATGGTCGCAAGCATTTAATCTGGTTCCTCCTCAAATGTCAGGAAGACAAACGGCTTCATCTGTCATGGACATTGATCAGGTGTTACGCAGCGATGAATGGAACATCTCAAGGCCCAGCAATCCCGCACCAGTCAGTCGGCATTAACTAGCCGCCAGCAGAGAACAGCCTTTGAGTTTTACGCACATCATTATAATGACATGAAAAATGGGGCAGAGCAGAGAGTTGTAGCGCCTCCTGGGGATCCTGTTGTAAATGCTAATAGATAGGTGAGCACAGATGCAATGTGATGGCCACAATAGCGCTACGTGATGATGACGGTTATGAGGCTTGATGTCTGGCAAAACGAGAGAAGGTTGTATGTGTTTGAGACATCCGTGTTTATCTAATATTCAAAAAACCCTCCATATTTTGAGTGAAGCCAGAAGACTTCTAGCTGAGGATAAGAGAATAAAGAAAGAAAAGGAAGGATGAATGTGAACAGTGGTGACTGGAACCATTTGAACTGCTGCACTGGTCTAGGAATAACAGGGGGTGAATCATGACAAAATGGCATGTAGAGGAGCTAAACAAGTTCAGTGTCCACATCTGGTTCAGACAAAGCAACCTGACGTTCAGCGGACAACATAAGAAGTTGATGACTGTCATGTTGCTGCTCCCTCAGGTCCCGCTGGAGGCAGTTCCAGCACGACTGCGAGCCCTCCGAGCTGAGCGCCAGCGGCTGCAAGCAGGACAACTTCGGAGCATGTCTCCTGGCCTACAATGGCCTGATAGGTAAGGACTAAATCTTTCTTGCTTAACCAGCGTCTGTGATGGATTGGGAACAAAAGGCTTTCACAGAAAGGACAGCGGCTTGCAGACCAGTGAGCTGAACAGAACTCAAAAGAATGAATCAAGGATTGTGATGAGAGGCGCGCCTGGAGGATCGATAGATTGCTGATTAATGTGGCTGCAGCGTACCCAGGCGCATTGCTGGCATCATAAGTAGTGCAATTACAACTATCGACTGCTGTTTTGACTGAATTGTCCCTGATGCAACAGTGAGTGCGGGCGCACGTGGGAGGGGAACGCGTTTGTTGTGCTTTGGGGAATAAAAAAGCAATTGAATATTACACAACAGGACTTAAAAAAAACTTTAAACATATCATTTTAGGCCAATGAAAGCACCAGGATGACAGTGAAGAAATGTTGTTTGGTAAGTGAAGCGTTAAGGATCACTAAACTACAACAGTCACTGACCATGACTGACAGATTAACATCATTTCCAGGATTACCAGCTCACATCTAAACTGTATGTGGGACAACTTATTTATAGCGATGTAACGATTCAGTCGATTCAATTCACAGTTTTAAAGTCACAATTTCATTTTTTTTCCATTTTTTTTTTCAACACAATGAATTAAAGGTATTTTAAGGCCAAGTATGTTTTCTTTTTGCCCCTTAGATCAAACTATCTGTATTCCTCCTAACAGAAAGGATTCAATACAATTAAACAATCATACATAATGTGGTATTTTATTTTCTAAATTAAAATCAATGTAAACTATTTCTGATTTTGAGCTGACAATAGACTTTTATTTCATGACGCTTAGATTACTGTAATTCTCTTTTTACCTGTCTTAGCAAACGTCTCCAAATGGTTCAAAATTCTGCTGCAAGACTTTTATGAGGAGTCAATGAACACACATGTCACCCCTCTGCTATCATCTCTACATTCATTTCCTATTAGATTTAGAATAGATTTTAAGATTTTAATATGTATTGTTTTTATCGATTTGTCTTGTAATTTAACTTTTGTGAAGAACTGTGAGTTTCCCTCTGTGAAAGTGCAGTATAAAATAAAGATTTACTTACTTACTTACATAATACTGAATTGATCACAAATCCTTTCACACTCGGTTCATGTTGAGTCCACCTGTGATGGACCACTCCACACCCGTGCCCACTCAGCACAACCCCCCTGCAGCCGCTGCTCGCGCACTCGCCCGTTCCCGCGCAGCTTGCAAAGAAAAAAAGACAGAGGACTAAAGAGGGTAAATAAAAAAAAAAAAAAAAAAACATGGCTCGCAGGAAGAATTCAGAAGGGAAACATTCACGAAGTCACGTCGTCATCCATGACTGTTGTCACGGTAGATTGATCAAAGTTGGGATGAAAATATAAAGTTGCAGGGTGAGGAACAAATCTCGGCTTTGCTTGAATTTGCAATAATAGTTGCGATGGCAACATCATGAAATCCTGGAGGGTGTCACACTGGACGCGGAAGCGCCGCAAAGCAATACTCTCTCCTGCCATTCACACCAGATGCGCATTTTCCCGCGACAGGCGCTTCAGCTAGAGCTTTTATGTTTTTGCCATCATGAGTAAGTTAATAACCTAGAAATGTTACCCCATGTTTCTGCTAAGAAGAAGCAAGTAGTTACACTTCTTTAATTTATCTGTTGTTGAGACACACAGAGAAAAGCGTGTGTTATGTTTGCATGTTTGTTTACATCTCTACAGTCTGTTTAGATACAAAAACATGATCACATTTGTCAATCATGGTGTTTTATTCAGAAAAATTGGTTATATTTTTAAAAATAAACCGAATTTTCTCATGTATCTTGATATAACTTCCTGCCAGAATTGATCGCTCACGGCTCGTGCACAAATAGACCAGACGCTGAAACGATCCGCTGTACAGCGTGATCCTTCCGTGGCAAACCGCGGCACTCCGTGTCTGGTGTGAACCACACCATAAATGGAAGCGACTTCCGCGTCACTCACAGCAAGGCTGAATGGAGAAACATCATCTGCTCTGCATTTCTAAATTGAGGCACAGGCCGTTACAAACCGATTTTTTACTTTTCTGCAACGATTAACATGTTGACGAGTTTGAATCATTGTTTTTACAGATTCACAAAGAATTGTTACATCCGTACTTGTTTATGCTTTCACCTAATAGGATAAATGTATCCAGAAATCTGCACTCCTAAAGCCCCTTTAGCTCATCATTGATTCAACTTTTATTACACTGAAAGTAAGGTTTCTGAAAAGTGACAATTATGAGAGATTGTTTGGAGCTTCTTTGTTTATGTTCTTTTATTCACTGTAACACAATCATTCCAGTAGATTCAGAAAGAAAAGCTGCATGAGCTGCTTTTCTTTTTCAGAATCTACTGGAAATATCGTGTTAACGGTTGAAAAGTTACAGTATGTTAAAGATTTTGTGTTTAAGTGTCACTGGTGATGGCTCAGGTGTTAAAGGTTTAAATATACATATTTATCAACTTAAAAACATAAAATAAGTAATAAAATCGCAGAAAACTTTTCTTTATTGTTTATATATATTTGAGCCTAAAAAAATAAAAGAAATTTCATTAAAAGTTGCACAATAAATGTTTGAAGTGGTTTATTAATTTCAAAAGTTACTGAAACAGCTGTTACGCTGTCCCATTCACCATTCTGAGCACGCTTTAAAGAGAGTCTTTTCCACAACTGACCTTTTCATACACCATTTCCTATGGGCTGCAAAGACTACAAAGTTTGCTCCGTCCCATTACTCATATTTAAGGACACGTGAAAACACAACTCCACCCCCTACATGTTCAGCCGCATGTGCAAATTGTAACAGCAGAAATATTCTGGACTCAATTGACCAAAAAAAAAAAAAAAAAAAAGGGCTTTCATCTGTTCCTGTTTAAATTCCACACTTACCTTCTCGCAGAGCCATTTGCATGCAGACCAAGACTTCATTTTTAACCTGATTAGAGCAAAGCTGGATGATAGAAAATTACCATGTATTCAGAGTAAGGTCATAATCACGTTAAGCATGTCAAGATTAAATCAGACGAAATTCTGCTTCAGTGTTATTAAACTCCGCAGTCAGTGTTTCTTTGCATTTTCTGAAATTGCAAATGCGTTCATATTATTCAAAATCTCTTCAGATTAATGCAAGCCAGAAAATACAGAACTGAAAATCTGGTAATGAATTTAACTGAAGAAGAAACAACCACCTTAAGTGAGGAGAAGCCAACAGGAAGTGTCAGAACCACAGAGCAGGACTGGATCCAACTCAACAAGCTGAAGATGTCCAAAAAACACAGAAAACCAAAGCTACACAAAAGCTCCATAAGCTAACCTGATTCAGTTAATAAGATGTTTACATGCAGAGTTCCTCAGAAAAGTGCAGAGCAGCAGGCAGGAGAGCAGGAATAATAACAGTCAGCAGGAAGTGCTAAATATTCAGCTCAGTTCAGCTGAAGAAGAGATCACACCTGACTGTCTATGAGGTAACCTGAGGTCACATTCACCATCTAATGTGAGGCGGTGTAATTCAAGTGTCCCCCCTCCCCTCTTCTCCACAGGAAGCACAATAACACCCAACTATCTTGACAACTCCACATCCAACGTGGGGCCCTGGTGCTCGTGCTCAGCAAGTGGGAACTACAGGGATCAGTGCAGCGACTTCCTCGCTTTCTTCCAAGACAACGTTTGCCTGAGTGAGTAGCAGCTGCAGAGAAACAACGTTACAGGAACAAGAACCACACAAACCCAGAACGAGGAAGTTAAGAAACTCTGCAACACAACTTTTCACAAGAGAATCTGGCCACAAAGAAAAAAAACGGTGTTTACGCTGGCTCTGATCAACTGATTCACAGACAAAAAACTGCTTTTTGTCCATAACAGCATATGGGATTGTGAGATCTCAGTCGCGATGACTGAATTCCAGTCCTGGCCAAAATCTTCAGCATTAATTCTCTCACTGACTGTCTGATAGTGGTCTGAAGGGTGCAGTGAGGGCTTTTATACGTCCCAAACAGCATGCTCATTGTCTGAGAACGTCTGACTCAAAATTACAACCTTGGTCACTCTGCGATGTTTGTGGGCCCCATAATAGCATTTCCACTGTGAGACGACATTCTGCAGTGGTTACTGCCTTGTTGCTGAGTACAGGAAAAGCTTTCATTATTTTTAGTAAAATGGTCCTGAGTCACAAGAACATGTGTTTTCTCATACTGTCATGATGTCCAGTGCTACTCTTCCATTGGGGCTCTAACTTGAATGGTAACCTTAGGGCCATTGGGCTTCTCATGTGCAATGGACCTTGTGGAACACCTAGAATACAATGTATTATCATTCCTCTCCAAAAGTCTATAGCAGTGGTGTCAAACTCAATCACACAACATTTGGAAAAATCCAAAACACACTTTAGATCGCGGGCTGAACAGGACAAACAGTTATTGACCACTCTAAAACTACATTTTAAAACTTTAAAAGCGTAACTTTTTAACATAATTATAACCTTCATATATAGCATTACCTGTGATAATCCTAGTGTAAATGCTGTAAGCTGAATTCGGCCACTGAAAATGCTAGTGCTGATAGCTGAAGATGCTGAAATTAGTAGCTGAAAACGCTGAAGGTTTTTAGCCAGCTAAAACATTAGCTAAATTTCAAATTAGCCTAACAACTTAGAAAGAAAAAAAAAACTTACTAAAACTGCTAATATGTAGCTTAAATATTAGCTAAGCTCCAAAACAGCCTAAAAAACTTTAGGAAAAAAGCCTAGATTAGTCAGAACGGCTAGCATGTAGATGAAATATTAGCTAAATTCTAAAATAGCCTAAAAAAATCTTAGTAAATGTCAAAATAGTCCAAAAAGCTAGCAGAATGACAATTTTTAAAATGTTTAAACTGTAACTTTTTAACATAATTATGGATAATAAAAATGCAGGAATATTATTCCAGAATAATTCAACTTAAACCTTAAATCATTGTCAGTATTTTACTCTCCATAAAAATGTATTTTGTCAAAATTATACAAGTTAGAAAAAAGCTAAAGATAACATCGGGCCACCAATAACAATAAAATGTAATAATGATTATCCGGAGAGCCGGATCCGGCCCCCGGGCCTTGACTTTGACACATGGACTATAGCCTGATTCTCTGTTCTCCAAAACTATTCCTCTGCACATCTATTTCAGGACAGCAGACCTGAAAGCATGAGGTAGCATGCTCTTGTAGGTGGAATTGGTTCTCATCCAATAAGAAAATCGCTTTGATAGTATTTCATTGTGCATGTGAAACTGCCTCAGTGGCCACAAATGTTTCTGTGACTGAGCTGTAGGGTACAACTGCATCCCATCGGGGGAGGTTTAATCTGGCCTGGATCAGGCTCCTGATGGGTAAATCATTGGGGTCTGCCTCCTGAGCTTGGCACAATTCTTCAAGGCAACAGCCAAATTGGACCATTGCTTTTATTTTGGTGAAATAAACTCTCTAACAGTTTAATGGGTTTGGCCTCAGCAGGCTGGAGTTCCTCTACCCCCACGGGACTCTACATCACATGCTTGATATTTGAGTGCATCTCACATTGCAGTGGTCCATGATTGGCAGTCACTGGCTGGGAAAGGGCAAATGAAGCTCGATCTACTGCAGAGGGTGTCTTTTTACCATCTATCCCAGGACAGTGGATGATCTAAAAATGATACTATTCACACTTAGTGAGATCCTTATCAGGTTCCTTTATTTTCATTAGCTACTATTAGCTACTGTCTGTGTTAGCAAAGAAGGGCCGGCTTTAGGGGTACTCTTGGAACTGTGAGGCAAATGCCATCACACTCGGCACTGTTCAGTCTTTGACAGCTTGTAGCTACTACAGTCCTGAGCCTGATCCTGTCCATCCTGCACCTACGAACGCTAACATCACTGTCTCCAGGATCATATTCTCTGGATCAAAGGGGTAACCAAAACAGGTGATATATTCAGTGGATGTTTCAACTATTTGATGAAGCATTTTTTCAGTCCACAGAATCATGCAATTTTTTAATTAAAACATCAAAATGGCTAGGGCCGTGCACGTTGACGCATTCACAATCGCAATTAACAAATCATGATTAACGTGTTCATATTTATTTAGGTAAATTATTGCAACTCACTGAGCAGCAGTCCTTCACTTTTCCTCGTGGTGCAGTCATCCACAGCTTTGTCTGTTTTTTTCCACTTATGCCATTTTTTTGTACAAAATAAATACATATTCAATTGGTTTTTAGTACTTTGATCTTGTTGTTTTTTTCCAGTTTAGATCGCCTTTCCACAAAAAGCGGGCTATTTGATCCATGATCTGGCGTGTTGTCACGGTAACATGACAAGCATCGCAGCAAAGGGAAGCGATATAAATGCTGATCGTCATGATAGGTTAAATAAAGCATCAGATCAGAGAGAAAGTTCACCTCTTACTGCTTGTTCTTTTCTAGAAGATGAAAGAAAATGTTGTTTTAAAGCGCCGTGCACAGTGAGATGGAGCAGGGACTGGAACTTCTTTTTTTTTAAGTCTGCATGTTCATTTCTAATGGCTGTAGGTCAGCATTTCTGTTCTCTTGTAGTAAAAAAGTCGTGGAGTTCTACTTATCTAACTGTTGATTTCTTTTTGTGTGACCAAATGACACTTTTGGGATATCTGAGTTAACACTTGATACATTTAAACATTTAAGACAATGACAATGAAGGAAAAAGTTCTCTCTGGCCTGTTTATGTTCAAAATATTGTCATCAAATTTACCTAGTAAAACTTTGTAATTGATAGTAATTGATCATAACATAAAAGTGTGATTAATCTGATATATTTTTAATCAATTAACAGCCTTAATTTAAAATAAAGGTGCTAAGTGTACAGTCCTGTGTGTAAATGTAATACTGTGATTATTTACAGATATTAAGTAGTTGGATAATACTGTAACTAAAAAAAATTAATAGTGATTAATCGAGATACATTTTTTCCCAGGTTTGCGATTAATTAGTTCATTTTTTTTAATCGATTCCTGGCCCTAAAAAAAAAAAAAAAAATGTAAGGAGTTCGGCTGTTGTAGGAAACACTCACCAAACATCAATAATAGGATCCAGGCCAAGAAATCCCTTAACCTCACTAACTGCAGAGAACTAATGTCACACACCCAGGTGACAACTAATGGGACTTGAACTATAAAATGCAAACAATCCTATTTTTATTTTAGATTTTTATGAAAAAATTGGGCAGGCTGTATTTACAACCCTTGAGATAGCTACCAACCAGACAGATTTTTAAGAAGGTGTGTTTTGCGTTAACTTTCTAAGTCATTTTAAGTTTCCTGCAAGAGCCTAAAAAAAGCTGTAAGATCTAGAAACTCATCCAATGTAAGTCTACAAATTTAGTAAGCTGTCGTAATAGACCCTCTTCACGTGACGTCACACATCGCCGGTCATGTGCAGAGTCGCTTCTGGTGTCTATGGTTTAGAACAGTAAAGCTGTCAGCTGAACACCATTTAAAAATGTACGCAAATAAAAAAATTGTAACTGAAATTTGTACAAAATTAGTAAGGTTAACCTTTTATTATTAATGTAAAATAGTGTCAAACACTGTTTGACACTATTTTGCTGTTCTAAATGTGAACACCGGACGTAACTTTTCACTTTTTCAGCCTTGCTGCCATTTTGTGTGCAGTCACTGTGAAAATGTCGTATTCAATTATCCTGCAGATCTTCCTGAAGTTTTTCCCTGAGTTTCAGCTTCATTGGTGGAGCAATGAGTCCACAACAGCAGCAATCATGTGGTGAAAAATAGAAGATTACTTAGTGACATGTCTGTGAAGTTGTCTTTTTTTAGTTTCTGTAACAAACTGAGAAAATTCAGACTCTGCTGGTTTCTTCTTTCAGGTTCTGGAAACATTACGGTTTGGTAATGAGTCTCAGCTAAAGCCAACAACTGGGAAAATGAATTTTCATTCATCTAACGTCAGGCAAACACTGCCTTGTCCTTGGGGAAGCTTTCTCTCTTAAACGTGGAGACTACACTTATCAGAGAAGTCATTTCTCTTGGTACCTCTAGATGCTTTTGCCTCTCAGTGAAAGGTTGTTTTGCTCAGGCCTCCCTGCTGTTTCTAGGCCAGCTTGCTGAGGCAGGACTTCAGATGGCCTTTGATGACTTTGTAATTGAACGTAATTTGGTTTCCTGCCTCCAAATTAATGAGGCGTACAAAGAGAATAGCGGCAGGAAACAGTACAGTTGCTTGCAGACAGGAGAGGAGAAAACTGCTGAGAATAATGTCCCTCTCCTGAGTAAGTGCTCTCAGGTTTTAAAAACAGCTGTCACCCTGCTTCACTTCCTCATCACAGCAATAAGAGCTGAATCACGATGCAGAACAGTAACTCTGGCCTCCTCATTTTATGAAAGCTGAGTGTGTCAGGTAAAAGAAAAGGACAGATGGAGGTGAAGCTCATTTATTTTTGCAGTTATTAAAATTTTCTCCACTTCTGCCGTTAGATTGGAGGGATATTAGCTGTGTAGCTCTGGGACAGGATGGTGGCATGTGTTCCTCTGCCTCTGGGTACGCTGTGAAGAGAGAACATGAAAAAAGGGCTTGGGGAAAAAATTGTAAAAGATGTGACAATGGGTGTTAGAGCTCCTGCATCTAAAGATATACAAAATGCTGTCACAAAGGCTCAGTACTAGAGAAATCAGTTGGTGCTTCATCTCTGCATGAGGATGGTGATGAACAGCTGGAGATGCACCTCTCATCCTCCAGCCTGCTGGGAGATCAGTACGTGCTGCTGAGCTTAAAATGCAAACTTGTGGTGCGCAGGCATGCGCCCGTCCCACTGACACCACACACCCACAGCACCGTCAGCATGCTGGTCCAGAGCGCTTCCTGCAAGGAGCGGATGCCTTCAAACCATCGAGCCAGATTTAAATAACAATTTTTTTATTAAAAAAATCCTTCCCAGTAGTGTTTTAATTATAATTATGAAGTTTTTAACCAAAATTCCACAACCTAAAAGACTTAAAAAGCCATTTTTCATGTTGATCTGAAGCCTCTGTTTCCAAAATCTCCTCTGAGGGGGCGTGGTTTTGTTGCTGTGGGTTGACCATGAGAATGACCCTCTCCTGTCTTGCTGATGAAGTCTACACTCAAGTACTGATCAATAGCTGAAGCTCAGTTGTAGGGAAAAGTCTGGTTATATCCAGACTCCTGGTTTTGTATGTAAACAGCAGCTTTTTGTTTCTTTGAAGTCGAAGGCTCTTTTTCAGTTTCCTCACTGACACTTTTCTCCCTAAAGAAATGTTCCAAAAACATCTTTTTGTTGGACTTTAATTAGCTTTTAGCTTTGGGTTTTTAATTTAGCTAGCAGAACACTCGCTTTATGGCACATGACGTGGTAAGACACGTGAACAGAATACACAAATTTAGCAAAATCATCCATCATCTTCTTCCGCTCATCCAGGACCGGGTCACAGCAATAGTGCTCTAGGGTTAAATGGGCCCGATGGCACATCTTTGATACAAAAACCTCTCAACTGGCCTGGGAACGTCTCTGGATCATAACCTGTTTACTTTGGTGAAGAAGACCAAAATAAGAGATCAGATCAACCAGAGAATCAAATTTCTGTCTTCATCTGTCTGCATCTGTCTTCTAACCCATTGGAGTTAAAAGTCTTTTTAGTGAAAGCCTAATATCAGGAGTCGAAGATGTAGGAGAAATCGTGGTGTTGAAAGCTGCCACTTCTGGTCCAGTATGCAAACATTGCAGCATTGCTTCACCTTCTCATCAGTGCAGCAGATTGGCTGGTGAGAGTGATTGGCTTTACAGCTGATGCAAGCAGGCAGGTCACCCATCGGATTTTCTATCTTCATCCTATCCTGATCTCACTGTTGCATCAGAGGGGGGGGGCAACGAAACATCTGAATTGATTGCTGAAGAAACTTGTTTGCAAAAGAAACTACCTCAGGAGAATGATTCAATTTGTTATGATCCTAAGAAATCAATGTTGGTGTGTCACACCCTGATACTCAGAGAACCTCTCACTAAAATCACATCTCTGAAATCTGAACCTTTTTAATGTGAAGCGACTAAATAAGAATAGGATTTTCACAACCGTGTATCAGCATCCATCACTCTGCTGAGGAGACTAATTGATCCTTCTCCCATTCATGGCTTCATATGGGTAGATTTTAATCGAAGTGACTTTCATGCAAACAAAACTCCTGCAGAGTAGACCATTAACTGAATGAAAATGAATGCTGAGAGAATCTTCATTCATCACATCATCATGTCGTTCTGGCTGCAGTAGATTCAAGGCCTTTCAGGTGTTGTGTATGAAGCTTCATGTAAATCATGAAACGCTGCTGTGAGTGAAGGTCTTCTGCTGAATGCAGTCCAAGATGCTCTCTATACCACTGTTCCTTCTTCACCTCTACTCCTCAGTTAAAGCAGGTGTCAGTATAAAGCTATCTATAGCTTGTAAACCGAACTGGTAACACTTTAGATGAGGTGTTGCTAAACACTCAATATAATGTTGACAAAGATAGTTAATACATTTGTTAAGCTTGTAAGCAGTTTATGAATATGACCTTTGTAGACAATGGTCACACTTTAGATATTAATGAATCTTACTAAGTCTGTTAATAAACATGCCACGTTTCTCCTTCAGAACCTACTGGAATTATCGTATTAACAATTAAAGTTACAGGATGTTAAAGATTTTGTGTTTAAACCACCAGGGCTTATGTTTTTGTATGAAGGAGCATGCAATAAGGTTTTTTTTTTTTTTAAACTAGATCGATGAGCTTACGAATAGGTTTTCATTTACTGTTTAATCTTGTAAAAAGTGGTTGAGTTATTGGAACTGCTAATATATAAAGGTCAATGAAAGGTTAAAGGTTTCAAACAAGAGCAAAGCAAAAAGCTGCATTGGTGAAAGCAGCAAAAACAGCGACAAAAAAGAATGTTCTCAGCAATCAAGCAGAATATCTATTGTAATGTTTTTACAACTGTACAAAGACTGGAAGCTGTTAGCATATTTTGGTGGTGCATTTTAGGGCAGACGCTCACTTTTTCCTCATCCCACTTTCCACTTTGAACACCTCCACAGTTTGTGGAGCGACTAGTATTTACACGACACCTTGAGCGTGTGACATCTGAATGTGAAAAGTTGCTTTTTTTCTTCCTGAAATAATAACAGTACTTATATTGTTCATTAAATGTATTCACACCTACACATCTGTTCACTCTTTACCTGTTAAACACAAAAAGAGAAACAAGCTTTGATCCGCTCATTAGAACAAATATGTTTTGGGCAAATGACCAATATTTCACTTTCTGCAGAGCCTAAATGAGTTGTTGAAAGTTGTTGAAAATGGTTGAATATGATTTAGATTTGTGTGTTTTCAATAAAAAGCTCAGGTTATTCTAAATGTTCTTAGTTTGAGATTCTTCTAAAATGTTTATTTTCAAGACACCAAAATCCTAGTGATAAAAAATATGCTCGGCCGTCTTTTATTTCTAATATAAGAAAAGCTGTAGCAGCAGGAGGACATTTTTTGACCCAGAGTTGGTTTTATTTTGAACAGAACTAGTGAGTGCATTTGTCAAAAGTAAAAGAAGTAAAAGAACCGTTACATAAAGAAACATATATATATGTTTCTTTATGTAACGGTTCTATAGGCGCTGTTGTAATTCAATTATTGTAATATTTAAAAACTACATTTATAAATAAATGCTTAATTGTCAAAAACATAAATATCGTGCATTTTTAAACAATAAAGTGGGATTTTGTGGCTCTCTGTGGATTCTGGTCAGACCAGGGGTCGGCATCCTTTAACAGTAAAAGAGCCATTTGGGCTGGTTTCCCTTACCAAAAATAAGTATACTTCAAGTATATTTTTAAAAGTATACTTAAGTATAAAAAGGTATATACTGTACCAAGTGTACTTAAAAGGTATACTGGAAGTTTACTACCAAGTATACTTCTTTGTACTAAATTGGCCCACTTTTAGTTTATAAAAAGTATACTTAGAAGTATACTTAAAGTAAACTTTCTGGTATACTTCTAGTTTACTGGCAATAAACTTTAATTTTACTTCAATTTTATTATAAGTAAACTTTATGGTATAGTTTTAGTTTACCTTAAATCTACTTTAGGTTTATGAAAATATACTTATATAGTCCAATCTGGATGGAGATCAGTGGATAATCTGGGGATTGGACCAGCCCTACACTTAGCCTACTGAGCCATACAGCCACTTTTAAGTTCATGAAAGTATACTTACAATTATGGTATACTTTTAGTTTACTTTAAGTTTATGAAAGTATACTTAAAATAACCATAATAGTATACTTTTCGTTTATCATTTGGTATTCACACCAAATCTGACTTCTTGCTACAAACCTACAAGATTACTGAACATATCTTCTATGAAGAACATTAAAAATAATACAGCTACTGTCAAAAAGAAAAATACTTGTACACCAATAGCTACACTAAAATATATATTGATAAAAAGTTTAAGGCTATATTCATTTAGAATTGTAGTGTAATTCTAAGTATAAACAATATACTTAACAGGAACTTGTAGTTTATCTCTAAGTACATAAAAAGTCACCTAAAAGTATACTATGTTAAGTTTAGTTTAAAAAAAAAGTATACTTAAAATAAACTCGAGTATACTTCTTTTTGGTAAGGGTTTCTACTGATAAAACCTAGAAGGAGGCACATAGTCTTACTTTAGCCTTTAAATGGGCCATACCATGATTTTCTTAAACCTTTCAGAGTGAACTACATCCATATATATGATCATATATTTCTTATGAAACACTGAAAAACAGATTATTTATGAAATATTTGTTATATTTAATGAGTTTGTTCATACCCGGAAGTAAAAGGGCTCGATTCCTGAAGCTCCGCCTGCCACTGCACGCTGCTGCTGTCTGTGTCATGACGTCATCCCAGACTAAACCTGTATTTCTCCCTCGAAAATAATCCAAATTTCTTCAAAGATGGATGCACATTTGATATATCTGCCTTTAGTAGGTCTGGCCATCACTAACTCCTTTACAACACAAACACACGCGGCTTCTGCACGGCTGTGCGGGAGTGGAGGAGGTGGTGGTGGGGTGTGGGGGGGGTGTCTTAAAGGAGCGGCGCGTTTTAAGTAACAATCACATATTTCAGCCGGAATTTATTGAAGACAGGACAAAGCTGGAAGATATACGGTATGCTGCATCTAAAATGAAAGTTGTTTTGCGGATCATTACTGGATAAAGGGATAAATTGAGCATTGGTGTTAATCTGGGGGCGGAGCTATCAGAGCAGACTCTTCCTGGAGGGAGCTGTCTGCATCGATCTTACGTCAGCACGTTTCCACCTGCTCGTTTTTGTGGGTAAGGGAGGGACTGCTGCAGACAGCGCAGGTTTTTAGAGGATTACTATTAAATGCAAAAACGAATCAAAATGCTGCTTTAGGGTTCTTTGTGGTGAGGAAAGAACAGTAGAATGCATTTAAAACCTCAAAAAGTAGAATTTTCATGGTATATTTGAATTTGTATTCATTACCTTTTTTATTTAAATAATATGATTAATGTCAATTTTTGGCAAAAACAAAGGCAAAAATATAAAAAGAACATAGCATCTCTCAAAATGGGATTTTTTTTTTTTTTACTTATTTTCAAAATAAAAGATGCTCTGTGTCAAACAGGATCATCTTAGTGTAGCTTTGGGCAACTAGCAACAAATGTTGTGAAGCACAAGATAAAATATGCTTTTATCTCATAACAGATCAAACTTTTTACCAACGTTTTTCTTTCCATATAAAATCAGTTCATTCTGGAGGTAGAGTTGATCAAACGACGTCTTCAGGTCAACAGGATGTAAAAACCTACATAGTTTATCATTTATGTGAACCTCAGACATCAATTTATACATTTAACTAAACTAAATTAAATAAATACTGATTAAGTAATCCTTACTTTAACAAATTGCTATTTTATTTTTCTTGTATTTCTGTTTTGGTTATTTTTCTCCTCTTTGCCCTCAGCAGTCTTACACTGCTGGGTTTTGTTATTTTAGTTTGGATCTTGGTAGTCTTAGTTTTCAGGCTTTATTTGTTTTCTTTAGGCAGTTTTTGTTAAGAGGAGCTGCTGACTGTGACGGTCAAAATGTCTGGATCAGCAGTCTCCACGACTTATTTTATGTTTGACTAAGGAGCCACCATGGAGAGATAAAAGAGACACAGGTGGATCTGGAGCTGCAGGTTGAAATCCCTGAACTAGATGAAATGGCTCTTTTAACCTTAAAGGTTGCAGACTCCTGACCAAGGAGGTCAGTCTTCAGCTGCTCTGGAACCCACTTCTCTCTGACCTCAAAAGGAAACTTCTGACAATCTTTTCACATCTTTACTCCAGGCTCATCTGTTTAAATTTTTGTTTATTCAACAAACTTAAGAACAAAATTTTATCTTAACTTTTGTCATGATTTTTTATACTGTTTTTAAATGTTAACACTTGTGCTATTCTAGGCACGTTTACACTAAAAGTGGGCCATCTGGACTCCACAAGACAGAACGTTGAACGTTCTTATCAAGAATTTTTTATCTTCACTGATGTGGCAGACATCAAATCCTGTCCACTTTTGTTTTGGGAGGATCACACATCGATATAAGGGTGGGGTCATCTGGACCCCATAAGAGAGCTCAGGGGTTAAACTTTTAAAACATACATATTGTAATCATTATCAAAAGATGCAAAAAAGAAAATTAAATCAAAGTTCTATAGGACCTGAATCAGACTTCTGCATGGATACTTTGAATCAGCCGTACTTCTTGTGCAGTCTGAAGGGATGGGTATCGATTATAATTTCCAGAAATTATTCAATTCAATTCACAAGAGCCGGAATCAATTCAATTTAGATTTGTTTCAATTCTTTTGATTCTTCAATTCAGTTTAATTTTGAGTTTACACATTTATGCACAAGGAATACATTAATAATCTACTATATGATTTGAATATATTTATATGAATTTGATCCAGTTCACATACTGTAAATGTATCAGTGAAATAATGAGATTGTTAATATCATCCAGTGTTACATGGATTCTCTAAAGGAGAAGTTCTAACTAAAATGTTCAGATCATTAACATGTAAACATTGTTCTGCTTCTCCTGGATGACGTTTCAGTTTGACCACTAGGTGGAGATTGACTTAAGTATTACACCTTATTCCAGAAGAAGAATGTATGAGGGGAAAAACAATGTTTTAGACCATAAATGATTACTTTAAAAGCACTTCCTTAAAAGAGTTTGGAAAATTAATGTCTGTGAGTTTATAAAGATGTTCATTTATTCAGCAGTGTAGGATTAGGTCAACCAAGTGTTAGCATTAGCCGTCCTATAGAACATTCCATTAAACATTAGCATCAAGCTAGCGGACTTTAGCTTTATGTGTTAAATCAGTCTCTATTTTTATAGAAAGTGCAAAGTGCAGGACCTCTGCTTCACCTTGCTTTGCCCCGCCCTCTTGATGACTGAAAAGATCTTTAGTCATGTGGTTTTATGAACAAGAAACAGAAGTGTGTGGTTACTGACCAAACTCTCTGTTCAAGACTCAGTATGGACCAGCCGACTTTTCCCTTAAGTTTTTACTTGTTTAGTCTTTTTGTCCCCCTTGTGTTTTGTTTGTCACTCCGCTCTGTACTCTTTTCTACTCATAGGTGTAAAGGTGTGTTTTGTTTTTGAAACCCCTCACAGCGTAGCATGCTGCGAGGCTGATTTTGCATTCAGTCTTGGTGTTGAGAACCAGCAGAGTTGAGGCTTTTGGCGACCTGAGGTCCTGCTATGACGGCTCACTCTAGTAAAGTTCGGTCGTCAGTGTATAATTATTATTGCCTTATTATTTATATGATTGTTATTATTATTGTTGGTTTTCAAGTTTTACCACCAAGCAAACAATTGAAAAGTAACCTAGAAATGGTCACATTTGGTTTACAGTTTTGTTAGTTTCCTTTACTACAAAAAGTATTAAATAAAAAGCAGAATGAAATGAATCTAATTCTGCTTTTTCATGCAGAAAATGCCATCTCAGCATTCGGGAACGGCTCAGACGTGAAGACAAGTGAGAGTCAACAAGGGATGCCCAGTCCGGCTGCAGACAGCCACAGCCCACACTTCTCCACCGCGGCTCCAGGCGTCTCCATGGAAACAGAGCACAATGTTCTACGAGCACAGATACCTACTCAGGTGAGATGGGATGAAACAGTGACAATGTTCAACAAAACCTTTTTTCTCCTGCAGACAGCCTTTCAGATGTGGGTCACAGAAATTGGAGGATTTGTTTTAATCAAGACGGATGGATTTCTGAAACATCAGCAGGCGAAGGAGGAAAAATGAGCTGGTTCCCTTCAGGCCAGCTCGCCGTTTGAAATGAGACATGGCTCTAATGCTGCTAATGCTGTGACTGTTTCCATGTCCTGTTAACGGGGGTGGAAATCGGTCTCACATCGCCTGACGTTTACATGCATTTGTCGACGATGAGAATAATCAAAGCTTCTTTTAGGTTTCTTTTCACATAATCACTAAAGACAGAGCAGGTAGTCTCCTTCATTCATCAAAAGTTCTGTTAAGTTTCTGCTTCTGCACCTCAGAAATGTTTTTTTGTTTTAAACTCTCACTTTGATCCTTTTTTGATCTAGTTTCAAAGTGTTCCCATTGCTCTTTTGGTTATGATGATGCTGTTTTTAGGCAAGTAGACCCTTTTCATGGTGACATCAGACAAAATGGTGACAGGGCAGAAAAAGTGAAGTTACTTCCAGTAAAGCTTACAGCTGAACGCTGTTTAACACGATTTTACATAAATAATTAAAGGTAATCTTACCGATTTCAACAGAAAAATGTACAACATTTATTTTATGAATGTCCTGCTGAACTGTATTTTCATTTCCTGTCTTTGATCGTTCACAAATCAAAATACAAATTTGAATATCCCTCCAATATTTGAAATTTTATTGAAAATATCAACCTTTCATTTCTTTACAGTTTCTGTTTTGGCTGATGTTGACCGATAGGAATTCATGTGGCTACATTTATCGTGTTTTATTTATTTATTTTTTTTGGCAAAACTCCACACATAAATAAGACACCACCACACACATATCAAACATTCCTCGCAGATAATTCAGACCCCCATGAGCACTTTCTGCTCCTGCATGCTCGTGTTTAATCCTCCATGAGCATTTTTACCATAAGGGAGTATTATTATTATTATTATTATTGAGTTGGTCTACAAAAGAATATGAGAATGCAGAATCCTCTGGTTATTAACAGAAATATGAGACAGAAAGAGAAACCTGCTGGTTAAATATCATCAACACACAAAGCCTAAAGTAGCTTTAGAGCTCACATAAACACAATCATCTCAATCAATGTGTAAGTGGGATTCTCTTTTTACCCTTCAAACATCTAAACCCGGGGTGTCAAACTCAATCGCACAGGGGGGCAAAATCCAAAACTCACCTTAGGTTGTGGGCCGAACAGGATAAACATTTATGGAACACTCTAAAAATACATTTTTAAAACTTTAAAACTGTAACTTTTTTAACAAATTATGAACTAGATATAAAGCACTGCATGTTATAATGCTAGTGTGAATGCTGTAAGATGAATTTGGTCGCTGAAGATGCTGAAATTGATAGTTGAAATCACCGAAGCTAAAAAAATAGCTAAACTTCAAAAAAGCCTAAAAACTTAAAAAAAAGCCTAAATTACCCAAAACAATTAGCATGTAGCTGGAATATTAGCTAAACTCCAAAATAGTCTAAAAAATCTTAGTAAAGTCAAAATAGTCCAAAAAGCTAGCAGAATGCTTTAAAACTGTAACTTTTTAACATAATTATAAATAATAAAAGGGCAAAAATATTATTATTATTGATCATTTAGCAGTTTGATGCTGTTTTGTGCTTTTCATTATTATTATTTGCTGCTTCTACAACTGAATTTAAATAAAGTTGATCCTGAATCTTGAATTCCAGAATCAATCAACTTAAAGCCTAAATAACTTTAATAGTTTACCCTACATAAAAATATATTTTGTCAAAATTATACAAATTAGAAATAATCACAAGATAACTTCGGGCCATTAATAACAATAAAATAAAATAATTAATTAAATGATTATTATTGATCCTTAATAGCCTGATTTTATTAATATTTGATATTAAGTCCTGAACCGGATATTGATAATTCATGTAGAGAAAATGGTATGGTCGAGTCGGGGTGGGATTATATAAGTTCGCTTCCTTTAACTCCCTTTCAAGTGATCTACTTGTGATTCATTAAGTGATATGTTATGTATTGTGACCTGATTGGTTGAAATAAACCACTTCATTCATTCATTCATTCATTCATTCATTCATTCATTCATTCATTCATTCATTCATTCAAAATGATCTGGAGAGCCTGATAGAATTACCTGGAGGGCCTTTGACACATGTGATCTAAACAAAATGGAAACTGTGCTTTTTTCCACATCTATAGTATAAACCATTTTTAGTGGTTATTTTTAAAAAAGAAAAAGCACATCTGCTGTAACTTTCATTAAAATATTTAAATGTTGAAACAACTGTCGTAAAATGTTCAACCAAAAATCCCAGTCAACCACTACTCTCTGTCGGGGACGTCTATCTTTGGTACCACCTCAGCAGGTGAACAAACCGCTCCCCCTCTCCATGGACCCAGAGAAACTCCTCCCTCCACCTACTTTGATGTTTTGCTTCTACTCCTCGCCTGGTTCCTCTGTTTTCAGTTTGATTCTGCCTTTTATTGCATACTTTGCTGAAGCTCACTTTCATTGCAGTTTAGTGGAACATTTCTCTCAATAAAAAAGTTTAGCACCTGTATTTGTGCTGACATGTTGCAAACCTTGGATCAAGATTAAAGGTGGAGGTGATGTAAGAAATCCATGATAAGCTGATGTCAACTTTAGTAAACCAACATCATTTGTTTTGTGAATCTTGTATTTCCCTCATCAGGACATGACTTCAGTCTGGTTTTGAGTGGTTGACGGTGTGAGGCAACTCTAAATATCTTCAGTTGGAGTTAGTCTAGGTCCAGGTTCGGTAAGGAGATTGGTTACTGTCATATATTACACAACTTAGGATGGTGCATCCCAAAGAAAGCACACTACTACAATGAATGGTTGTACTAGAACTGAATTATCTCAGATAATGACATATAATTAAATACAAGAACTAAGTGCTAATTGAAAGTATTCTCGTGTGTAAAAATTCACAACGAAAAAAACAAACAAAAAAAGTGTCTACTAACATGAAAAGGATGCTCAAATAAAACTGAGATCTCAAAAAATATATTTCAATGAGTCCAATCTCCTTTTTCCTCCTTTCTTTCAAAGAAAATAATAAACCCTTTGAGTGTACTCACTAAAAAGACAAAAGCAACCCACTTAATGTCCAAGTTAATATTTCAAGGTGCTGGCGGAGAGTAGATGAGTTGAAATAAACCGAGAAGGGAAGATGGCGGAATGATGATGGAGTAGATGAGATGATAGACCAGTAGTGTCACACATACGGCCCACGGGCCGCTTATGGCCCCCCAGCTGGTTTAATCCGGCCCAGTCATGAAGAGAACAAAAATATTAGGATGTTGAAAAAAAATCCAAGTTCCTTGGTCATTCTTTAGGAGAATTATGGTTATTTAAGAAAGTGACCACAATGCACATTTCCACCACTAGGGGAAGCAAAGAAAAAGAAATACCGGCGTAGCGATAGATCAAGAAATCAACAACATTTCTTTGTAAAAGCATGCCACGTCTGGGTAAGATGCAGTTAGGTTCCCTGCTAGCCTCACCGCAGTTAAGTTGCTATAAAAATAAAATAAAAATGTTGTTTCCCCAAAGGTAATAATAAGCAATAGCTCTAATAATAATAAGTGATTAGGCAACTAGGATGTTCAAGGCATTTTCTCCAACTAAGAAAAAAACAAAAAAGATTAACAAAGCTACAGATAACAAGTTGACCAGAGGTTATTTTGGTATTATATTACTGGTCCGGCTCACTTGAGATCAGATGTGGCCCCGGACCAAAATGAGTTTGACCCCCTGTGATAGACAGAAGACCAGAGATCTAGATGAACTCTAAGAAAAAAACAGTTTACTCAAATGTGCAGAAAATGATTAAATATTGTCCATATATAGGTGTGGATGTGAGAGTGTATGTGTGTGATTGAGGCCCTGCGACAGCCTGGCGACCTGTCCGGGGTGTACCCCGCCTTCGCCCTTCAGTGGTCGGGTTAGGCTCCGGCACCCCCACGACCCTGAAAGGGACAAGCGGTCAAGAAAATGAATGAATGTCCATATATAATGTCCCTTTAATGTTATTTTCATTGTTTCACAGGTTTTTTCCCTATCAAAGAACTTTAACTCAACATACACAACAAAATGACATAACATAACAAAAAAAAAGACATTTCAAAACTAGCTTACTTCGTAGCTAGCCTGCAACATGTGGTGAACTTAGGAGAGGAGTTTGACCCATTGTTCACACTGGTCAAGCAGGGAGGGGCTTCTTCTACTTTCTCTACTGTTCACTATCACATGTCCTCCACCTACTGTTGGTAGAGGGTTTGTGTGAGATGTTAAAGCGGTGCAAAACTTCAGAATCTATCTACTCCTATAGATCAGGGGGTCCCAGAACTACGGCCCGCGGGCCGGATCTGGCCCACTTCCACATTTTTCCCTGCCCTCCAAATACTATCAGAGAGACATGATTTTTTTTTCCCCAATCTGGCTTTGAGGTTGCTTGCTAAACCAGTTTGCAAAAAACTGCTAGCATTAATCGCAGACAGAGCTGCAAACAGAAAACGCTTTTTCTGTTAGCCTACAGACCGACCCCGGCCCCATATCAGAGAAGAAAAAAGTTACGTGGCCCTTACAAGAATGATCTGCTCTAGATGACCAACTTGTTGTTTTATAATTCCCGTCGGCACACATCACAAGTATTAATTTCTCTTCCATGATCAATTTTCAAACGGTCGGCACTTCCTTTGATAAAAAAGAACATGATGCAAATGTCTTTACCAAATCTGAGACCCTGATTGGCCAAAGTTTAACCTGGTTTAGTTTTCAACGTGCATTCAGTGACCAAACGTTTTGTATGTGGAGCTTAAAAACTGTCATGAACTCAGAATTCGTCTCTTAGCAGCATCTCCAAGCTGAGAGATCAGGAAACGTTTACCCTCATGACATTTGTTCCTCCACAGCTTCACGTATTTCTGTGGTCTTTTTCAGGTCAATGAGAACGAAAGATTGTGGGGCGATGAAGGTGACTCCACTCTTCCCTCCCTTTCTGGCGGGGGCGTCCAACCCCCCTGCGTCTCCCCGCTGCTCATCCTGGGCTGGCTGCTGCTCCTGCTGTCCCGTCCGTAAGAGACCCTGAGCTGGCATCCACAGACTGCGCTCCAGATCTGGGTGGAAAACGGGGGAGTGAGATGGAGCCTGACTGGAAAACATCCATTTCTTTGTGTCAGATGATGTTCGGGGGAGACGGGTCCCCACTTTCCCCCTGTCCTTTGTCACTAAAACCACACTATCTCTTTTTGTGAATCATGACTCAGAGCAGATGTGTTGTGAACCCTGCGCCCCTGAAAGAGCGCCACCCAAGGGGAAAAAACAGGAAACACACTCGACATACCCAGCTTCACGCCTGCCCGGGCACAAACTCTGACACCAACAACGCCGTCGCTCATCTGACAGGAACGTCCACGCCTCAGAACATGCACAGAAGAGAGACGCTGAAGGTGTGGTGCCGGATATGTCAAAAGATAAACATATAAATATATAAATATATGAAAATATATACAAAACTCTTCTGTTCTCGAACATTCCTTGATGTAAAAAAATAAATGTCAAGAGTTCTTCTCTCAGATGAAGATGGAGAGATTTTTGGTGGAATGTGCGTGATGGTGAACACACAGCACTCTGTCCATTCAGCTTTATTTTCATGCCTCATTTGCTTTCTAAATGAATGTTAGACGTGTCACAGGAGTCACGGCACAAACACATTCCCAGGTTTTTGTGAGAACATTTTAACAAGATCAGGCAGAGGACCTACAGTACTTTAGCAGACCTTTTTCAATGCTTTAGATCATTTGGTATGAAAAGATGTCTCTTGTAAATTCTTGGTTTGCCACTTTGGAAGGAAAGTCTTCATCTATGCGTTCATTAAGCTTTAAGTGTGAGGCCTGCTGAGTCGTTCCCGTCTCAAGTGTTAAAAAAAACAAAAAAATATTGTGTTTGTGATGATGCAGCAGGAGATGGACACAACTTTCTATTTTTTAAATATATGTGAACTCTGTCTCAAATAAACGGAACGTCGGATGTGTCCGCGGCGCCCCCTGTCTGCCGGGACCCCATCAGCTGGACATGACGGCTCAAAGTGTGTCACAGTTAAATGTTCTGCTGGGGCAGTTTGTGGCAGAATTCAGAATGAAGCCAAACACAGGAGAGACATCAACAACATCCATTTCAGTTTAATGAAATTATCCTCAAGACGCCCTCAGAAGAGCAGATGGAAAAGGGCCAGTTCACCCACGGCATACGCAAGAGAGACAGTCTCTGTTCTCATGGCCCACTTTGGTTCTGGTCAAAATAAATATTTTGTTGGATTATTGAAGCCAAAGCTCCACTGTGAACCTCTAAAAACATTCATTGTTTTTGTTTCTTATGTGTGATGTGTTTTCTGGATGTTCTAAATTCAAATTCAGACCTTTAATTTCCACTTTAAGGCGATTCCCATTCACTGACCACTGTATTAGGCTCACTCATTGACACAAACAGCTGATCAAACGAAAGTGCAAAAGTGGACAATAGCAGAGTAGAAAAGTGTCAGGATTTTAGCTTCAACTTCCAGATGTTTGGATCAGATTATCAGAAATATAAAACATGGATTCATCCAGTCTTGTATGGACAGCTCTGGCTGCTGCTGCTGCTGGTGGTGGTGGTGGTGTAGTGGTTTGGGGGATATTTTCGGGCCCAACATTTCTAACTGTGTTGTAGCTGATCACATCCATCCCATCATGTTTTCAATTTCATAAATCTTCTTTTTGGCATTTAAAGCTCAGATCATCTTCAGCAGGTTTCCTGAACTGACCCTCATCACCAGACCTCAGCTCAGTAGAGAATCCCTTGAGTTGAGGGAAAGCGGGAGATTGCGCAGCAACTGTGTGATGCTTTCATGCCAGAGTGAACCATAACTTCAGAGGATGGTTTCAGCTCCTTCAACCTCAAACGATTCATTCAGATCTGAAGGTAAACAGAGGTGGAACCCATTACAAATGCAGAAAGGGTGAACGCTGTGTATCAGAAACATGGTTTATGGCTTAAAAGTGAACACTCCTTAAAATCATTTTAAGTGTTTAAAAATGCTAATTTTAAAGCAGCATTGCAAGTGATTCACCAAAACTAAGAGAGTTTATTAAAAAGAAAGCTAAAATCCAACACAATCCACCAATGTTCAGAATAGAGTTGCCCCAACCGATTATTTTCATAGTAGACTAATCACTGATTGTTTTTTTCTGATTAGTCGACTAATCGGGTCATGCACAAAGTGGAAGAAAAGCACACATCTTAACAATCATTAGATTTGAATTAACTAAAAATAAAGATAATTAAGATGATAGTTTATTAAACCTTTAATGAATCATGCAGCTTCTGTCCTTCGTTAGTTTCTGGGATTAAAGCAAGATAAAATGGAATGAGAGATATAAGGAATATACTTTCCATCAAACTCATTTTGACAGGTGCCCCGCCCCTCAAGATGATGTAACAATTTAATATAAATTCTATTTATAGATGGTATATAGGGTCAAAGGTCACCTGTCAACATGAGTTTGATGGAAAGTATATTCCTGATCTCTCTAATAAAGTTGGCATCTGAAACAAGGAAGTGTTTTTCACTGCAGATAAAGTTTTTGGTCTCAATGACTCAAAAATAACAAAATAACATTTTTTGGTGCTGAACCCTCACAACTTTGTCCAAATGTATTATACTTTGACTCCTTATAATATAAAGTAATGACTAATCGACTATTAAATTAGTTGTGGACTATTCTAATTAGTCGTCTAATTGTGGCAGCTCTAGTTCAGAACATATTGTTTAATATATTTAAGTCTCACTCTGATCATCTTTTGACCTATTGTAAAAATCTTCCCATTGTTTTTTTTTTTTTAATAGTATAATTGTTCCGTTTTTAGCCAAAATCTAAAAACTTGTGTTGTTTTCTAGAACATAGTTTCTGCAAAGCGGCAGGAGTCCATTCACCTCTGAGTTGTTACTATGGAGAAAGTCCGCATCCTTCCCATCATCCATCTATTTACACATTCTCCCACTAGCTTACAGCCCCTCACTCCCCCAACCAACATTACTGATGCAACAAAATGGTGATGAATATCAGAGCTATCCAGCTGTACAGCTTAGATCCAGATGTTTTCATCACACATTTTTTACCAGTGGCTTCTTTTCATCTGCTCCTGATTCCCTACAATATGATTAAAGAAATACTCAGAAATTGAGTTTTAGGCTCAATTTTGTTTATACATGTCCTCCATCATGAGAATAATGTCACAAGAACATATTAAAATAGGAAAATCCCGACTGTCATCAGCATGGGTGTTAAAGGAGAGCAGATTGAAGGAGCGCGTCTCATGAAAGGATGTGGCTGCAGTGTTTTAGTTGATCTGCTGCTTTGGGAGCGACTGAAGTGTGTTTGGCTGAACTGGCCCTTTGAGTTTGTCACAGTTGTGGTGATGACAGGGCAAAGGTTCCACCCCATGATGAATCTTCTGAGGCCATGACCTTCATATTGACCTTTTTGTTACATGCATCATGTAATTGTAAGGATGTTATAATATAGTGTATACTGTAAGCTACACAGTGTATGCCATATCTATGATGTCTGGAGTGGACTATTCATACCTTGGGTATAAATAAAATGGGATTTAACCAAATATTTTCTTTGAGTGTCAAACAGTTTCAATTTCTTCTGACGCATACAAACATGCGCATCAAAAACTTGAATAAATGGGACCCCTGGTGTAAACAAACCCCGAGTATGTTTGTTCTTCTGTAAACAAAACATCTGCATGAATAGAAAAGGTTTTTAGATCACCAAAAACAAACCAACCCTAGTTTATTTCATAAATATCACTCCATCATGAGCTCAAGGAGGCAAAGAACAATGACAGATCTGTCCTAGCATCACCTGTGTGCTGCATATGGATGCTCTAATTGCTGCCAGTCTCTGTGTTTTGGGTCAACAGCTATGTGGGACAGACCTCCAGCTGCCCCACATCCTGGAGCTGTCTGGCCCATCGCTGCTGCTTCAGCCTGGAAAAAGCTGAAAGCATGCCCCCCCATCAGGGAGTGGGGAGCAGAAAGATGTCCAACGTTAACTGATGAAGAGCCCCCTCTGAGGAACAGACGCTTTAGGACACCAGAGTCCATTTAGTGACTTTCAGCAGCACCAGAGGAGTGTCAGAGAAAAGCTTCACAGTGTTTCAATCTGAACTGTCATTTTCTGTACACTTTTACACCCAGAACATCAACTAATGAGTTATCATTGTTAGGAGTTTGAGGGAAAAACCTGATTTATTTAACTCTTTAACACCGGAGCTCCAGTGTTTATGTTCTTTGATTTACTGTAACTGTTCAACTGTTAACACAATAACTTCAGCAGATTGTGAAGAAGAAAAGTGGCGCGAGCCGACAAAAAAAGGTTGGTGACCCCGGTCTAGAGCAAGCATCTGTCTTTTAGATCTGTCTGCAATAAACAATGTTTTAAAGACAGTTAAATACTGTTTTCTGTCCTTAAAGGGTCACCAAACAGGACAGTTGGAGGGTGATTCCACTATCATCCCAGATTTGAAAAATACAAAAAAGGAGGGGGCGGGGCTATTGGAGGAGGTGTGGTCTGGATGTGATTGACAGTGACAGTGGGTTTAGCTTGAGGAAACTAAAATATATTTTTATTATTGACTCAATGAAAACTCAAGAAAAAAAATCATAAAGTTGAGGAGGTCCAAGCAGGCTGCCTCCCCATCCCACAGCCGCTCTTTGTCTGTTGGTCAGCCAGCTTTCTAGGGGCCGGTATAGCGAGCAAGTAAGCAAGCTCGACCATTCTCTGGCGCTTCTGGCGTATAGAGGCGACCTCCGCCGCTCTTGCCGTTAACATTGCAGAGAAAGCTCCCCCGCTCGTGGCGTCGAGGGGCAACCTCCATCACTCTTGGCATAGTGGGACGACCTCCATCGCTCTCTGGGTTCACATTTTGGAGAAAGCTCCCCCACTCTCGGCTTTGCGGGGTGACCTCCGCTGCTCTTGGCGTAGCGGGGCGACCTCCATCACTGTTGGCGTAACGGCAAGACCTCCACCGCTCTCTGCTTCAACATCGCGGAGAAAGCCCCACTACTCCCGGCATCAAGGGGCGACCTCCACCACTCTCTGCGTTAACATTTTGGAGAAATCTCCGCCACTCTCGATGGGCGACCTCTGCAGCTCTCTGCGTTTACGTTGCAGAAAAAGGTCAGTAGCTCTTGGGGTAGAAAGGCGACATCTGCCACTCTTGGCGCAGTAGGGCAACCTCCACCACTCTCTGCGTCATTGCAGAGAAAGCTCCGCCACTCCCAGCGTCAAGGGGCGACCTCCACCACTCTTGGCGTAGCGGGGCGACCTCCACCACTCTTGGCGTAGCGGGGCGACCTCCACCACTCTTGGCGTAGTGGGACGACCTCCACCACTCTTGGCGTAGCGGGGCGACCTCCACCACTCTTGGCGTAGTGGGGCGACCTCCGCCACTCTTGGCGTAGTGGGACGACCTCCACCACTCTTGGCGTAGCGGGGCGACCACCACCACTCTTGGTGTAGTGGGGCGACCTCCACCACTCTTGGCATAGCTGGGCGTACTCCACCACTCTTGGTGTAGTGGAGCGACCTTCACCACTTTTGGCATAATGGGGCGACTTCCACTACTCTTGGCATCAACATCACAGAGAAAGCTCTGCCGTTTTCAGGGTTGCGGGGTGTAAACGGTCGCATGGCGAGCTTCAATTCTTGAGCGTGTCAAGTGTTCAAAGATGGGTGGGGTTTTATACTGGAGCTCAGAGCATGATGACGAGAAGCTTCTTGGACTTACACCAGTTGACCAATCACAAAATTCAAGTGTAATATTTCAACTGGTAGGGGGCAGCACACAGTCGGTTTTAAACTGTAATTTCAGGAATTAAACAAGTTTAATATAAATTGTAAAAAAAAATGGAAACAGAAAGCACTTTTAAAGGTCTATTTCTAGAGGTCAACAGACAAAAAAAAGTTGATTTAGTGTTTGCTTATTCTTTAAAGAAAGGTGGATGATATGTTCCAGAAAAACAAGCCAAATCAGAAAATCACCCACAGAACGCAAAAGAAGGAAAAAGAAGCTTAAGATCCAGATGTTAATGAACTCTAGTGATTCTATGAGTTTCTCCAAACTGATGTAAAACCGAGAAAGTCTTCCTCAGATCTCTGCTGCCAAAGGTTGGGCTGAATTGAGGAGAATCCTCAGTATTTGATTAATTCTCTTTGTTTGAGACTTTTGATCTTCCTCCACACTCAGTGTCCACTCAGCTCAGCTGATGGTTGAGTCATCTCCTAAAATGGACAGAATTTGAAGAACTGCTCCTTTAATGTAACTGTAAGTTTCTCATCCAGCCTCCCAGAAGCTCGCTTAATTAATTATTCCAGCTCCACAATGGGCTGTTTCTCTGAATAGCAATCTGGAAAACAGAAAATTAATTACACTTTTATGAGCTGCAGTCTAGAGGGAACTTCACTTCCACTGCACAGCAGATGTTTTTGTAATTAGAGGAGCAGTATCAAACTGCAGTCTAATAGAGTGTTAAGCAGGTCCAGAGTGGGAGAATGTCATCTCGCTACTCCTAATAAAACAAGGTTGAGAGGAAGCAGTGAGGTGTGTGTGTGGGGGGGGGGTCTTAAATGCTTAAAAAGGGAGGGGAACTTTTTCTGCTTCGTTTTTATGACAATACTTAAATTTGCCTCAAAAATTTGTCTGAGTGAACAACACAATGAGGATTTCTATAGTTCACACATCGAGTCAATTTCTCTGAACACCCCCACCCCTGAGTGGTCAGTGCTTTTATTTTATTTTTTTTATCTTATCTGACAGTTGAGAGACTTCTGTACATGTTTTAATAGTCTGACCATGGGGATGTGGCCCCTTCCATGGAAATTTACTCTCAGCAATCCAGATCAGGGGTGTCCAAAGTCAGTCCTCGAGGGCCGGGCTCCAGATGATTTTCCAGAAATCTTGCCTTATCTGCCAATAAGGAGCTTCAGATTAGGAAAACATGTAAGGCGTCGGCCCTTGAGGCCTGGAGTTTGACCCCCCTGATCTAGAGCTAGATTGTGCGAGGCTGAACGGTTTGGATCACCTGTACTCACAGCTGGGGCTCTAAAACCCAGCTACTCAAGAGAAGTTGAAGTCTTTTCCACTGTGAGTAGCTTATGGCGAAAGGCAACGGGGGTGGTGTTGGTTTGCCTTCAGACTTAGTCATCAGTCTACCATCAGAAGGGTCTTCAGGTCCCACATCAGGGAGAGTTTTCAACCAGGTCCAGAGGGGGGCTCAGAGGAGCATGTTCTCCCCCTCCATTATCAATGCAGTTGTACAAAACTGTGACCGAAAGGTCTCTGGTACCTTTAAAGGCGTTTACAACATCCTCAAACATTCCATTTATCCATCTTCTTCTGCTCATTCAGGACCGGGTCGTGGTAAAGATGCCCAGAATTCTCTTTAGATCAGGGGTGTCAAACTCAATCGCACAAGGGGCCAATATTCAAAAGGTCGAACAGGATAAACATTTAGTGAACACAGTAAAACGACATTTTTAAAATATTAGCTTTTTAACATAATTATGAACTAGATATATAGCACTACCTGCAATAATGCTAGTGTGAATGCTGTAAGCTGATTTTGGCCACTGAAGATGCTAATGCTAATAGCTGAAAATGCTGAAATTGATAGATAAAAACGCTAAAACTAATAGCGGAAAATGCTGAAGCTGATATTTAGCTAAAATGTTAGATAAATGCCAAATTAGCCTAAAAAACTAAAAGAAAAAAACTTAGGTTAGCCAAAACAGCTATCATGTAGCTGAAATTTTAGTTAAACTTCAAAACAGCCTAAAAAACGAAAGCCTAAATTAGCCAAACTGTAACTTTTTAACATATTTATCAATAATAAAAAGGCATCAATATTATTCCAGAATAAATTAATTTAAACCTTAAATAAGTTTCAATTTTTTACTCTCCATAAAAATATATTTTGTCAAAATTATACAAGTTAGAAATAAGTACAAGATAATATCGGGCGATTAATAACAATAAAATAAAATGATCTGAAGGACCGAATTTAATTACCCGAAGGGCCGGATCCGGCCCCCGGCCGTGACTTTGACACATGTGCTCTAGGTGCTGGTGACAGTGGACCAAAATGCAGGACAACAGTAAGTTAGAGGGTACGTGTCTTTGGTGATGTAGTAAGAGATGCGCAGTTCTCAGGGTGGCTGTAGGTCGATGGCGTCATGAGGGCGTGGACGTCCTTATAAAAGGTCGTCTGATGAAATGATGAACAGATGTGCAGGATCCAATCCTCGGCTAGGTGGGCGGCCCAGACACCTGACAACCCTGGTCACTTCCTGCAGCTCTTTCCTTTACCCCTCGGGGTCTCCAGCCAGTGGGACATGCCAACATCCTCCCAGGGAGGCGTCCAGGAGGTATCCGGACCAGATGCCTGAGCCTCAACAGGCTCCTTTGGATGATGACTAGAAGCGACTCTACTCCGAGATTTTCCTCTCTTTTTGCAGCCTGGTGCTTTAGCAACATAATTGAGGTTTTCTAATCAGCTGTACCTGATGGTGATGAGAAAATGAAAGGTTTTCTGTGATGAAGGCAAACCTGTGGAGCAATTTAGCAGCACAGAGCCTGGAGATGTTTATGTTGATGCTCAAGACTTGAAGGCTTTATTTTGATATCAAAAACCTTCAGTTTTGTGCCGAATCCCCCTTTAGGTGGAAGCTGTCTGATTCCACTTGGATCCAAAACCCTTTTTTTTTCTAAACAAAAATTAATTTTGCTTCACTGATGATGATGTTATAAGAGAACAGGATGAAGCTAACTGACAAACCCTGTAAGCACCCCCCCACCTCCATCCAAAGAAATGCTGTTTAATGACTCTGCATCCTCACATTCCTTTTCTGTAGCAAATGTAAAACATGTCAGAGGAAATTTTATGCAAATGTTATTGTTCCAGACAAGAATGAAAGCCGGAGAGAAATAATTACATCTGACTGATGATGAAAGAGAAAAAGGGCTGGATGACCCAGAATAATGCAGACGCACGTTAAACTGAAAAAAAGTGTCTCTGTGCAAAAACAAGGCTAAGACAAATGAATGCCGCAGTGAAAGGACACAGAGAACTAAAAGACATTCATAGATTTAAAGAGAAAAAGTTTTTTAAACCATGAGAACAGACAGGGTCTTTCTAGGATCCCACATGGAAGAGATGGAAAGTTAAAGCTTCAGGTGAAGAACTGGAACCAAAACTCCACAATTAATCCAACAATAATCTGAATAAACTGACACCGAAATAAAAAAAGAAAGAAAAATCCTATTGAGGAAAACTTGCTTTTTTTAGCTCACAATAGATGAGAAAGTGATAAGTCAGAAAAAATGTTTATTCCCAGCAGCAAAAATATTGTGGAAACGACTTGCTATAAATCAGGAGTGTCAAACTCAACCACACAAGGGGCCAAAATCCAAAACACACCTTAGATCACGGGCTGGACAGGATAAACATTTAAACACTGTAAAACTACATTTTTTATACTTTAAAACTATAACTTTTTAACATAATTATGAACTAGATATATAGTATTATCTGTGATAATGATAGTGTGAATGCTGTAAACTGAGTTTGGCTGCAATAGATGCTGAAATTGATAGGCAGCTAAAATAATAGCAAAATGCCAAATTAGCCAAAAAATCTTAAAAAAAAAAAAAAAAGAAATTAGATTAGCCTAAACAAAGCTAGCATATACTGAAAAAATAGCTCATTAAAATAGTTTATTAAAAGAAAATCTAAATTAGCCAAAACAGCTAGCATGTAGCTGAAATATTAGCTAAACACCAAAATAGTCGAAAAAATCTTAGTAATGTCAAAATAGTCCAAAAAGCTAACAGAATGCAAATTTTTAAAACTTTAAAACTTTAACTCATTCATTCATTCATTCATCTTCTTGTCCGCTGCTGCCCTTTCGGGGTCGCGGGGGTGCCGGAGCCTATCCCGGCTAGTGATGGGCGAAGGCGGGGTCCACCCTGGACTGGTCGCCAGTCTGTCTCAGGGCAACCTTAACTCTTTTACATAATTTGAATAATAGAAAGGCAGGAATATTTTTCCAGAATAAATTAACTTAAACTCTTTACTCTCCATAAAAATATATTTAATCAAAATTATACAAGTTAGAAATCAGTGCAAGATAACATCAGACCATTAATAACAATTAAATAAAATGATCTGCAGGGCCGGCTCCGGCCCCCAGGCCTTGACTTTGACACGTACGGTAAATCATATGTCACATCTGTAAATCACCCAATTCCTGATATTTAAGACCAAAAAGTCATTAAGTTACAGAAAATAAAAACGTTTTTTACGTTATTATATAAAGCCAAGAATAATTACGTTAAGGAGATTTTTCTCTAGTTTTTGCTCATTTTTAATCCAGTCTTCATTTCACATTTTACAATTTTTTATCACAAGAAGAACACTATCTTCTCATTTTTTGCATTCATTCCCAAGGTTTTGTGCATAAACCCGTCATCAACTAATAATTCAATCTTATTGGCCACTTTGACAGACTTTTAGAAAACCACAGAACTGCTGCTCTTCACTGAATTGAAGTCTGACTGAAAGGAGGCAAAAGATTTAGAAATGGAGAATTATTTTGTGTTTTTGCACGTTAAAAAAAGAGAAAGTTTGAGATAATGACTTTGACCTTTTTGCTCAGGAAGTTTTTTTTCTCTCTTTATGATATAAATTCCAATTAGATCCAAAGTTGAATGAAAGTAATAATACTTTTCGGTGAAAACTACTGTGTCTACCTCTGGGCGAAGGCCAGCCACTTTACAGCAGAGTATAGAAATCTGCAAACAGCTAAAAGATGATGAAGAGATGGATGAAGCTGCCATTCTAAGGAAAGAGGAAGAACAGAGTGGGAAATGAAAAAGTAGGATCAGATGAAAATAGAATATCTAAAAAATATATAAAATGAAACAAATGTCATAATATTTAAGAGAGGAGAATAAAAATGGAAAAATAAGAAAAGGGAATCGAGATGTGGAGAAGTTTAGCAAAATGAAGGAAGGAGAGAGGGATGAAAGGAAAAAGAGATCCAAGCTTTTGGGAAGGATAGAAAAAAAAATATCTGGAAAGAGGGGATGAGAAAACTCAATCAGTGAAAGACAAATGAAACATGCAAAGGACAAGAAGATGAGGGGAAAAGGAAGAAGAGCTGGGAAGTGGAAAAGAAAGATCAGAAATGAAAAGAGTGACGGAGAGGAAGAAGAAAGAGGGAGAAGAGGAAGAGGTGCCAGACAGAGAGATTAAAGGGAGAGGAAAAAGAAAGGGTGATGGAGGATGACTGCTGATGAATAATTGCTGGTGAGAACACAGCCGCTCAGCCACACTCTGCTGCTGGTTCGCTGGAGGGATCAGAACATCAAGAGCAGGATTAAAAAAAGCAGAGATCGTTTGAAAACAGGCCTGAGGAAAACCCTATTTACAAATAATTACTCCCAACATTTGTTTCATCCCACTTGAGGAGGAAACGTGTGGGTTGTGACAAAAAAATGACACTTCAACATGGAAAAACTTTGTTTTTCTAAGCTTGGCTTTTAGCTCAGATGGAGATGACGTGAGAGAGACCAGCTGAGAAGATCCAGATGGATCAGAGACTCATCCACTGCAGCACCTATAGAGGACAACTTCTGGTCTGAGCCCGATTTCTGGAGAATCTCTGACCATTTTCAAGGAGCTGTTTCCTGGATATATGATGGGTATAAACAGAATGGTACACTCCAAAGATGGTACGTCCCATCAATGAGGTTAGGGCTGTGGATCGTTGTTGAGGTGGTGATCTGATTCAATTCATGGATCAATATATATATATATATATATATATATATATATATATATTATATAACGACAAACAACATTTCTTTCTGTCTAAATCTTTGTGTTTTTTTTATCAGTTTTCTTGATTCTGATCTCCTGTTCTAAATAAAGGTATAAATGACGGTGATTTAATACAAATATTTAATTTTCATACATCCAGTAAAAAGATAGACACAGAAACAAACATTGTATTAAAAAGTAAGGATCGCGGTTTGATTCGTGAATTGAATCAGATCACCACCTCAACAACGATCCACAGCACTAACCTCACTGATGGGACGTACCATCTTTGGAGTGTACCATTCTGTTTATACCCATCATATATCCAGGAAACCAACAGCTCCTTGAAAATGGTCAGAGATTCTCCAGAAATCGGGCTCAGACCAGAAGTTGTCCTCTATAGGTGCTGCAGTGGATGAGTCTCTGATCCATCTGGATCTTCTCAACTTCTGTCAACCTTCTGTTTAAGTTCAGCAGTAATATAAACAAAATTAAAAGTATAAAGGAATCATTCTTGTTTTTGATCATTTAACAAAACCTGAAATTCTCTCCATACTTTCTAAGTATATATATTGGTGGAGTGCCCGTGTGAAAAAGTTGTTTTTTTCCAGCGGAGAATTCAATTAAATTCAATTCAATTTTATTTATACAGTATTACAAAGAAAATTTGCCTCATTAGGCTTCATGCCGCTAATTTTACAGATGCAAGAAATTTGTCATAAAATATGAACAAATAGCTAAAGACTAAATAAACTGGTTATCCCTGCCCTCAGACCCTCCCTCCCGGCAAGGAAAAACTCAAAAAAAACCTGAGCCAGGAAAAAAGAAGAAACCTTAGGGATTCCCACATGAGGGAGAGATCCAATCCCAGGACGGACAGGAGATACCAGAACTGTTAAAGAAAGATTAGCTTCTATAACTACGTATCTAGAAGAGTTCCTTCAATATTTACACCATCCAAGGAGACTATCTGATCTGAGAGAGCATCTCTCAGGTGTTTAGGACCCAGTATCATGACCTCAGTTTTTTCTGGGTTCAGGTGGAGGTAATTAATTGTCATCCAGGTCTTAATGTCTCTGATGCAGGAATTCAGTTTTTCTAGGTGGTCATTCTGATCTGGTTTAATGGATAAATACAGCTGTGTATCATCTGCATAACAGTGAAAGTTAATGCTGTGTTTCCTGATTATTCAATTCAATTCAATTTTATTTATATAGCCCAATATCACAAATTCAATTTGCCTCATTGGGCTTCATGCCTGTAGTTTTAACAGATGCACAGATGGAGTCATAAAATATGCACAATAGGTAAAAACTAAACAGACTATAAAGAACGGTCATCCCTGTCCTTAGACGTGTCCTTAGACGTATGTTTCCTAAGGGCAGCATGTAAAGCATGAACAGAATGGGCCCTAGAACTGAGCCCTGAGGGACTCCGTAGCTAACTCGAGAACAATGAGAGGACTGTCCATTTACATTAACAAACTGGTATCTATCAGATAAATAGGATTCAAACCACTGGAGGGCAGATCCCCTGATCCCTATGTCATGCTCTAGTCTCTGGAGTAAGATGCTGTGGTCGATGGTATCAAAGGCTGCACTAAGGTCTAACAGGACCAGAATAGACATTAGTCCCTTTTCTTAAAGCCAAGAATCAGAATTAGCAGAGCAGTGTGAGGCTGCGTTTCTCCGCTTCAGAATAAGCTGGAGTTTTGTAAATTGCGTCAACTGTTGAAGAGTTATCATAGCCAAAAGAATGTACACAGTGGAAGTAAAGCTCATTTTAATTCATTTTTTTCAGTAGTTATGTCAGTGAACGTCAGTCTCAGTTTCTGAATTCAAAAAAGCTCTCGCTAGTCTTATTTTGAAAACCAGAAGCTTCACCAACACGAAGATGTGTTTACTTCCGGTGGCGGCACCGCTGCTCTTTCGGCTTTGTTTTAGTTCATAAACTTAAAGGGGCTTAAAGTCTGAAAAAGGGAAAAATCCTGACAAGATTTTGCAGACCACAGCGCATCCATTTTTTCACCTGACTGAAGAGAGCTTTGGTCACATGGTTTTGTTTACATAGTTTGCTCACGCTGAAGAGGCAGGTTCAAGGATGACGTCATGAAATGGGCGGGACCGACAAGGAGCGAAAGGCAGAGGCTCAGAAATCGAGTCAATTTACTTTTGTGTATTGAATCGGTCCACAAAAATGACTCATATTTCATAAATAATGTGTTTTTTTACTGTTCCTGATATGATCATATATATATGGATATAGTTTACTCTGAAAGGTTGAAGAAAATCATGGTAGGGTCCCTTTAAAATCCTACATTAATCTGCGTTTTAGAGCAAAAATACATTCGTACCTGATTTTGGGAGCCGATTGTGAGTATTTGAGCACCCAGACTCGTTACAGCCCTAATGAGGGTATGGATGAATTAGATTATTTAACTTTTAAGTTAATAGTTGTGATGGTGACTTTTTGACAAAAATGAAACGGCAGAAAGGTTCTTTTTTTTTAATTTGTGTTAAGTTCATGGATGTTAAAAGTTTTCTTTTTTAATTGCTAATCGATTGATTTGCCTGGGAGATCGATTAGTCTCAGATCAATTAGTTATGACTTCACCCGCCACTGGGGGAGTCGCGCCGTTCCTCATAGCAGAAAACACCTGCATGAGGAACACGCAGAAATCACTCTCGAGATTCTTTCTCTTCTGTTTTCAGGGTGTAACAGAAACTTGTTCATCTTTGAGTTAAAAGTTTAGAGAAATATTGATGGTTCACACCAGCCAGAGAAACATGGGAATCCAGCCTGACAATACAACTTTTCTTCTGACTCTAACTTTGGTCAGTTTTCATCAAGACTTCTTTGGGTCTCCGATGTAAAGAAATCAGCAGACTTGTCAAAGTTTTGGAACATCTTTTTTCAAAAAAAGTTCTTTTCAATCTCAAACTGTACATCCTGCTTTAGCGTTATTCTTCACTACAGCAATTCAAACAATGTTTGGACATCAAACTATTTACAACGCAAATTAAAGAGAACCTGTTGTCAAAATATGAGATAGAAGAACAAAAATTATGATTTACACAATTTTGGATTGTGAAATGGTAATTACGGATAACAATTTATAGGATTTAAAGGTGAAAAGAGGAAAAATTTAAAGTTGCTGGAATATTGTATTGTTTGTTTAGATTTATATATTGTGAATTATTTGAGTTACTGGAAAAAGACATAAAGGGATATGCTTAAATAACCATTTGCCTCTGCCTATCCTATTTTTAAACATATATATATATATATTATTTGGTTTGTGACTTCTCTTATATATATATATATATATATATATATATATATATATATATATATATATATAATATACACATATAGTGTAGTGTAGTGTGGATCAGACGTCGGTTCAGCATCAGGAAAGTCTCAATCACAAACCAAGCTGGTAGAGTTCTGTCAAATTAAATTCCACATCACTGAAAGTGAGAAAAGGAAACATCTTATTCAAAGTAAAACAGATGTGAGGTAACGGAGCAGCAAGCATCAGTAATTAGACTTTTGTGTTTAGTTAAATCAAGTGTGCTGTCTCATTTTCATAGAGACAAAAAAAAAAACCTGTTGTTTCTTTAAACTGCAACTGACATTTATCCGAGTCACACTGGTGAACATTTTGGCTCAAGATTTCCTGCATTAATTTTAGGTCAATGAATCAGATCATTCAAAATGAACCAACATGACTAGGAATGAGATCAGCATATACAAAATTATGACATGAATTGAATTGTTTTTAATCGTTGCACCTATGATATGTGGTATGTGTGAGTTTGATTGCATGTAAGAGTTCAGAAGAGTTTTTGTGAACTATATCTTATAAGATCCCTCATCAGAAACTTCTGAATCAAATTGTCAATGAATTACAGAGCATCAACAAGATGCTAAAAATAAAAAGTGCAAATATTAAATAAAAACTTTAGGTGACAACCAATTAATAACATCAAACCAGATGTAACATATTAAATCGTACAAATATATTACCTATTAAAAGATTGTGTTTGTCATTTTCCCCCCTTTATATCTAAAATGTTCTTTCTTTGAGGGAGAAGGAGTAAACATTGAAGTTTTTTTTTCTAAATTGCCCGTATGTTTTTATGTATTGAAGTCATTTACAAACATTTCTCACTTGGATGTTTGGGAAAAATCTTAATAACTAAACATATCAATCAAACATATTAAATTTGATAAGGATTTCAGGGAAAGAGTATATTAACAAGAGTTAGTGGTTAAAAATGTCACCTTTTTAAGATAATTTTAAAGAAGCAGACTTAAATAAAGTGTTTTGTCCCCTTTGAAAATTTTAAACTGAGAATTCTGAATTTATATCAAAAAACACAATTGATTATTTAGAACCTATCATGCGTGAATGAGTTTAGTGTGTGTGCAAGAGTATAATAGACTTTGTGGAACAAAGTACGAATTATGTCTCATGCGACCTGTCATACATACATAGCTGGTGCTTTAAGGTGCTTTCCCGCTCAATATGATTCTTGAGACAAATTTGTGTGCCCTGCCCCTCTTTTGTCACAAATTCTCTGGTCGTCACCAAGTTCTACAAACACATCGGTAATCATGTCTCCATGTTTGGGTTTATAGAATTATTATTAAAAGATTTTCCTGGTACAGGGAGTTGTGTCTGTATGACAGCCGCTTCTGCAGTGTTTCTGTGTCTCTGTGGCTGAGCCTGAAGGCTCACTGTAACCTTAGGGGGAAAAAATAAAACTAGGAGATCTTATTCTTTTTTTTTAAGTCTTGAAGGGGTTCAAGTTGGCAGCCTCTGCACCCCGAAGTGGCTCTCTGTCTGCCGGCATATCGAGCCAGTGAGATCCGCCCCAGGAGCGAAAGCTGTCAAGCTGTCCAGAACGTATCCCGCCTTCACCCCAAAGAAGCTCTGCATCCCCGCAGCTCCAGCGACTCCATGGAAAAGATGGAAGTTCAGAAAAAAAACGCTCACTTTGGATTCATATTCTACCCTATGATCGAGTCACTGAAAACGTCACGTGCCCAAAGCTGAGTTCCTGATTGGCTGATGTCGTCACTTAAATCTTTCTGCTGCCAGACCACTGAGCCGCACCCGTCCCGTCGCTCAAATTGCATTGTGGGACTTCAAATCGCCTCAAGTCGCATCTGTTCCATTAACTTAACATTAAAAATGGCTGCCTCCACCGCTCAAATTGTGTTAATGCACCTTTACTCGTATTTACAATTAGAGATTACGAGTTAAAATGTTCAAAACTATGCACACACAAAACTACTACTAAGGTGCACATAATAAAAAACGGAAATACTAACTAAATTGAAGAACAACAGAAAATGACTAAGAGACCTTAAACCTAATAAAGTACAAAACACTTGAATCAAAAAGATTGTGTAAGCTGAGGGCGACCCATTAACATCAGTGCCCTTATCTGTAGAAGTCTGTTGATGTTTCCGGCTCTCTTCCAGAAAGAACTTCTTCCTGGGTTCTGGGAGAATCCTCCTCAGATACCTCAAGATTCTCTTGAGTCCAGATGTGTCTGGTTCCTCTGAGGGTTTTTGATTCTTCCTGTAGTATGTGTGTGAGAGTTTGACTGACACGGACCACCAGGAAGAGGACCTGCTGCTGGACCGAGCTTGGAGCCGGACCGTCTCACAGCAGCTGATTGATGAGGCTGTTCTCCTCCCCCGGCTGTGTCTCCAGACCAAACTGCTCTGTGGAGGAACGTCCTGACTGACCGTTTGACAGAGAGCGTTCTGCTCAGCTTCAAGTGTAGATGGAAGCTTCTTTGTCGAGCTCTCTCTGATGTAGTCTGGAATGAAGGATCTCAGGTCTTGGTATGAAACCTTCATCTGTTCCAGCTTTTCTTCAAAAGTAATTCAGAGGTAGAGAGGGTGGACATCTGCTGATGGAGATTGATCGGTTCTTCCTGGTTCAGCAAGAAGAACTGCCTTCAGCTCCTTGTTGTCTTTCATTATTTTGTTTTTCTCCTCCTCAGAACTTTGTTTGATCTTTTTGATTCTCTTCCTCCTCAATTTGCTGTTTTGTTTGGTCGGTCCAGCTCACGAGCTGGAATTGATGCTCTGTGGTTCTCCTAATGAAACTGGGCTCCAGATTTGGTTTGTTCCCTCACACTTAGAAGGGGTCTACTTGCTTTAGTCGAGATGAGGCAGAATTCTTTGAAGGATTCGCGTGAACAACCAGCTACAAAACCTTCAATGAAGGAAAAATCCGGTGAAATATGAATCACATTTAAACCAATTTTAATCATGTTAAAAATGAAGAGGTAATTTAACTTTAATCAACTTATCAATCGAACAAACAACTCACCTGCAGACAAAATACATCTGACTCTTACCAACTGTATCTTCATAAGCAAAGCTTTTTCAGAGAGCAATTAGTCGCTGCTGCGTCTCTTTCTGGTTCTAAGCTGTTTTCTATGCTCACTGATCAGCTGCTTTGCCTCATTTTTCCACCCACCAGTCGTGGTGAGCGCCGGTGGAGTAGATCAACAAAACCTAAAGGTCCTTCAGTTTGCCAAAGTAGAAATCGTTCATTCTCCTTTTCCAGCAGGAAATTCAGGGACAGATTTCTGTGGTAGAGCTGGAAACCAGGTTTGGGCTTCTGCTGTCCTGGAAAACTCTCTCTGACTTGCCATTTTCCCAGTTTTGGAGAAAAAATAATGAATTTCGAAATGTAGATCACAAACATGCTTTTGGGTGAATCGGCAAATGAACACTAGAACTTCTGCGTCATAACTGAAAGTGCAATGAAGGTCAATCCCGCCCCTTTGCTCTTTGTTCAGCTGCTATTCTAATTCATTTCATTACCTTATTGGTTGTTTTCATGTGACATTCAGAAAACAAAAACCTTACAACAATTCCAGAAGTCGACTTTAAAACAGTTTTGTTGATGTGTACTCAGCTGTCACAACGCTGTAGGTCAGACAGAGAAACTCCAAAGCAGTTTTCTGTAGACTAAAATAAGTCGTAGTAGTAAAATAATAAAACGTTTAATAAAAAGTAACAGGAATTGTACTGACAAAAAGAAGGCATCAGAATTTCAGTCATATTTTACTAAGTCTGATAGGAAAAATTAAGCTAAAAATCATGATTCTGACAATGATTAAAATAAGACGTTCTATCCCTGACCCTCCGGTCCTCGTTGTCCTTTCACCTCTCTGTTCCCCTGCCACGCCTCTGCACCATGGGGGCGGAGCCTTCAGCTGCTCGGCCCCCAGACTCTGAAACTCTCTTCCCTCTGATCTGCAAAACTTGAACTCTTTAACCACCTTCAAATCACAACTCAAAACGTTCCTGTTCAGACAAGCATGTCAGTAGCACCTTCCGTCCTCTGTTCATTACTTTAATACATTGTTTTTATCTTGTTTGTTCTACCTGTGTGTGTTTTATCTGTTTTGTTGTAAAGTGAACATGAGAGCCTTGAAAGGTGCTTTTACTGCGCTGTTACTTTTATTATTAATTGCTGACCTTACTAGTACTATTTTATTCAACACACTACTGACAAATTAGTCGTACTCTTGACTCTAGCACTGATGATTAAAGAGAAAATGAGCTTTCATCATTCTTTATTTGACTGGGAAAGTGTAGAAATAGATTTTTGCAGATTGATAAACAAACCATTGAAACTTCTCGAGGTTATCAGAGAAAAAAATACACAGATTGCTATTAGGGGTGTGCCAAAATATCGATATTACGATATATCGCAATATTTAGTCCTGCAATTGATGATGGGTTTGCACCAAGTATCGATGTTTTACTTTTTTGTTTGAAGAGGCTGTCAAACGTTATATTCATCATCCTTTGGTGAGACGTTCCTTAGAGGTAGATAGGGGTGCACGTTTTAAGACGGACTGTCGCAATCACTAATGTGTCTGGCAGCTACTTGAATTATTTAATTTTTGTTCTGTTGTTTACAACAATTCTGCACTAAGTAGTGTTACTGCTGTTCATGTTTACTATTGTTAACACTGAATTTTACAGATATCCTAATTCTGTTGGTGTACATGCTTGTCAAAGACATAGTGCTACTTATTTCAGCAATCTGGCACAAAAGTGTCTAATTTGTTACACAAAATTATACACAAGTTGTTTATTATGATTGTGTTCAAGCTAAAAGAACAAATGGAGATACATTTTCCCCAAAAATATGTGTTCTTCTATATAATGAGAGTTATTAGAGAGGATTTGACTAAGTATCACGATATCATCGATATCGTGAGCCTTGTATCGCGTATCGCATGGTATCGTGAGGTACCCACTAGGGCTGTGGATCGTTACTCAGGTGGGGATCCCATTCGATTCACGAATCAAACCACGATTCTTACTTTTTAATATAATGTTTGTTGCTTTGTGTATGTCTATTTACTGGATGTATGAAAATTGAAATTATTTTTATTAAATTATCACCATTTATCCCTTTATTTAAAGCAGGAGATCAGACTCAAAACTGAGATCAGAATCAAAACTAATCACAACACAAATAAAAAAAAAAAAAAAACAAGAAATGCTGTTTGCCATTTTAGACCAGCTGTTTTTTCAATGTTCTGGTTAAGTTTAGCAATAATTTAAACAACATAAAAAGCATAAAATATTTGTTTTTGATCATTGAACTACAAAACCTGAAAATGTTCTCAACTGTTTTTCCATTCTCAGTTCTTCAACATTTTTTGCTCTAAGCATTACATATTGCTGCAGAGCCCGTATAAAAAAGGATTTTTCATCTGATTCACGTTGATCACATCTACGTTATGCGAAGCTTCATGTCAGCACGAGGCTGCGCTTCTCCGCTTCAGAATCTGCTGGAGTTACGCTGATTGTGTCAAATGTTGAAGAGTTACCATAACCAAGCCCAAGATAATTTGTTACTACGCTCTATTACATCTATAAAGATGGCGAATCAACGATCTTGGACGTTGCAAATATTCCTACTCAAATTTTGGAGCACCCGGATACTCGTCACAGCCCTGGTACCATATGATTCTACATCTTCACCACCAGTTCATTCAATAATACTCAAATAACATCCTGCTTTTGATTCAAGTGATCTCTATGCAACTGTGGACTTTGTTTTTAGTTATTTTGAAACTTTAGCAGGAATTCGTAAAGTTTGAATGGATAAAGGACACACAAAATGACTGAAAAGCACCTGATCTGAAGGTAATTAGTGTCATCCTCTCTGCACTGAAGTATTCATCCTCTTCAGAGAAGGTTAACTGGCAGCGGAAACAGGAACATTCTGGAGTGTGGAGTGTGCTCGGCGGCGTTCTGCCATCAACGGGTTCAAAAGAGCATCAGTCACTGAGACGGGACAGCCACGGGTGGTTTTCACTTTTAATAATAGACAAAATGTTCAGAACTTTTTTATTTACATCAGTAATTACAAGGTCAGTCAGCCCCTATGGTCAAGTTTTACATGTAGTGTTCTTCAGCCTGCAGTAATGCTTGTTCTGCCTTCATACATACAAAATATGCTTCATTTAATATGTTCACATTTTTAAAAGTCTAGAGGTTTGCAATAAACGATTTTTAAAACCATTCAAAAGTCATTCACAATACTTTCCATTTTTTACAAAACAAAGAGCAGCAACTGCTAAATTATACAAATGGACACACTACTTTCTCAGTATATATATATTCATATTTATATATATATATTTAATGCCATTATACAAAGAAGGACAGAAGCGGAAAACGCAGTGACCTTATTCTGAAGCATTTTCAAACACACACGAATGCAGACCAAATCATCTACATGAGCGGGGAAAATTAGAGACATTTCAAGAAACTCATCACAATTATAAATATGCTGTATCTTTATATCAGTGAACAGCTGAAGTAAGGCCGATGTAGAGTTGAATGCAGCAAAGCTCCAGGCTTGGAAAGCAGATTGAGACGTTTTCAGGAGCTGACGGAGCGTCAGCCTTTCCCTTCGCAGGCGTCCACTCGGGTCAATATTTTGTGCAGCTCGGGGCCACTTCACACTCTGGCGGCTCCAAACGGTGGCGGGAGGTAACCGTCTGGAAAATCTGAACTCTGGGACCCAACGCGAGTACAGTAAGTTCACGTTCGGAGGCGGGCTGGACTCAAACGCATCAGAGGGAGGAAATCCAGTCAAAGGATCAGACTTTGAAGAGTCCTGGCTTTGTTTTGTGCTCATAGTTTGGATTCTTCACATTGATGGATATCTAAACCAAACATGCAGATAATAGTCATCACTGAGGAGCAGGATTACAAAAGGAGATGTATTTTTTATTATTTTTCCTACTCCAAACAAAAAATAACAGTGATGTGTTTTTCAAATTGAAGAATTTTGTCACAAAAATTATGTTTATAAAAAAGAAATCTCCATCATCTGTTGGTTATTTCACTCCTCAGATATCAGTGATGGAAAAAACACCAATGAATGAAAAACTGATGATTCTGAAACCCACGAGTCCCACAGAGCCTCCCTCTAAACCGCGAGCAGAGCAGAAGAAAGTATTGCACATCCATTAATAACTTAATTACATCAACATCAGTGTTTAGCTTTTAGTTCATATAGAGCTCTGCAGTCAGATCTGTCCCTAACAGGGCCTGTCCTGACCCTAACAGGGTCTGTCCTGACCCTCCGTCACAGTCTGCACACTTCCACTG